>NT_166524.1:492128-514000 GCF_000002855.4 Aspergillus niger
TATACTGAGACATCTCGCTTGGCTGGTAATAGTGCAAACCCAAGGTACGCGAATCTCCCAATATTCCTGCTTTCTTCGCGCCCCCAGACCAGTCTTCTAACGCTCCATCCTTTCTCTTCTAGAAATGTCGCCAGGAATGTAAGAAGTCTTGCCCCGTCGTCCGTACGGGTAAGCTGTGTATCGAGGTCACTCCCGAGTCCAAGATTGCCTTCATCTCCGAGCGCCTCTGTATCGGTTGCGGTATCTGTCCCAAGAAATGCCCCTTCGGTGCCATTCACATCATCAACCTGCCGACCAACCTGGAGACCCAAGTTACCCACCGTTACTCCGCCAACAGTTTCAAGCTTCACCGTCTTCCCATGCCCCGTCCCGGACAGGTGCTTGGTCTCGTCGGTACCAACGGTATTGGAAAGAGTACGGCGTTGAAGATTCTCAGTGGAAAGCTGAAGCCCAACCTTGGACGTTTTGACAACCCTCCCGACTGGGAAGAAATCCTCAAGTACTTCCGTGGTTCCGAACTGCAGAGTACGTATAAACAGTATCGTGGAGTTGAGTTTTACAGACTTCTAATTGTATGCAGACTACTTCACCAAGGTTCTGGAGGATGATCTCAAGGCTGTTGTGAAGCCTCAATATGTCGATCAGATTCCCAGGGCTGTCAAGGGCCCCGTTCAGAACGTTGGAGCCCTCATCAAGGCCCGCGCCCAGTTGGACAACCTGGATCACATTCTCGACACTCTTGGTATGGCGCAGTTGCAAAACGAGCTTATTAACAACACTGCTAATGATATATGCAGAGTTGAGACAGGTCCAAGACCGTGATATCGGTCACCTTTCTGGTGGAGAGCTCCAGCGTTTCGCCATTGGTCTGGTTTGCGTCCAGAAGGCTGACGTGTAAGAACAATATCTGGAACCGTCTCTATTTGCGCAAGAGCTGACAAACTTTACAGTTACATGTTCGACGAGCCTTCCTCCTATCTCGATGTTAAGCAGCGTCTCGCCGCCGCTCGCTCCATCAGAGAGCTCCTCCGCCCTGACGATTATGTCATCGTTGTCGAGCACGATTTGTCTGTTCTTGATTACCTGTCTGACTTCGTCTGTGTGCTCTATGGAAGACCCGCCCTTTACGGTGTGGTTACTCTGCCTGCTTCCGTCCGTGAAGGTATCAACATCTTCTTGGATGGTCACATCCCTACCGAGAACTTGCGATTCCGTGAGGAGTCTCTTACTTTCCGTCTTGCTGAGGCTGGCGATGACTTCATGGTGGACAGAGCCCGTGCTTTCGCCTACCCCAGCATGGAGAAGACTCTCGGTAACTTCCACCTCAAGATCGATGCTGGAAGTTTCACCGACTCTGAGATTATTGTCATGATGGGTGAGAACGGAACCGGAAAGACCACCTTCTGTAAGATGCTTGCTGGTGCTGAGAAGCCTGACGGTGGCAAGAGCGTTCCTCGCCTGAACATCTCCATGAAGCCTCAGAAGATCACCCCCAAGTTCCAGGGTACCGTCCGTCAGCTGTTCTTCAAGCGTATCAAGGCCGCGTTCCTGTCGCCCCAGTTCCAGACTGATGTCTACAAGCCCCTCAAGATTGATGACTTCATTGACCAGGAAGTCCAGAATCTGTCTGGTGGTGAATTGCAGCGTGTTGCTATTGTCCTGGCTCTGGGAATCCCCGCCGATATCTACCTCATTGACGAGCCTAGTGCTTACCTGGACTCCGAGCAGCGTATCGTGGCCTCCAGGGTCATCAAGCGTTTCATCATGCACACCAAGAAGACTGCTTTCATCGTCGAGCACGATTTCATCATGGCCACTTATCTCGCCGATCGTGTTATCGTCTTCGATGGTCAGCCCTCCGTCGATGCTCACGCCAACGCCCCTGAGTCCCTGGTCACTGGTTGCAACACTTTCTTGAAGAACCTGGATGTCACCTTCCGTCGTGACCCCAACAGTTACCGCCCTCGTATTAACAAGTACCAGTCCCAGATGGACCAGGAGCAGAAGTTGGCCGGCAACTACGTAAGTCTACAATCTTTTCACCCCAGTACTTGCACGGTTCGGCCGTGGTAGTATCGTCTCTGTTCTATTGGAAGTATAATACTGACATGTATGTTCCACAGTTCTTCTTGGAAGAAGAGAAATGAGGAGGTTGTTCCGGGCAAGTATGACCGCGTGCCTCACCAACGTGACGGCCGCGACTCGGACCAGCGGCGTCGCTATCGTCGCTGGGGCTACCTTCGGGTAGTGGCGTTTTTCGGCGTTACAAAGGCCTCTGCAGCTCAGAGACGGCGGCGCCGTTGCCGTGGCGTGCGCCTTCCTGATGATGTGGATGGTGCTTTGGAGGAGGATGACGAAGAGGGAGCGGACGACTTGTTCGGCTAGGTAGGAGCAGTGGTTTTACCTGTTCCAGTTAATCCTCTCTGGCCCCCCTTGTCGTCGCTCATGGTCGTCCCTCCCCAGCGCCATCCACGCCTGCATAGTTCAATATAGTCCTCTTCACGATGGTTCGGAGTGAAGACACACGAGACTAGTCTTGAGATCATGTTTAGGGATACGGATTTCCTGGATGGCGCAGTCATGTCGGAGTTACAATGTTTGTCAACACGGATGGTCCACCGACAAAAAGGGTGTCGGTGAGGGAAAAAAAGATTAGCTGGTTATGGTCAAGCTAGGTGACCACTGTCCAAAAGATTTTCTTTTTTTGAACATATTGCATTACGTTAGTCATTCACTTCGTATATATCACTTGGTTTTCTCTATCCAAGCATAAATAAGAGCTATCTAGGACAGAGTAGTATATTCTCTACATAGCTTATCTCCGCCTAGAGAGTAGATTACCCCCGAAATTGTCCGTCTCCACCGGACATCGTACTCCTCCCGCCCGATGATACCTCCCACTATCATCGTATCCTTCGTAGCGTAACCAGTAAGGAACAGATCTCCCGCATTCTGTTATCACTGGATCACATGAAGCAATATCCAGAACCCGTAATGAAGATGACAGATAATTCAGCACCATCATCTGAAATTCAGCTCTATGGTAGCAGCCTCCCGCCAGCCTTTGGGTGTTAATGTTGAGACAACAGCAACTCCCCAGAAGGTGATGGAAGATATTTATCAATATATAGTGGTTACTAACTAAGATATCCAAAGAAATTCAAATGAGGCTTTGTGCTCTATATGTCGGTGCACATGATGATGTGCCGTGCTGCGTAGTATCAATGATATGTGATACTAGACTAGTACTAGTACTATATATATTTTCGAAACAGTTAAATGAAACTGAACCCAAGAATTGGACGCCATGATTTTGACCGTATTAGATTACTATTAGGTGAACCATGAAAGTATATTATCATAAGTATTGTATTTGTATTTTCACATGTCAAGAAATGCATATATCAATCGTGTGGGCGCTAGACATACAAAGTCGATATACTGGGGCAGCAAAGATGAGAGACGCGTCCACCACACCCAACCCTACGAGCGTAGAGTCAGTCGGAGTCCATTGGCAATTTACTACTTATGGAACATCTGCCGGTACGGGTAGTAGTGTGTGTGCATCTACTTAATCTTCTTCAATCTCCCCTTCTTCACTACCGGAGTGGACGGCCTTTTCCTCTTTCTTTCCATCATCGGTCGCCGCTGGAGTCCGCTCGCGACGGTCTCGATCTCGCCTGGCACCCCGGCTGCGTTCGCGCTCCCGACTATCACGTCGGTACCGCTTTGCAGAGCGACTGGCAACACTTTCGGTGTCGCTGTCGCGTCTGCGCCTACGATCATTGCTTGTGGTGCTCTTGGTATCGGCACCATAATCCAGCTCATCCCGACCTCCGCGGGGATCACCGCGTGTGCGATAGAGGCGTTCGCGCTCTTCCTCGCGCTCGCGACGCTCGCGTTCGTAGTGGCTAAGAGGACGTGCGCTGCGATCACGGTCCCAGTCGCGATCGCGGTCCCTATCCCGCTCACGCTCACGGTAACGTTCCCTGTCTCGATCACGCTCTTCCCGTCGCTCTCGGACGGGTGATAGACCGCTGGCCTTCCGGTAGGAGCGTTCACGGTCTGCTTGGGCTTTACGGCGATCTGCCTCGTAGGCATCTGGTTCTGGGGTTCGGCTAAGACGGCTAGATGTTCCCCTTCTTTCGCCTCTATAGGATGGCCCGCTGCGATGATCACGATCACGGTCGTGGTGATCACGGCGACTTCCGCGATCCCTGTCGCGGGTCTCGCGGTCTCGTTCCGCGTCCTCCTCCTTCTCCTTCAGGCGGCGAATAACCTTGTCAAAGGCGGCCTGTCGGAGCTCATCGGTCTCCAGAGACTTGTACTCATCGAATCTTTCGATTCTTGGCCGCACCTGTTCCCAAGTATCAGTTGCACGGACAGGGGGATCGAGGCGTTTGATCCGGGAACGCAATGAATCGATAGCACGGCGCTGATGACGGTCTGCAGCGTGCTTCTCTTCCTCGCTTCGTCGGACAGCCTTCTCCTGGATACGCTGGAAAATCAGTTCAAGTATCTCGGGATCAATATTGGCCGTGCGGCGATCACCGGATACAGCAGCGTTGAACTCTTCAAGAGTGGTCTTTGGTGTAACCTCGAAGCGTTTGTCCTGAGTACGTGTTAGTGACAGATGAACAGAATACCAGGCTTAATCAGACTTACATCAAGTACATCCAAGACATCGTTACGCGGGCCACGCAACGAGCGTTCTTCTTCTTCAACCATATCCCAAAATAGATCCAGGGGAGAAGATCCGGAGTTACCCAGGATACCAACGTACCGAGGATCCTCGTGGATCAAGGGGTAGATGTTCATCCACTTGCTTCCGGCCTTAATCTTACCCTGAGATCTCAGCTCTTTCAGAAGCTCGATAAACTGCTCGCGGGCATGACGCTCTTTTCTCGCCTTTGCAGCCTTTTGTTGCTGACGCGCATCATTGAAGGCCCGCTCAAGGGACTTGATGTGGTTCTCGAATGCAGTCAAAATATCGGACTTGCTCAGGGTTCTGAATTTATCATCGCTTTGGACTTTGTCATTTGACTGAATAATCGCCTGTGCTTCAGACCAGCGTGTGTATGGTTCCAGGTTCAGGGACTTCAAGATAGTCACCAGCTCATCCATAGCAGCTTTGCGCTTAACAGCTTCCTCCTCGATGTGCTCCTTCTTGAGCTCAACAATGTATTCCTCGAAGAGCTGGCGCCTCTCGTTTTCATCATCTGTAGATCTAAAGATCGTTTCGCCCTCGATGATCGGTCGGATGGTCTTCCAGCGACTGTAATGTTTAATCTCAGGATGGCGCTTCAGCATGGTATTAAAATCTGCTCTGAGCTTAGCGAATCTTTCTTTCGCCCGATCCTTTTCCTGCATGCGAACCTCGACCGCATATTTTTCAAATGCTGCCTTGCGGTCTCTGGGGTCTTTGAGGGCACGATACTGGGGATCCTTGATGGTTTCACGCATGGTCTGTTCCCAGCTCCAGTCGGGTTGCACGTTGTGGCGCTTCAGCATTTTCATGAATGCGCTCTCTGCCTCTTCGAGAGAGCCGTATTCCGGTTCGGCTTGCTGTGTACCTAGGACAGGGGCCGCGGCGATGCCATTGGTATCCATCGAACCATATCCTCCACGTCGGTCGCCATAGCCTCGATCATAGTCGTCGCGGTCACGCTGTTGTGGGTAGGAAGAAAAGGAGCTAACACCACCTGCAACGAAAGTCGGACCCCTATGCATAGTCACGTCAGTATCATGAGCGCATTGAGAGGAAAATTTGGCTGTAGACTTACGCCACTGGAGGAGCCTGAGGCGCTGGAGCCTGTGCCAGAGCAGTTTTGTAAACATCTGGCATCTCCCACGTGCTTTGCTTGGTTTCGGTGTTGTACCAGTATTTCCGACCACCCTCAGCAGTATATTCCTTCCACGGCTGGTTTGCCAAGGCACGCTATAGGAGATTAACAGAGGATTAGCATCCAGGACATATAATATATGGCAATGTCATGAAGAAAAAGAAGCTTGAGGACACATACCTCTACAGGCGTCATCAGCTCGATGGGCTTCGCCCATTGCGTCGCCTTCGTCTGTACATTGTAGTAGTAAACTCGACCGTCAGAGTTACGCGCCTCCTGCCACATGGAGGGCGCGCCAGCCGGACCGTTCATGGGATTCATATCGGAGTTGCAGAAGCTGCCGGGGACAGATACTGCTGTTGCGACGATGAGAGAAGGTCGGAAAAAGCAGCGTTCGAAGAAGCTCGCCGGGGTTCCTGCGCTAAGGCTGTTTGCCGTGTTTGCAGCGCCCGGAGTATCGAACACCTCCACCCGGCGCGCCTGGGTCCCTGGCTGCTCTTAAATTAAATGCGCATCGAGGGGATTCCCGTCTGTTGCCTTCTTTTGATCTCCCTGGTGTCGGTTGCCTGTGCGCGTGCTGTCTTCCTATTTCGTTACGAGAAGAAGAGCATGCGGCTGTTGTTCTCGCCATGCCGAGTCTCGACATCCCCGGGGAATTCCTCCGACATGCTGTTCTAGATACAGTTGTCCCGCATGCTTCAGATGCCGACCTAGAGGCGGCTCTGACGTCGGCTCTAGAAAAAGGCGCAGAGGACCTCACTTCTGTGTTGTCGCTCATACCGCAGCGTTCTCTCCTGTTCTTCGGTACGCTACGACCTGCTGGCCGGATCGAGCTCTATCTCTTACTCATATGTAGCGTGATACAGATGAGTTCTGCACCGTTCGCGTTGTCTTACGACTATCCAATTGCTCTCCACCTAGCCTGAAACAGTATCTTCCGCACCTCGAAGTCCGACTCGATGCCTTTGCCATTGATCCCGCCGAGACAGTCGCGGAGAACCCGACCCCGACTCGGGACCTTATATTTTCAGGGGTTGTAGATTCACAGGAGCCATTGGTGGTGGTCAATGAGTTTGAGGGAGACACAGGTGGGGGCAACCACGTATATGTGATCTGGAGTGTCAAGGCATTCTTGAGTAAGGACTCCGTCCTTGTTCCGGCATCCTGTCGTGCTGATAAACCTCAGAGCGCCCTCGCATACGCATTCAACACCCTTCCCTCCTCTTCATCGCCTCTGCTAGCCTCAACCCAGCTGAAACCCGACAGCAAGAGCCTCGGGGAGACGACTACCTCCCGCCCCTGATCCCCGCGTCAACAAACATTCTACAGCCGCTGTCGAGTGATAAGTCCTTGGATCAGAAAGATCCATTCCTCCCCGCATCTAGGCTCCTGCGAGTTGTACCGGCGAAATACAGTGAAGACCCCATATATAATGTCCAGCAACATTCCGGCCACCCCATACGCATAGTGCCTGCTGCCAGTGCAAGGATACGTTATTCTCGGCTGAATGCCTATAGTGGACGGCCTACCACTGTTGCAAGCCTTGATTTTGAGGTGACACCATTCCTTAATTGCGATGTCACATTTGACAAGGCAGAGCTTAGCATGTCGGATGGGACGATAGAAACCCTTACAGATGCACCAGGACTGCTGCCGCCCATCCGTTGCCAGCCGCGAGATGATATCACCCTTGTATACAAGTTAACGCCCGACTATGCGCCGGACCCAAATCCATCGACAACTGTGATGGTCAGTGTACTGGATATCTCGCTAGAAGCAATAATCCACCTGTCGGACAATTGTAACCCGCGGATATTGATGCAATGGAGAACCAACGTTGATTTCTCCATGGTCCTCAACCCAACTTTTGGTGGACCTAGCCAGGCTCTACAACGAAACAACCGCCCCGCGAGTCTTCCAATGACACCTAACCAAAGCAACGCCGCAGCGGGGACCGCTACACCTAATCGAAGCTCTCTGAGAGAGCGGGCATACTCAACAGCAGGCCTTGGTGTATCCGTTTCGTTCAGTGGCCCTCCACATGTCGAAGTAGGAAAACCCTTTGCTTGGAGTATCTTCATCGTGAACCGATCTTCCGGTTCCCGCAAATTCTCAATAGTTGCAATCCCTCGCCGGAAGAAGCTGGACCCACGGGGGCATACCGTGCGACCCTCTTCTTCATCTGCGACGAGCCGGAAAGATGCTCAGGTCGCAGAAGCTGTAACCGATGATAACATTGTCCATGCACTCCAGAAGAGTGTAGTTGGCCAGGAAGCAGAACTCGTTTCTCTAAGTACCGACGTTCGGGCTGGGTGGGTAGCCCCTTCACTCTTCCCTTTTCCTTTGCCCCAGCTGATCATATAATAGTCCCCTTTTGCCTGGCACCTGTTTTTCTACGGAACTGAAATTGCTTCCATTGGCGGTGGGGGCACTTCGTCTGGAAGCTGTACGTCTGGTGGATGTAAATACGAACGAGACGATTGATATTAAAGATCTCCCGGACATCCATTCCTTTGAAAGGAAAGGTCGACCGATTGAGGTGGTCAGTTGAGAGGAGATGTGGGTTACTTTTATGATAGATAGCTTGAATGCTGGCTAGTTACGATGCATGTTCATGGACTTTGCTATCTTCACGATTTAAAGGATAGATAGCATGAGTAGCGGGTGGTGAGAAGGAACGAAGACTTGTCAAGTCTCATTATCAGTTGCATGTATATCCTATCAATACAGCATTTAATCTATGTGATGAAAGTTGAGTCTCCCCAGACAGTAGTAGTGGTAGTTGTTGTTAGCTTTAAGATCGGGCTTAAGATGTAAAGGCGGCAATGCAAGACCCTCCGCCTCAAAAGCGGCGGGCGGGCGGAGATGGGCGGGTGATCACGCGAGCGGATTGGTTCAAGGGGCGGGGAGAAGTTCGAATCCCCGGCAAGATGACATGACCTCGATCTTGCATCTTCGCTGCCTCAGAGTACCGTTCCTCTGATTCTATTTAACGGGGGCCTGAATCGCTGGTCGACCTAAACCCAAATCTAACCTCCTGCTTTACTTTTGTACACAGTACGCCGTCTCATCGACACCCAACGAGACGATCACCGACACCGGGTCCAGGAGTCGTCGGGGAACTTGCTTATTCGCCTGCTCGCCCTTGTTTCGCCTGTGCGCGCTTTCTGGCAGTCCTTTGCGTCATACTCGCCCCGAGCCCGCCAACCGGGATTTCCAAGCCGTTCGCCTTCGATCCCCTTCCATCTTGCCAATCACTTTTGTCTATCATCGCCCTTCGTCATGTTCTCCACTAGTCGTCGAAGAATACTCGATGGACTCAATCGGAGGTACATCTACGGCCGTCTGGTATGTGAACTCTTGGTCTCGATTCCATCCTATCTCACCCAAGGGGGTTCTACATTTTTCCTAAAACGAGCAACCTTTATCAAGTAAACTTTTTCTATGAGGGAACTCATCACTAACTTCACTCCTTCCATTCTTCTCTATTATAGCCATTGCTTCACGCCATAATCTTTCTCATCGAAATGGCGGCTGCAATGCGACTTGCCGCTAAGTTCAACTCTTACTATGCCGAGAAACCAAGTAAGGCTCTCACGCTCCCTTGCTAAGCGCCTTCAGGAGCTGACTGACTTTGTGTCGTCTTTAGTCTTAACCACCATGGTTACCAATGCGGTAAGAGTCCCTTCGAGCGAATCATCTGTCATTGGCATATGATCGACTGACGTTGGACGGCGCGGTAGATACTTGGTGGGATCGCAGATACGGTCGCACAGTTAATCACGGCTTTCAAGGCTCGTGGAGGACGCAGGCCCTCTGACAGTAACGATCTTATTTCAATTGAGATCCATGACCTCGATAAAGAGAAGCCGCCTGCTCTTGGAGAGCTGGGACATGCTAGACATATGCCGCCGCCCTTCGACTTCGAGCGCCTGACTCGCTTTATGTCGTACGGTTTCTTCATGGCCCCGGTTCAGTTCCATTGGTTCGGTTTCTTGTCCAGGGCGTTCCCCCTTACCAAGAGGAACCCGTCGATTCCCGCGCTGAAGAGAGTGTGCGTGGATCAGCTGATGTTCGCTCCTTTTGGTATGAACTGTCTCCGAAGGAAGAAGAAAGCTCTTTTCTCTTAGCTAATATTATTACCAGGTCTGGCGTGCTTCTTCTCCTTCATGACGGTTGCAGAGGGAGGAGGAAGGAGAGCCTTGACGCGCAAGTTCCAGGACGTCTATCTGCCAACCCTCAAGGCCAACTTTGTCCTTTGGCCCGCTGTTCAGATTCTGAACTTCCGTGTCGTACCTATCCAGTTCCAGATTGTGAGTACTATTGTGATAAAACTCTTGTGCACTGTTATACTGATATTTCTTTTTTCTTCCAGCCCTTCGTGTCTTCCGTCGGAATCGCCTGGACTGCGTATCTGTCGCTGACCAACTCTTCGGAGGAGGAGTAATGGTAGTAGCGGGCTCATATTTTGGCTCCCACAAGGTTCCCAATCGTTTCTTCTGTCAATTGTCTGTCATTCTTCCTTCCCCTGCGTCGTTTCGTGCTTACTGGGCGCTGTAAATGAACTTCGGGGGTTCTGTTATTCTTCCTCTCATGGGTGGTGTATAGGTCTTCGTCCAGCAGTGTGGGTACACCGGAGTCAATTGCATTGATCGATAAACCATGTCGACAAAATGAATTATACACCATTGTTTTTCGGGTTTGAACCAGGCACGAATGATGGAATGTCTCCTGTAGGCGGGGTTGTCCCCACGAGCGAGCCGGCATCCATAGACGAGAAATATCGGAACGATTGCTTGATAGATCCACCCCCGGACGCAGCAGAAGCTCCCATCGCAGCAATGATCCGAGGCTAAGGGGCTCCGAACGGGGCATAACAGGCATAATGTTCACCCCTGAGGCCCCGGACCCTTCCGTCATCGATTCGCGGGCGCTGACATCAGTCCCGCATCAGCCCGAGGCGCCCGCGATTTCAACTTCTCTCACCGGCTGCCCCACCACCAGCCCATACCACTTTTACCCCGCCGCCGAACCGAATGAAGTCGTAGCTTCCAGTGACCAGACTCGCTCACCGCGGACCTATTAAGTAGGCATTTTTCCCAATCTCCTCATCCCCCGTGGTGCTACTAATACTACGTCTCTCCCCCTCCCAATTTCTCCTTTCTCTCTTTTTTTGTCACCCCACTTCCCTATCTTCCCCTCACATCCTCTAACCCCGTCCGACTGTCGTAGAACCGTCGTTCATCATGTCTCTTACCAACAAGCTCGCTATCACCGATGTCGACCTCAAGGACAAGCGTGTCCTGATCCGGGTATGTTGTTGCCCCGGAAACCCCCACCTTTTCATCAGTCACCGTCGTGGGGTTTAAGATGAGCCTTCAATGCTAACTAGTCTGCTCACTGGACAGGTCGACTTCAACGTCCCCCTCAATGACAAGAAGGAGATCACCAACAACCAGCGTATCGTCGGTGCTCTGCCCACCATCAAGTACGCTATCGAGAATGGTGCCAAGGCCGTTGTCCTCATGTCCCACCTGGGCCGCCCCGACGGCAAGAAGAACGACAAGTACAGCCTGAAGCCCGTTGTTGCCGAGCTGGAGAAGCTGCTTGGCCGCAGCGTTGTCTTCACCGAGGACTGCGTTGGCCCGGAGGCTGAGGAGGCCGTCAACAAGGCCACTGGTGGCCAGGTTGTTCTCCTTGAGAACCTGCGTTTCCACGCTGAGGAGGAGGGCAGCTCCAAGGATGCCGAGGGCAAGAAGGTCAAGGCCGACAAGGAGAAGGTCGCTGAGTTCCGCAAGGGTCTGACTGCTCTTGGTGATGTCTACATCAGTAAGTCATCCTTTTCTCACACCTTCCATCTTGGGAGGCCACTAGTTTATGAGCTGTGTACTAATATTCCACACCACAGACGACGCTTTCGGCACTGCCCACCGTGCTCACTCTTCCATGGTCGGTGTTGACCTTCCTCAGAAGGCTTCCGGTTTCCTCGTGAAGAAGGAGCTCGAGTACTTCGCCAAGGCTCTCGAGAGCCCCCAGCGCCCCTTCCTTGCCATCCTGGGTGGTGCCAAGGTCTCTGACAAGATCCAGCTGATCGACAACCTGCTGCCCAAGGTCAACAGCCTGATCATCACCGGTGCCATGGCTTTCACTTTCAAGAAGACCCTCGAGGGTGTCAAGATCGGAAACAGTCTCTTCGACGAGGCTGGCAGCAAGATCGTTGGCGAGGTCGTCGAGAAGGCCAAGAAGCACGACGTCAAGATCGTTCTGCCCGTCGACTACGTCACTGCCGACAAGTTCGCTGCTGATGCCAAGACCGGCACTGCTACCGACGCTGAGGGTATTCCCGACGGCTACATGGGTCTGGATGTTGGCGAGAAGAGTGTTGAGCTCTACAAGCAGACCATTGCTGAGGCCAAGACCATCCTCTGGAACGGTCCCCCCGGTGTCTTCGAGTTGGAGCCCTTCGCCAACGGCACCAAGAAGACCCTCGATGCCGTCGTCTCCGCTGCTCAGTCCGGCTCCATCGTCATCATCGGAGGTGGTGACACTGCCACCGTTGCCGCCAAGTACGGTGTCGAAGACAAGCTTAGCCACGTCTCCACCGGTGGTGGTGCCTCTCTGGAGCTCCTGGAGGGCAAGGAGCTGCCCGGTGTTGCTGCCCTGTCGAGTAAGTAAATTTGAACAAACATATTACCACTCTGGATATGCGGAGATGCTGCAAGACAAAATCCGTCCATGTTTCTTTGGAGGAGGATGAGCTGTGGTTGAGCTTCCATGCTCGGGACTAGTGGACAGGCGGCTTGTGTAGTACCTGTCAGCCTTCCCGGCGCCCCTTCAAGACAGGGAACAATTTTACGAATGTAATGTACAAAGAATGATAATTAATCTCAACAAAATACGCGTTTACCTTCATTATCAAGATGATGCAATCTCATGACTAGTGACGGGTCCGAAGCTGTGAGTCTAGTTTTATCAAATGCGAGCTACGAAGAGGGGGCCACAAGTTGATGGGCGGTGGACTTGATCCTTTCAGTAATGGGTGTGTAAATAATCGTAGAAAGTACATAATGTGCTCATGCAGCACATACACCGCTTCCAGCGAAGTGCTAGCCTGTACCAGATCTCCCACCATAGACGACTTATCCTCTGCAGACGAATCCTCCACAACCACGCAGCTGGGCTAGCCACCGGTCCGGCACCGCCAAAGCAGACGAATCTCTTACTCAAACAAGTCTATCTAGCTCCAACATTGTTCATCGTCTCGCTACCGAGCCGCGTGAGGGTAAAGCTGCACGTGTAATCAAGTGATTAATGCTTCGTGGAATTTGCGTGTGTTCATCTCAATTAAACCGATAACCCGTCATCTAACATAATCTATTGATTAGACGCCCCGACCTTCTTCAGCTCCTCTCTGTAGTTTGAAGCAAACATGTTAGTCCAATTTGAGCTTTAGATGAGGTGTAGATCAATGGTAACATATTGCGCTCATAGCATTGACCGATGAGGTTTGGTTTGGTTCGGTTTGGTTCGGTTTGGTTTGGTTCGGTTTGGCTTGGCTTGGGAAAACGTACTTCAGTTGCTTCGAGAAGTCCTCGGCCGCATCGTCATCATCCCAGCTCTCCTCCCACAAATGAGCGCTTGCGCCGTTGGCAGCAGATCCTTGTTCGGTTTCCTCCTGGGGCCAGTCTGCAATTAAAGCTCCGAGGTCAGCGCAACCCGTCATCCGTAAGATCATTTTGCCGGCTGTCTGGGCGGAGCGAAGCTCCCTCTTCTGCATGACAGGAAAGACCAGCGGTCTGTGTGGTTTGTGGCTAACCTTCAACGGGGAAGTCCTCAAACTCGTCATCTTCTTCCAGCACGGGGGGCTTCTGTTGCTGTGGCTGTTGGGTAGGCTCGGCCTTGGTGTCCTGGGTCGCGGTGGGATTCGACATGATGGGTAGGCGTGGGAGGGGGAGCGAGAGCGGACAGGGGCTCTAGGGAGGTGAAAGGAGGGGTCGTACGAAGGAAACGAAGAGGGAGGCGGGAGGAGGAGGAGAGGTGAGGAATGAGAAATGACAGATCAGAAGATTGGAAAAGTGGCGGTGGTGGGTGATGTTGGTAGTTGGCAAGGTAATGGAATGAGAGAGAGAGTCGCGGCGGCGGCGGCGGAGACGCAGGCGATGGCGTCGGTTCACCTTTGGCTGGGCGGCACTACAATCAAACTCACTCACTGGACTAGTCCGCAGTCGGTCAGTTCGACCTGACGACGTCAAGCTTTATTGATCTCCTCCTTCTTCGTCTCCCTCCCCCTCCAGTCTTGCCGGACATACCGGAGATGACCCCAGCTCCATTCTGTCCAGCATTTCCTCCCTCCTATTCGTGAGACATTTAAACGATCCCCTCTCCCGATGCGCTAAATCACGGTTCGTGATCTCTGACTGCCTTGTTCGTGAGCAACGCCCGGCAATATCCAGCCAGTTGCTCCGCCTCGCCGCCGCAAGTGGACCGTGGTTTCGACGCTATTATTGTTTCTGGTCCCCGTTGCTTATAATCCCCAGGCCTTCCAGCCTAGCCCTTGGGTCGGAGTCGCCTCTTTTTTATTTCCGTACAATTTTCTTACCTTTTGACTGTTGTTATTTATTCTCTTTGCCCCCCACCTCTCTCTCTTCCTTGGGTTATGTTCCCGGAGTCTCACTACGTTCTTGGTGCGTATCGAATGGGAGATTCGATAATCTTCCCCATTCCGTCTACGTCTCGCTTTGGGCTTCGGAGCCCTTCGGTTCTTGGTTAATTGATCGCCATCCGTCTCGTGCACAACTCCCCTTTCAAGTTTGATCATTACTTTTAAGCCTGGTTCTTACCGGGCTCCTTCTTTTGAATATGTTTCGCGTGGGCTCCTGGCTCTATGGCAAGAAGCCGGCCTCCACCCAGTCCCTGGACTCTCTGTCCGAACTGCGAGATCGTGAGTGAGCACAGAGGCCTTCTCAGCGCCGTCTACAATGTGAATGACGCTGACAATAAATTTTTTGGGACTCAAAGTTGAGGATGCTATGAGGGGTATGTCCAATTTCTCATGCGTGATCGAATCCCCGCTCTTCCGGGGTCAGTGCTAAGGGCGCTATGCTGACTGACGGGTTGGGCAACCAGCTGCCACCTTAATCCTCAATGACGATGTGGACGGCGCCGAAGACGGTCTTTCCGAAGGAACCTCGTCGTTTCATAATGTGCGTATGCCTTTGGTTTGGACAAGTACCTGCCGATCTTCAAAGTCACTAGCTCTGTAGTGCCTCTGCTGATCTACAACTTGTGCCTGGTATATAGCTTGGCAGAGGCGTCGTTGCGTTCATCCGGGCCACACTGGGATTCGAACAGGAGATCATGCGTCAGGGTGTGTAACCAGTGTGACCACTGTTCTGTTAGAAGTGTCCTTGATGACTGATGTTCTCTAGCCTCGGAGCGACTCAATGCCGCGGAGACGAGTGCCGCCAACGACCAGCATCGCGCGCAACATAACTCTCATGCGCCAAATACGTACCACTCACAAATATATGCTCCCGGGACGGAATTTGCGCTCTGCCAGGCCATGGCGCAGCTCATGAGCGCTGTCGTCGGCGTCCTGAATGAAAGCCTTACGGAAAGTATCAAAGGATTCTATAGGCTCAGAAAGGCCTACATCACCTTAGACGCTATTCTTAAGATGGAGCAGAAGTTCATCATGCAGGCGCGGAACTCCGGGAATAGCACTTCTACAGAGAGTCTCCCACGGGGTGCTGGGCAGGGTGCGGGATCCAAATCCGTTCCTGCATCTCCAGTAGAACCAATCGACCTTAAAAAAGAACTTTCAGACCTTTCAATCTCCGCGGACTCCGAAGCATCGGCATCAGGCCCTTCTGATATGCTCAGCCATGATCCTGACTCGGATATTTTCAAGAACCAGATCGACGTCTTCGTCCACTCCGGCGCCAACTTCTGTTTTGGAATTCTTCTGCTCCTGATCTCGATGGTCCCGCCCGCATTCAGTAAGCTTTTGGGAATCATTGGCTTCCATGGGGACAAGGAGCGGGGATTGAGGATGCTTTGGCAAGCCAGTAAATTTCACAACCTGATCGGCGCCCTCGCTGCTTTCTCCATTCTCGGCTATTCGAACGGCTTTGTTCGGTATTGCGATATCATGCCCGATCCTGTCCCTGGCGATGACGTGCAAGGCTATCCCCAGGAACGGCTAGAGGCCTTGCTTGCCCTGATGCGGAAGCGGTTCCCGAAGAGTCAATTGTGGCTGCTGGAGGAGTCACGGATGAACGGAGCAAACAAGAAATTAGATGTTGCTTTGGAGCTGCTCTGTGGAGAAGACCGCAGTCCGCTCAAGCAGGTTGAGGCGTTGCGGGTTTTCGAACGGAGTTTGAACGCCATGTATCTCCACAGATACGAGCTTTGTGCGGAGTCCTTCCTCGAGGTATGCCAATCTCTAGTTCACACAGAAGTTCATTATCAAACTGACCATATTAGTGCGTCGAACTCAACTCTTGGTCTCGATCGCTATATTACTATATTGCAGGATCGGCTCATCTCAGCTTGTACCGGAACATTGCTGGAACGGATGCCACCGCAGCAGCCAAACACGCCGAGAAGGCCGTAGAGTACTTCCGGAAGGCGCCGCCATTGGCTGGAAAGAAGAAATTCATGGCTCGACAGTTGCCTTTTGATGTCTTTGTTTCCCGCAAGATCGCCAAGTGGGAGGCCCGCGCTAAGGAGTGGAAGGTGCCCTTGGTGGACGCTGTGGGGGTGGATCCGATTGAAGAGATGATTTTCTTCTGGAACGGACACAGCCGAATGACACAGGAACAGCTCGAAGAATCCATGACGAAGCTGGCGTGGTCCGAAAGCGAAGCCAATAAGACATGGTCTCGCGAAGGTCCGGAAGAGAAGGCTATATTGCAGCTCCTGCGTGCAGCTGTCCTCCGTGCCATGCGCCGGCACGACGAGGCGAAGGAGATGATCCGCACGAGCATCTTCAGCCAAGACAAGTCCCAGTTCACTGGACATCTCAAGGATGACTGGATCTACCCGGTGGCACATTTTGAGATGGCGGCTAACCTGTGGATGGAGCGCCCGACATACAGTGCTATCCACGGAGGACCGGCGTCGTCCAGCGAGAAACCAAGCACCGACAGCGATATGCAGCTAGAGCGTCGGCAAGTGCGCGAATGCAAGGAGCACCTGGAGAAGGCGGCCAAGTGGGAGAGCTATGAACTAGACGCGCGTGTTGGGCTTAAAGTGACGGCCGCACTCGAGGCCGTTGAGAAGTGGGAGAGTGCGCACGCGACAACATCCGGATGAGGATGGATGATTGATGTATTATGACGCTGTACATTTACCGCCAGCATTGGAACATTACGATAAGACTTAAAGGGATAGACGGAGCAATCAATGCATGTTTGTTGTTTGTTACAGGGGACCCAGACCACGTAGGAGCGACAATTATAGACACGAGCCGCCCTTATCTCTTACCTCGTCTAGACCTTAGTAGACCTCTCTTGACTCTTTGACCGACAGTTAGACTTTCTAGCGGTGGGCGACGATCACCGTGGGTCGGATAAGTTTCCGGACTGTCACGTACCCCATCGGATGCATCCGTCCCTGACAAGTGACAAATGACACCCATCACGGTCCCCTCCTCTCTTGACCGGGTACAACTGCCCTGTCAGGCTGTGATACGTGCAGGAAGTGACTCATGGTGTGCATAGGGCGGTTCGAGGACCTGATCTATCCAGGAATTAACGTCGATCCGGCGGACAGTTCTACCGAATGGCCGAATCAGCGTGCGGCAAATGCAAAGAGCCCGTTGGGGGAGGGCCGCCATCGGACGTCCGATGCTATGACGCTGCTCCCGGGTAAAACGGCTTCGGGTTTCGGTTCCACGCCAAAGAAATGTGCCTTAAAGATACTGGCATATCCTGCCCTGGAAGTAATTTGGATCTTCGCCTTCACTGCTGGATCACATTGCTCAGGTACCTGCTCAAAAAACGTGCTGGTGGTTGAAATCATTTCAATACTCTCTGTCGCATGCTTGGGGTTCGGCAATTATCTTATCCCACCGTTGCTTTCGGAGATTCGGAGATTTTTTTATCGGGGATATTTTTTCGATTCCGTCCCTCTGATATCATTTCCCCCTCGTCTCATATGCATAGTGACTTAACGGGTTCTAATTGCCATTATCTAACTCGGAATTAATCAATTGAATATATCGTTTTTCAATATGTCGCGACGCGAGCACTCACGCTCATCGCTCTCATCCGAAGATGTCGAGTCCTCCGAAGACCACAGCGCATACGTACACCAGGATGATCCGACTGCATTGGAGAAGCAGACTACCGCGGCGTCAGGCATGTCTGCCCTGGAAAATCGTGCGCATTCGGTGATCTCGCGCATTCGCAGTCGCGAACCGGGTCAAACTGCCCGCTTCACGCATCCGCTGTCGCATACTAGGACCTCCGAGGACGTCATTGTCGACTTTGATGGGCCGGATGATCCGTACAGGCCGATGAATTGGAGTTTTCGCAAGAAGGCGATTACGACGGTTTTGTATGGGTTGACTACAATGGGTATGTGCGATTGCTGTTATACTTTTTTCTTTAGGTGATGTACTGACGGTGGGTGCGTTCTATAGGTGCGACTTGGGCTAGTTCGATGTATGCTTGCTGTTCCTCTATGCCGATACTTGGACTGTATTCCAGTTACTGATAAAGCGCAGTTTCTCTACGGGCACCAAGCAAATCGATGCGGAGTTCCACGTGGGTGAGGAGGTCGGCACATTGGGTACAACGCTGCTGTTGTTCGGTTTTGGTAGGTCTTGATACTATCGCTCGACCTCTGCGCATAAGTTGACGTGATTAGGACTTGGCCCTCTCGTGTGGGCACCGCTATCCGAGGTCTATGGACGTAAGCCTGCTGTGCTTGCGCCGTACTTCATCGCAGCCATCTTCTCGTTCGGTACCGCCACAGCCAAGGACCTCCAGACCGTCATGCTGACTCGGTTCTTCTGCGGATTCTTTGGCTCCGCGCCCGTCACGAACACCGGTGGTGTCCTGAGCGACATCTGGACGGCAGAGCAGCGAGGTGCCGCTATTGTTGGTTACGCCATGGCTGTGGTCGGAGGACCGGTGCTGGGTCCGATTGTCGGAGGTGCCATCTGCCAGAGCTATCTCGGCTGGCGCTGGACCGAATACATTACCGGAATCATGATGATGTTCTTCCTCGCGATGGACCTCATCTTCCTCGACGAGAGCTACCCGGCTGTTCTCCTCGTTTACAAGGCTCAGCGACTCCGCTTCGAAACAGGCAACTGGGCTCTCCACGCCCGTCATGAAGAATGGGACGTCACCTTCAAGGAACTCGGCAATAAGTATCTCATCCGACCCTTCGCCCTCCTCACTACGCCCATCTGCTTCCTCGTCGCCATCTACGCCTCCTTCGTCTACGGTATCCTATACCTCAGTTTGGCCTCCTTCCCCATCGAATTCCAAGAAGTCCGCGGCTGGAACCAAGTCGTCGGCGCCCTGCCTTTCCTCGCCTACCTCGTCGGTATCCTCTTCGGCGCCTGCATTAACCTCTTCAACCAGAAATTCTACATCGCTCGCTTTAAAGCGAACAACAACTTCCCCGTCCCTGAAGCCCGTCTGCCCCCAATGATGCTCGGCTCTATCGTTTTCGCCGCCGGTCTCTTCATCTTCGCCTGGACAAGTGACCCCCACATCCATTGGATCGCTCCCATCATCGGCGCCGTCTGCATGGGTTTCGGCTTCTTCACCATCTTCCAAGCTGCCCTGAACTACCTGATCGACACCTTCCAGAAAGTCTCCGCTAGTGCTGTTGCGGCGAACACTTTCCTGAGAAGTCTGTTCGCGGGCTGCTTCCCTCTCTTCGCTAATATCATGTTCCATCGTCTTGGTGTGGACTGGGCTGCGAGTGTGCTAGGTTTTGTGGCTGTCGCATTGATCCCGATCCCTTACCTGTTCTATATCTTCGGAAAGCGCATCAGGGCGAAGGGAAAGTGGTCCCGGGCTTCGGTTTACGGGTACTGATCCTACCTCTTACCTATCTTGGATGTTTTTGCTCAGAAACGTCGTCTCTCTTCCTATACCCATCGCGTTCACATATACCCCCACGTCCATTCTATGCCAGTCTTCCAAAGTTGAAATGAAGCGGGTAAGATTTATAAAAGTTTTGTTCACTGGGATTTTGTGTCGGATTGCTCGAGATACCTCTGGTTTTGTTTGGTTTGATTTGTTTTATATGGCATGACACGCATAGCACGGCCGGGGTTTTGATAGACAGGAATAACGTATTATCACCGATTAATGTCTAGGTTTAGTTAAATGGAATGATTTAGATATAGCTATCGTTTTTGCATCTACGTATAGTGATTAATGCAGTCTACTCAGGTCTGCCTTGGTTGTATGGATGCCTGTAATGCTGTACCAAAGTGGTTCCTCTAGTCAAATTGAGCCTAGGCTGCCGCAGCGCGGCGCTTGGTTCCCTCATACAGCGGCGAACGCATAATGTAATGTTGAGACATTCACTGCAGCCAGGCAGCTGTCAGCTGATCCTTCGCCTTTCTTCCTGCGTGGTCTCTGACCACCACCTCTTCCAACCACCAACCATCTTCTTGAGATCTAGATAGATCAAATCCATATGTTCTTGACCCTTCGTCTTGACATGTAATGTAATTGTATGGTATTGTGCAGCATAGTTAAGGTGGCTCATTGCGTCGCGGAGCCTTAAGTGCATTTGTTGGTGAATACCCATGTGGTATGATCCTAACAGTACATAGTCCATGGTAATAATAGTGGTGGGGAATGATGGTATAAACATAGTCTCTATATCATTCTCTACCAATCCCAGACTAGTTGGGAGGGTTTAAAACTATCAAGATGATGAGCTGTAGTCAAAACAGATCTATGAAAACACAGATTATCAAATGAGCTTTTAATAACAAGAGATCTAGATCATCATCATCATACGATCTAGTTTGCAAAAGAAGACAGTCAATATTCAACGGCAAACATGGAAACAAAAAGGAATGTAGTTCGACACAATTATATGCGTTACAGAAAAAAACAGAATAGTACATGTTAGAAATCGAAAGAGTGTGTTATGTTATGTATCCTCCACAATGAATGTAAACCTCACTTTTTGGCTGCTACAGCCCCCCATCTAGTAAATCTCTTAGCAAGCGTCATCGCTTTGCCCAGCGAGCTCCAGCTGTTGCTCTTTGTCATAGTCATTCTCATGTCCTTGGCTGGTTCTTCAGCCATGGTCGCTGCCATTCTGGCATTCAGTTCCGGCTTGTGGTGCATCGCCATCACGGCCATCATTCCCAGGAACGTATGGTGCTCGAGAAGGTCTTCCAAACGGACACTGAAGCCTTCTTCTCCCAGGATCCAGACCAGTTGGGCAACATTCATGATGTCTCCGCCCAGGTCGAAGAAAGATGCATCGAGTTGGTATTGTGGGTTGTCAGTCCGACGGGGTAGCACCTGCTGCCAGGACCGGGTAAGGATATCTGAGTGAATTACAATCTCCGACATCTTCTGGCTGTTTAGATTTGACGAGAGGAAGGGTGTATCAGATGCCCTGGGTGTTTCACGAATGACTTGGCTAGGCAGGGAGCGGATAGTGGCAGGGGAGGCAAGTGGGACGCTGGGATTGGCAATCAGGCTCTGCACAGTCTCGCAAACCATGTTAAGGGCTTTAGCGATGAAGGTTGCTGGAATGGGGCCTTTGAGCGAGTACCCGATTGAGACATCGAGCTTCTCTTGACCACAGGATTTGGAGGCCAGCGTGAGATCAGTGAAGTTGTCCAAAACACCAACGCCTCCCATCCGGTACGAATTGCCGTCTAGATGCATCTGTCCCTCATACTCGACATTCTGATGAAACACGGAGGTGGTGAAGTATGTGGAGTCGGGCCAATCGGTGCAGTTCCGGATAATCTCCCTGAATCCTAGCGACTCATAGGGCATGTTGGCGATCTGTTGATCTTGGAGATAA
>NT_166524.1:514100-560472 GCF_000002855.4 Aspergillus niger
CATCTTAGAGCCCTTGAGTATTGTTGACCAGTGGTGGTAGTGTGCCGGGGTGATGTTTCCAGGAAGCATCCGCATATAGTTCGAAAAGGAGAAGACTGGAGGTAGGGTGCTGCCCTCGTATCCCAGCTTGATTGCGTTCATAATCTTTGGCAGACAAACGCCGTCGAATTGGGCATGCGACATCCTGATCAAGATGCGATGCTGGTCGCTATTCTTATTCTTGACAACGTAGAACTGCACATACTGCTCACCTTGGCGTGGATCTTGTTCGCGGTCCCGTTTTTGTAAGCTGTTGGTGTACTCATCTAGACTCTGCTCCGTCTCATGCACAAAAATGTCCGGTCGGACTTTTCTCAGCACCACCTGGAAGAACTGCCCGTGGTGGCAGACAAAAACAGTTCGAAGGATATCGAAAGCATCGACCACCCTCAAGAAGCTTTCCCTCAGTCGTCGAAGGTCTAGAGGACCACTTCCATCGAGGAAGAAATAGTTCAGCATCCACCTCGATCCGAAGAGCGTGGCAGCGATCGACATGGATTGGAAGTCCGTAACAGGGAGAACATCAGCAATTCCTCCTTTGAACACCCCTATCTTAGGGCAGATGACATCAAGCAGAGACATGGCATCGAGCTGCATTGGCCTAAGCACCGAGATATCCTGCGGTGGGGTAGCATCTGGAAGGGCATCATTAACCTCCAGGAGTTTTTCAATGTTGTTTGCGCACTGGGTATCGGCGTTTGAGGTCGGGCTGCTGCTCGGAGTAATCGTAGCCAGCATGTCCTCGAAGATCGGGTTGTTGAACACATCCGCCACTGTCATTTGCAAGCCCTCTTCTCGTGCAGCGCTGACCATCTTCATTGCTGTAATACTATCACCGCCTAGCTTGAAAAAGCTACTCCGGTATTGGATAGTGTCTGAAGATAGCCCTAATGTCGACTTCCACAGGTCCCAAAGGCGCCTATCATTGTCACTTGAGCTTCTGCCATCATCTGTTAGGGATGGTGTTGAGTTTGCAAGATCCTTTTCGTCTATTATGGGATCCTCCTGGAGCGAAGCCTCGACCATCTTGAGTTGAACAGAGCTGTTCGAGTATCTAGTCTTCTGATCAGGAAGGGGTATGGCGAGCTTGCCTTCCTTCAGCATTTGGCTGATTATCTCATTCACGCGATCGTCAATTAGCTTCTGTAGGACCTGACTGTCAATCAACTGGTCCAAAATAAGGGGCTCCCTGTGCGTGTGCTGCGAACGGTTCCGCGGTAGCTTGTTAAGGAGGTTCAAGCTCGATACCAGCTTGGATGGCTCCTCGATGAAGCATGTAAAGACCTTGTTAACAGCTTCCGCTAGCTCCTTTGCTTGTGCTTCGGTCACTGCGTTGCTCCAGTACCTCAGCAAAACTCCCTCCTTGCCCTTGGTAGTCTCCACATTTACAGTAACAGGATACTAAATCAATGGTTAGCTCGCGTCTACGCTCGAGACGGTATCAACTCACCTCAGTCGGGTCATGGGCCTTTTGGGCTTCGAAGTCGAGCGGCAAATTTCTAGTGCCTTTGTTGGCAGAGCGATTCTGAATGGAAAGAGTTGAGTTGAAGAGCGTCTCTCCATGCATTCCAAGCTCATGCTGGATCTGAGCCAGAGAGCAGTGTTGATGCGGCACATTCCTGACAAAGTCATCCTGTACCTTCTTGGCAATCTCAAGAAGAGTTTGTCCGGGAGAGAATTTGACTCTACAGCACAACATGTTGATGAAGATACCGACCGCATCTTGGATCCCAGGAACAGGGGAGTCACGACCAGCAGACGGATATCCGAAGCAGACATCATCAGATCCTGTACAATTCCGGAGTACAATTGCCCAGGCACAGAGGGTCAAGTTAGCGAGTGTGACGGAATTTTCCTCGCAGAATCTTTGCAACTCAGAGAAGCGCTTGAAAGATATCATGCGCTCGCCGAGCTGGTGGCTACCGCTCTTTTTGGAAGATACCAGGAGGTGACAAGGTCGCACGCCAGAAAGATACTTCACCCAGTGTGCCACTGCTTCTCCCTGGGATTGTTCCCTGATATACTTGACATAATCACTAAAACGTGGACCGGTTCCGGCAGAAAGCTGATCACTGTATGCGAGGGCGAGATCCCGAAGAAGCAGATCAACCGACCCGCCATCGATAATGGCATGGTTCATCTCAATCTTGAACAGGACTCGCCCAGAAGTTGTTTTGCAGAGGGTCATCTGGTGGGCGAGCTTCATCGATCTCTCAGCATTGATATCGCGCAGCTTTATTTCCCCAAGTGTACCCAATGCATCCGACTCAGGGCACTGGAACTCAATGACCTCATCGTCGAGTGACTTGACCACTACCTGGTCGAAAGATCCGCCTTTGTAGTTGCTGTCAATGAAGACAGACCGTAAGATAGGGTGCCTGCTGACAACCATGGACCATGCCTTTCGAAGCTTGCTTGTATCCACCTTGCTACCCTTGGATGGGTGCACTTCAAAGATGACATGGAACAGGTATTCCTCCGGGTCTCGAAGCTGACTAAGAAGGATACCTTCTTGTACTGGGGAGCAGGGATAAACCTCCTCAACCTGATCCCAGCTATCAATTCCAATCTTTGGGAATGCTCTCTTGACCATGTTGTTCAGGCCTTCGTAAGTGATGGGGAGTAAGGGACAATCGCTGAGTGTCGGCTCAGATGTGAAGCTCTCGAAACGAGACATATGCTCCAGCACTCGTTTACACTCAGATATCCAGCCCTTGATCCGCTGTTCTTTCTGCATGTGCTTATTGTAAGTGAACGATACCTGAAGCTTGTTCTTGATTATAAGCGCCGAGATCTCGAAGAGAGCAAACCGAGGTGTCTTCGAGCCCATGTCCCCTGTCATCTCGAAGGTCTCCGCGTTGAAGGCTTCACCATAATGTTGGAAAAGCGAATCATCGCGCTCTAGCTGTTGCAGCTGGCCAAGGTAGTTGAACAGAATCTCGAGCGGGACAGAGAAAGCATCGCCCTCTTTACCTTCCGGCTGAAGCAGGCTTTCCGCAAAGTATGACCGGCTCTTACTGCTGAGGTGACGCCTTGTGTCTTTGACACGCTTCAAAGTGTCAAGTAGATCTATAGCAGTCAGAAATTGCTCCGTTGATAGGCTAGAATTAGACTTACCCGACCCTTCACCAACATGCAGTGGACACATAGTCGTGAACCAGCCCACCGTTCTTGAGAGATCGATAGAGCTGTCCCACGCCTCGCGACCGTGGCCCTCGTTGTAAATAGTCGGCATTTCTCTATCAGTAAACGTGCGACGGAAAGAGTGAATAACAGCGGAGAGTATGACTTCAATAGCCTCGGTGCGTAGAACCTTATTGCAGGCTGCGAGGATTTGTGTCGTGACTGCGGCATCAAGCGTGAACCCTTCCATCTTGACATCCCCATAGAGATTCTGGGACTGCTCCATGCCCCAGTATTTCAGGTCGGGAGGCTGAATAGAAAAAGGCAGCTGGACTCTGCCATTTGGTTTCTTGCTCTGTTCAAGCTGAAGGTTGCACCAAGCTTGGAATGACAGGGGCTTCTCCGGGGACAATGATCCAGCATCGAGGAAATCTTGGATGTCCTGGAGGACAATACGCCAGGATACCATGTCAACACATAGATGACTGGCCACTAGGAAAAGTATTGTGATGCCGTTGCGTACTTGGAACATGTCTGCAGCAACGATGGGTCCATGTTGAGCATCTACAGACCGTTGACACTCGGCGATCTTGGGGAGAATTGCATCTTTATTTTCCACCATATGATGACGGAAGCGGTATGAGGCATCAACATCCTAAATCAGTAAGCTTCCGGTACCCAAACAGAGTTAGCGAGGGAGAAGCTAGACATACATCACTGATCTTCTGCTTCCACTTTCCGTCGCGAGACTTGAACAACCGTGCTCGGAACATGGAGTGCTGTTCAACAACAGCCTTGATGGCGCGTTGCATTCTAGTTGGCTCGACCCTTCGAGTAACGCGAACTGTCATGCTTTGGTTAAAGCGAGAAGAATCCCGAAAATTTGTTGTTGTTTGAACGAACAATCCCTGGATCGGAGACAGTTCGAAGTATTCATGAGGCTTCTCCTCTCTTTTCACTGTCTTGACGCTTGTCTGAGCAGCTAGAGAAAGCTCCTTTATCGACTTCGACTGAAGCACATTGTGGAGGGTCAGCGTGAGTCCATGTTTACGCGCTCGAGAAATGACAGCCATTCCAGTGATACTATCACCACCTGCACCGCACTATTAGCAACTCTCCACACTCCGTTACCATTATGGCTTTGCTTACCTAGGCTCACAAATGACCTGTTCAAGCCCACCTTGTGAGATGGTAAGTTGAGAACCTGGGAAAAGACTTCCTGAAGAAGCTTGACAGAAGTCTCTCGGTCATCCTCTTTCTCCTCGTCTTGCTCGACATCCCCACGTTTTATGTTGTCGTAATCCTCCATTATGCGATCATAAGCAGCATCATCAACGTTCTCCAGCCAAGCTGTGATTCGCTTCCTGTCTAGCTTGCCAGACACGAGCATTGGGAGCTGCTTGATCAGAGCCCAAGCCTGTGGAACCATGTAGATTGGTAGCTGTGTCTCTAAGCTCTTCTGGATAGCAACGAGCTCCTGGTATGCTGCCCGTGCAGATCCACCCCGATCGACAAGTTCACATGCATTGTCTGATATGATGCTTTTCTCCGCAGTTACAGAATTCAGTGAAAGAACAGTGACCAACCGCTGTTTGAGGGGACCTGCCGTTGGCAGTAAGACCACAGCGTGGCGGACTCGCGGGTCCTCATATAGTCTGTGCTCAATCTCTCCAAGCTCCATGCGCTGCCCGTGAAGCTTGACTTGATGGTCCTTGCGGCTGATGTATTGAATGGAACCGTCAGAGTTGTATCTGACAAGATCTCCAGTCTTGTATATTCTTCTGGGCGAAGGTAGGACACTAGGGAAGGCCTTAATCCACTCCGGCTCATCCACAAAAGCCTCTGCTGTCTTCTTAGGGTTCTTGAGGTATTCCCTAGCAAGTGCGGGGCCTTCCAGTGCCAGCTCACCAACAGCCCCTAGAGGAGTTAGTTTGTTGTGGTCGTCAGGATCGACAACCCAGGTTAGGGTGCAAGGAATGCCATGGCCGATACAGGCGGGATCCGGATTGGCAGCAACATCTGTGTTGATAACCGCGAAGATAGTAGTTTCAGTTGGACCATATCCATTCATCAGGTTTACCCGATGTGCCCATTTGGTGATGACTTCGCGAGACATCTTCTCTCCACCACACACAAGATCCCTCAGAGATGGAACGGATGACGGTTCAATGATACTGGCTATGGATGGAGTCAGGAATGACCAAGAGACATTCATCCGACGAATAGCGCCAGCAACATCATTCAAGCGTTCATCTTCGCTTGGAATGCACACGCAACCGCCGTGCATCAAGGTGACGAGTGTTTCCATGACAGCAGCATCAAAAGTAAGAGAGGCAAATTGGAAAGCTCGAGAATTCTCGTCAAGGTGCACCATGGGCCCGAATGCCATGCCGCTGCTGGCAAGTGCCTTGTGGTTGATGATAATACCCTTAGCACGACCAGTGCTGCCAGAGGTAAAGATAGCGAATGCAACGTTTTCGGGTGTAGCGTTGTTAGTAGTCTTAGCGGTTGCCGTTTTAAGAGCACAATACGCCTTGATTGTCTCTTTGCTGACAGGGATGATTGCTTTCACAGAGCCAGTGTACCGACTTTGATACTTGGGAGAACAGAGAACGACACGGGCTTCGACTTCTGTCAGAATCTCCTTGTGCCTTGACGTTGGGTGAGCAGGGTCAAGGGGGACATATCCTCCACCCGCAATGAGGACACCCAGTATTGTGACAATGGCCCACAAAGACTTGTCCATACAGATCGGAACCAAAGTCTCCGGACCGACGCCACGAGTTTTCAGGTAAGCTGCAAACGAAGAAGCAAGCTGGTAAAGCTCCTGGTAAGTTAGTTGTCCATCCCAGGAGCAGACGGCTTGAGCTTGAGGTCGGAGGGATGCTTTCTCCTCAATGATATGATGAACACATCTGTCTATGCAAGTCAGGTTTCTCTCATTCCAGAGAGCAATTTCTTCCTTATCCCGAGAACTGGAAACCTCTAGCTCTCCGATCTTTCTGGATTCTTCATTGGAGATTGATAACAGTTGACTCAAAACGAAGGTAAACTGTTCAATGAGCATCTTAGCCTGCCAACTGTCGAAAACAAGCTCGTCGTGATGAAGGGTTACGGCCACCTGCGATTCGCCAACCTTGCATTCGACAACAATTGGGTGGGTGAAAAATTCGCCTTCAGTCAGGTTATCCTTTTGCTCCCAGATACTTGTGTTCGAATGGGCCTGTTCTGATTGAATAACCAGTAGATTTTGGGATTCGCAAGCAAGGGCAGTGTCGCTGCTTAGCTTGCGAATCCTCTGGAGCCCAGAATGTTGATGCGGCAGCATCATTGTGGTCAGCTGGCGCACATTATCGAGGTACTGAATAATCGAGAGCTCGTTGTTGACAGCCATCCGTATAGGAACCGTTGTCAAAAGAGGTCCTGCAACTTCCATAGCCCCAGGCATATCAATATTTCTACCCATTAGGGTTTCAGCGAAGCAGACATCTCCGGAACCGGTGTGGACGGATACAATTAGTGCCCATGCAGCTCGTATCATTTCAGGAACGGTTAAATTAGGCCCACTTGGTGCATGAGAAATCTCAAGCGAGCTGTAATGCCGATTGCCGACGCGAATGGTATCAGGTGACGGCTTGTTCTGGGGGAAAGGACATGAAGACAGGGCCGCGAGGTGTGTCTTCCAGAATTCGTCCGAGGAATGAGCCTCTTGCTGGACCAGGTGATTGATAAAGAGCTTGTAAGGAAGCGTCGAGCTAAGTTTTGAAGCACCCGAGTATATCTCCTCAACTCGTTGAAGGATCTGGGACACACTCCATCCATCATAGAGAGCGTGGTGTATGGTCCAAACGAAGGAGCGCGAGTGTCCGGACTCGACAATGGCGTATCCAGTTAGCAAGCCCCCGTTATTCTTGGCTAGGTCAATAGTGTCGTTTGCTAAATCATCCAATTCCGTTGCCGTTTCCCAGAGGATAGGGACATCAGTGAGCACTGCCTGGACAAAGTTGGCGGACTCGGTGTGTACTACCCGAGTCCGAAGAATATCCATTTCATTAACCACCTTTTGCCATGCAGCTTTAAACTTGTCAAGGTCAGCTCCCTCTGCGAGTTGGAACACAGGTCGAGCGACATAGGCTCCGGGTTGTTTGATAGAAAGTGTGAGCAAGCCCTCTTGCACCGGACTACAAGGGTAGATGTCCGCAATTCGATCCATAGGCACACCACATTGATCAGAGACTTCCTCCAGAATATCATCGCGTGAAAGAGATTCAGGCAGCATGCTGAAAGGGTCCACTGTTGGTACGCCAGTCTGTACCTCACCCGCTCCACATGTCTTTGCCATGTCTTTGAATATAGGAGTTCGGTATATGTCGGCCACTGCAAGTGAAATATTCTGGGATGCCGCGGCTACGACTAGTTTCATAGCAGAAAACGAGTCGCCACCCATGCCGAAGAAGTTGTCTTCGGCACTGATAGAACCTGGCGCAAGGTTAAGGACTTCCTCCCATAGCGTCTTGAGAACGCCCTCTGTCCCTTCCGTTCCCACATCGGAGCGTTCTTCTGTGCCAACATTGAAGATAACATATGGTCTCAAGCGTTCCTTGGTAAATGTATCGACCATTGCTCGAAGTGCTTTGCGATCAGTTTTGCCAGTGCTTCCAAACGGCAGGCGCCGCATGGGGAAGTAAAGCTTGGGCACCATAGCTAGCGGTAATGAAGCGCTTAGGGAACCGTGTAGCTTCTTGACCATGTGAACTACAGACTCTGACATGGGCAGAATGAATTCACCATTCGCCATATCTTTCATTTGGTGCTCGTCAATGGTGAAG
Organism: Aspergillus niger; assembly: GCF_000002855.4. Classification (NCBI taxonomy): domain Eukaryota; kingdom Fungi; phylum Ascomycota; class Eurotiomycetes; order Eurotiales; family Aspergillaceae; genus Aspergillus; species Aspergillus niger. Next base: position 522,092 of record NT_166524.1, read on the forward strand.
AAGACAGCCAAGCATTTTGATATAGTTTTGGCCTCTGGAGTAACAACCTCAACGGCAACCTGAGTATCTGTCGAAAGATAGTTGTTGCATTGTTGCTCAACTTCTTCCAATTCGATGCGCACACCGTTCAATTTCACTTGTGTATCAATTCGCGAAATGAAAGCAATCGAGCCGTCGGAGTTGTAGCGCACTAAATCTCCCGTGCGATACATCCGTTCTTTGCGCCTCAACACATGCTGTAGCCCTTCACGCTGAGTCCACTCCGGGTCCCGGATGAAAACAGCCTTGGTTTTCCCGTCATTATTGAGATACCCACGAGCAACAGTGCAACTCTCAAGAACGAGCTCTCCGGGTGCGCCGATGGGCACAAGTCGATTGTGATTTTGGGGATCAACAATCCATGTCCTGCCACAAATAGCAGTGCCAATAGAACCATAGTCATCAGTAAGGCGTACTCCTGCATGGTCGTATTTTGTGCTTGACGTAAAGGCGACAGTAGCCTCTGACGGACCGTACGCGTTAATAACACACCTGTCAGCCCATCGCTCGAAATGGCTTGCAGTCATTTTTTCTCCTCCGAGAGTTATTGTTCGCAATGAAGGAACAGCATTGGGGTCCATGGTATTAACGATAGATGGAGTACAGCTCATGAAGTTGACGTTCATCTTTCTGATGGCTCCAGAAAGATTGTTCATGCGCTCATCTTCGCTAGGGATACAAATGCAACCACCAGCAGCAAGGACTATGATAGTTTCCAATATGCTGACGTCGAATGTATAGCTTGAGAACTGCAGAGCGCGTGTTTCTGAACTTATGAAGAAGGCCCTGGAGAGCTCTGTGCAGGCTAGGGTAAGTCCAACATGCTCAAGTACTGTCACCTTGGGTTTCCCTGTGGTTCCCGATGTGAATATGGCGTAGGCTGCGTTATCAGCGGTTACCTCTTGGGTCGGAGCAGCAAAGGGTGAGTGGTAAAGTTGTTCAAGTGCGCTATTGCTTACGATCATTGCGCGACGACAGATGCTGGAGGCTCTCTCGTAGTGTGTCTCAGAACAGAGAATAACCTGAGCGCCAAGATCATCGATCATGCCTTGTAGGCGGCTTTCTGGGTGAGCTGGATCTAATGAAGCGAAGGCTCCTCCAGCTTTCAAAACAGCAACCTGTGCAACAACTGCCCATGCGGACTTTTCGAAACACAATGCAACAAAGATGTCGGGCTTGACCCCTAAGCCCACCAGCTGGTTTGCTAGGAGAGTCGACAATCGGTCAAGTTGTGCATATGTGAAGTTGCCATCCCAAGAACAAATTGCAGGAGCCGTAGCACGATCCAAGGCTTGCTGTTGGATGAGCTCATGCGCGCATAGCACTGGACGGTCTGGCAGCGCCGAGTTCCACTCAGATATCTTCTGGCAGGAAAGCTCACTCACAAAGTCAACCTCGCCTACCAAAAGATCCGGAAGAGGAAATTGGAGTAACTGTCCCAGAATATTATTAAAACAATCAAGGACGCCTTCCATGTCGGTTTCTGAGAAGTGCCTCCTTTGATAGCCGAACCTAATGACTCCTGATGATTCTGCTAGAGTGGCGTTGACGGTAATCAGGTATTTGCTCGGATCAAGATCAGCGAGACCAGCCACATTTACTGCGTCACTTGATTGTTCTGAACAAGTGAAAACGGTATTGAAAATGTCGCTACACCCAAGCTCTTGCTGGACTTCATCCCACGGCAACCGATGCTGCTGCATTTGATTCAGTCCTTGCAGTCGCTCTCTCAAAATTTCCGCAACCCTAGATTCACCATTCAAGAGCATTCTGCACGGGAATGTACCTGAAATATCTGGCTTATTCGCAACTCCAGGCTTGGCAGATCTGTCGCTTGCATCTGAAATGTGATATCCGAAGCACACATCTTGTAGGCCTGTGTAGCATCGCAGAACCAAGCCCCAAACAAGCTGAAGAAGTGAGCTTTTGCTGAGACGTTCACGTTCACTGAGATCATGTAGATGCTTGGTGTTCTGGAGTATTATCTGAGTCTCAGCATGAGTATTTTCCTCCGCACGTGCACGTAGTGCCGGGAAAAGACAAGCTTCAACATCCTCCAAGTAGTTTTTCCAGTAGGCAACATCATGGCGGAAGGAGCAAAAGTCCATGTTGTCTCTGGACAAGATACCAATTGTCTTGCTCATGCTAGCCTTGGAGTTAAGAAGTCCAACACAAGCGAAGAATTGGGCAGCCAGTCGCTCGATCTGGGTGCCTGTTAAAGTGCTGTCATCGTAACTAATCAAGAGTTCGAGCGTAGCATCTCCAAGGATACAATCAACCATCAAAGGATAACCGGACAGATTGCTGTCATGCTGTTTCATGGGTACTAGACTTGGTTCAAGGCCACGATTGTCCGTTATAGAGATCAAGTTCATGAAATCACAGGCGCGCGCCGTATCAGCGTTCAATTTCTGAATTTGACTTATTCCAGCCCATTGGTAGGGCTTAGCTGACTCCAGTTGGTTCTTCACCCTGCTCAGTAGCTCAGTAACGGTCCAATCATCGTTGAGTTGGAAGCGTCGGGGAACGATAGTTGCAGCTTGCGTATAATTGTCCTGACGCTCAGTGGAGGCCAATTCAACTTCTGACAGCAACTCCCCAAAAACAATATCACGGGAGCTGGTGTAGCCGCGAATAGTAAGAGCCCATGCAGAAAGGATAGCACATCGTGTACCTTCGGTCATTGATCTGAGTGTATCACACCAGACCATCTGCATGTTTCTTGTTGCTTGCTTGGTGACCGGTGTGCTCGGCTGAGACAAAGAGCCACGGGGTGGCGGGAACACTGGCGAAACCGCCAATGTGGCCAGCTGCCCTTTCCAGAAGCTGTCAAAGCTTTTGATGTCGAATCTAGACAGCAATCCTTCTGGCAGATTTTGAGCTGCATTTCTCAGCAGCTGGCGGTCTAGCTTACCGAACGAGTTCAGTGGTATGCTAGACGTCGGAAAATACAGTCTCGGGACAGAATTCGCTGGCAAGGAGCTCGACAGCTTTTTATACAGCCTGATCATTGAGTCGTGCAGCTCAGGTGACAATTGTGCAATAGGCTGGTGGTGTCCCTTGGAGTCGACGGCCTCATCAGAGAAAAAGATGGCCAGAGACGATCGGGGAGAATCGACATTTCTCTTGCTGATCTCCTCAACGACATACTGGGCATTGAAGGATGAGAGAGATGCGATTTGCTCTTCGACGTAAATGGCCGCTGTCTGTCGCTGCCAATGCAATCCTCTATCTTTCTTACCAACGTAAACGAGTGTGCCATCGGAGTTGTAGCGAGCAAGATCTCCAGTCTTGAACAATCGATAGGACAGCTTCTGGGCGTCCGTGTTCTTGTCTTTGTCTGATGATGGCTGGGATTCGTATGCCAGTCTCCAAAAGGGATTTTCGACGAAATATTGTTGCGTGAGTTCCGCATCTTGATAGTAACCATGAGAAAGACTTGGGCCTTCTATCATCAATTCGCCAACGCAGCCGATCGGAACCAAAATATCGTGATCGGAGGGATCTACAAGCCAAGATTTACATCCAAGACTTGACCCAATAATTGACGATTCGCATGATCCGTCAAGCTGAGAGGATCGAATGCAAGAAGATGAGCATTCTGGCGTTCCATAGAATGCATGCACTTGGATTCCTCCAGGCAGGGCGGTAAGAAGTTGCTTGGTCGGGTGTTCACCCCATAAAGCAAGGACCTTTATCCCCAGATCCTCTGCGAATCTTAGAGTCATCGCCATTGAGGGTGTGATACTGACACAGTTCGCCTGCATTGTCTTGATGGCTTTTGACAGGTCTGCCAGGTCTTCATCTGACGGAATGCAGATAGACCCACCGCACAGGAACGTGCCGAAGACTTCTTGAAGGAACATGTCAGAAGTATAGGGAGCGTATTGGAGCATCTTTGTTCGTGCATTTAGTCCAAGACCTGAAGCGAACGCGCTTGCCCGGGTTGTTATTGCACGATGGTCAATCAAGATGCACTTGGGACTCTCAGCGCCGAACACGATATATGCATCGCTGCATGGCTGAATTGGTGAGCTTGAAACTGCATCACTGTCTGAAAGGTATTCAAACAGAGAGCTCTCCACGGAAATTACATATGGAACGGCCCCTTCGAGTAGTTGCATTTGAGTCGGTGATGCTAGGGCAACCTGGATCTCATTGTCGACGAGCCAAGTCTCGAAATGTTGTGGCAGTCGGGCTGGGTTCACCGGAACACATACACCACCTGTCTTCATGACTGCCAAGATGGCTACAACTTGCCAGGAGGATCTAGCGAGATCAAGGGGCACGATTGTTCCGGGGCCCACCCCTAGTGTTGTCAAGTACGTTGCAAGTAGCGATGACAATTCATTGAGCTTAGCATAAGTGAGGTTTCCATCCCAAGCAGAAATTGCCATGGTGTGAGGGTGGGATTTCGCACACTCATCAACTATCTCATGCATGCATTTGTCGATGGACTTTGGGACTTCGCTATTCCAAAGCATTAGGCTTTGTCTGTTCGCGTCGCTAAAGTTGTCAATTGAATGGGCGTCATCCTCAAAGTGGTGCACAATATTTTCAACCGATTTAAGGAATGTGCTCGCGACATTCTCTGCTTGCCCGTCCGACAGGTGGTCTGTCCAGTAGTTAAGGTCGATACGTGCGTCGTCTTCTGTAGCTTCAACATTGACAAAAACGGGCGACTCTGCCGGGTCGTGAATTGTCCCCACTTCAGAGAACTGTATCTCCTCGCTTGACAAAGCATTCTGATTGGGAAGCTTCCGGTAAGAAATACCACTATTAGCCAATGAGGCTGTTAGTCCCAAAGCTTGCTGGATCTCCGTGAGTGAGATATGCCTGTGCGGCAAATTGTCCAGGTTATCCTGTTGAACTTTTGCGAGGATCTCCTTCAGTGACGTCCCTTTAGCAAACAGCATACGACAGGTCAGGGTATTGATGACAGGTCCAACAACATATTCAACGCCCTCTACTGGGACATCTCTTAGTGATGCAAGATAGGTGAAGGAGATGTCATCTGATCCACAAAAGGAGCGAACCGTTAATCCCCATGCAGCACTAAAGGCAGTCGGAAGGGTCAGACCATTCATATCGCAGATGGTTCGTAGCTCTTTGAATGGCACACCGCCCAATCTCTTGGTCCGAAGCTGCCTTACAGAGCCTTTGCCGTCATTGAGCACGGGGAAATGACAAGGTTGGACATCCAACAAATAATTGCGCCAATAGTCAAGACTTGCGACTTGGGGAACCTCACGAAGGTAGCGTATATACTCTTTGAACTTCGGCTTTGGTTCTTCGAGCTTTCCTTGGTACGCTAATTGCAGATCCCGAAGGATGATGGAGATTGATGCGCCATCCATGGCGACATGGTTCAGCTCCAGTCGACAAAACAGCTTCCCAGAAGCCGTTTGGCAGATTGTAAGCCGATGAGGAGGTATACTATTATCGTAGCTCATCGGTTGCTGTTTGTCAAATGTAGGTAGCACTTCGCTTTCATTCGCACATACGACGTAAGTTGGGCGGGAATCGAACGATTTGAGCACCACTTGACAATGTAGGTCGTGGCTGCTCAACCCCTCCAGAAATATAGTCCGTAGCATTGCATGGTGAGCAACGACTTTCTGCCAGGCAAGTATCAATCGGTTGATGTCGGGTGTGCTTCCTGGCCCGGATATTTCGAATGTGTCATGTACAGCATAAAGTGAGCTATCGCGAGAGCGACTGAGTAGAATGCCCTGCTGCATTCTGGAGCAAGGATAGATGTCCTCAACATCATCAAGACTATGAATACCGGCATCCGGTAATTTTTTCGACACCAACGCATCGAGTTCGGTATATGTCAATGTTAACATGGGGAAACTGCTTAGCGTTGGTTTCGGTGGGAGAGCCTGTAAGCGTTCGCCCAGGGATGCCAGTAATGTTTTGCAGCAGTGTACCCAGTTACGGATACCATTCTGATGCTGCATATTCCTATTGAAGGAGAAGATAAAGCGAAGTTGACCCTGCACAACCATCGCAGATATCTCGAACAGTGCAAAGCGAGGAGTTTCTTCACCAAAATCAGCCGCTGCACCTCCGCGGCCTGTTTCTCCAGCCATCTGATCCATGAGTTGGAAGAGCCCATCCTTTCTCTGTAGGTCACGGTGCTGGCCCACATAGTTGAAAGACATCTCCATGGGGCTATAGTGCCGACAAGTCCCATCTTCGCGTGGAACCAACATACGACGAGCGAAATCATGTCGACCATTGTCCGGAACACAACGTCGCAAATCCTTAACACGTACAACCGTTTCGGTTGGATCTTTTGCAGGAAGTTCCGATAGAAGAATGGGATACAGTGTGGTAAACCAGCCGATAGTGCGAGAGATATCTATTGATGAGTCCCAGACTTCTCGCCCATGTCCCTCATTGTATATAACTGGCAATGATCGGTCTTTGAACGTTTCGCCGAAGGAGTGTAGCAAAGCTGCTAGAAAAAGATCGATTGGCTCTGTTTGAAGACTTTCGTGGCACCCAGTCAGTATGTGGCGAGTAATATCACTGTCAAGATCGAACGTTTCACAATCCACATCGCCATAGGTGGTTTGGTGGCTTTTTAGTCCCCAGTAGGCAAAATCGGGTGCGGGAACTTCAGGCAGATCCATGGTTCGTTCAGCTGTCGCTTCTTGACAACGATCTGCTTGAATTTGGCACCAGTTCTGAAACGGAAGGGAGCCGTTCTGTGATATCGGTTGATCGGGGTTCATCAGTAGGTCTTCCAAGTCTTCCAAAATAATCCTCCACGAAACAATGTCGACTACCATATGATGAGCCACGAGTGACAGCAGGCGGGAATGGTCATTTCCATAGAAGACATCTATTGCAAGTACGGGGCCAACGAAGGCATTGATGCATGACTGGCTGTTCGAGATAGCATGGTCGACCTCGCTTCGGTTGCTGTTGTTGTGAGAACGCCAACGGTAAGACCCTGCTACGTCTTGAGTTATTCTTTGCCGCATTATCCCCTCAACGTCTGATTCGACCAGGCGAGAGCGGAGCATAGAGTGACGATTGATAATGGTCTCAATTGCACGTCGCATGCTATGCTCATCAATGTGCCGGTTCAGGCGTGTAAGAATGCTTTGGTTGAAGTGGCCTTGGCCCTCGTTTCGGACCATGAAGTGAAGCTTCTGGATTGGTGAAAGGTCAAAGGGCTCATCGATCTTTTCTTCGTACACAACAAATTGATCGATCTGTTTTACCCGAGTAGCCAGCTCCTTGATTGACTTGCTATGAAGCACCTCTTGTACCGTCAAGCCCATTCCTTGCTTCTTGCAATACCCGAGGCACGTTATGGCGGCAATAGAGTCTCCACCTAGACTCAAAAAGCCTTCGTCAAGGGCAAGTTGGCTTCGGGGGATATTGAGAACCCGGCTCCAGATCGCAGCGAGTTTGTCCTCCGTGGCACTCGAAGGAAGTGTGGCTTTATCCGCAGACAAAGTCCTGGCGCTTATAGCTTGGGCATACGGGTCTCGCTCCATATCTCCAATCCATCTTGCGGTCGCCTTTCTGTCCAGCTTCCCAGACGGAAGCAACGGCAATGCCTCCACACACAGCCAAACGGAGGGTATCATGTAGGTTGGTAGTTTAGCTGATAATCTCTCGCGAACTTCTGCAACGATAGAGGTCTTCTTCGATGTATCAAGGAGCTTGAGTGGCGCTGCATTTGATTCCGGTTGAGATTCGAAGTGAACAGATAAGGATATTACCGCCACCAATTTGCCTGCAGAGAACCCTGACTTCGAAAGAAAAGCTAGACAGTGTTTGACAATTGGGTCGGCAGCCAGCTGGTTTTCTATCTCGCCCAACTCAAGTCTCTGTCCATGAAACTTCACCTGCGTGTCTTTTCTGCCTATATACGTCAGTGAGCCACAGTCGGAGTTGTATCTTACCAGATCACCCGTCTTGTACACTCTCCGGTTACAGTCATTTAATCCGTCCCTTCTCATCCAGGCTGGATCATGGATGAACGCTTCACTTGTCTTCTGAGGATTGTTGAGATAGCATCGAGCGAGCGTCGGTCCCTCAAGCAGTAATTCACCCGGACAACCCACGGGTACTAATTGGTCATGATTGCTCGGGTCTACAACCCAGCAACGTACGCCCACGGGGAGTCCAATATCCCGACAATCAGAAGATGGTGTAACTTTGGCGTTAACAACGGCAGCAACAGAGCTTTCTGTGGGGCCATAGGCGTTGATGAGGTGGAGGGCGGACGACCATGTTTCCAGCTGGCCTTGTGACATCGCCTCTCCAGCAAGAATCAAGGTCTCAAGACCTGGGACTTGCGAGGAATCAATGAACTCAACAAAGGATGGGGTCAAAATAGCATGGTTTATGTTCATCTCGTTGATGACCTTGACTATGTCACTCAAGCGTTCTTCTTCACTTGGAATGCAGACACAGCCGCCTTGCAACAAGGTAGTCAAGATCTCGACAAGACTGGCATCAAACGTGTGTGCCGCAAACTGCAAGACGCGTGAAGTCGAAAACATATGGTGCGGTCCAGCATGGGCAGCGGCTCCGGATACATAGGCTCTGTGCTCTAGCATGGTACCCTAAACGCGGGCTGTTAATGTGGATCTGGGGGAAGCTTCGAGGAATAGCGCACCTTAGGTTCTCCTGTTGATCCAGAAGTGAATATCACGTAGGCTGCATTGTGACCTTGTACATCCGGCAATGAGTAGATTTCTTCAGCTTGAAGGGAGATTTCGTCTATGATAGCCTGGTCCAGTGGTATTATCATCTCCGCTACCCCAGTCAATTCTCCTATTCGGTCTCTGGAGCAAAGCATGACCTTGGCTTGCACAGCGTGCACCAGCGACTGTAGACGAGAGGTTGGATGTGTTGGATCAAGGGGGACGAAAGCACCGCCAGCTTTCAGAACACCCAGCATTGCCACTACATTCCATTTCTATGAGAATCAGTCAGTCCCGAATAGCGAAAATGCCGAGTCACTTGATGACACAACCTGCCCCAAAGGACATATCGATCTTTGATGTTAAACTTACTGATTTGTTGAAACACAGAGCGACACATTTTTCAGGGCCGACTCCGTGTGCTTGAAGGTGATAAGCAACTTGGGATGACAGGAGATCCAGATCTTGGTAGGTCAAACTTCCATCCCACGCACAAACTGCTTCACTTCCGGGGCGAGCCAGGACTTGCTCATGAATGACCTCGTGTATACAGCGGTCATGTGCCTGGGGGATGGTAGAGTTGAAATTGCAGACTCTGGACCAATCTCGATCTGAGAAATGGTTCAGGTCCCTCGCGGCAGTATCTTCTGCCGAGAGTACGCGTGAAAGTATCTGCTCGAAGTAGTCGGCGACGCTCTTCATATGCTCAGTGGACATATCATTGTTCCACCATTCGAAGAAGATACCGACATCCTTCTGCAGGACTTTGACGTGCAGCCTGACGCGGCACTACAGAGAGGTCAGCCAGTCCGGGTTAAAAGGCCAAGGCCACCTGCAGCGGTGGGCTGATAGAAGCGCACACGATCGAAGGTGGGAGGGGGGAAGGGGAGATGGAGCGAAGAGAAAGTGAGAGGACGCCAAAGAACGAGGAAAGTCACCCACCTTTTCGGGCAAGGGAATTGCCAAGGCCGGTTGCACAAGAGGGGCTCTGGGATCTTTCGTAACACTGCGACAGTTGCGCAGCATTAGAAGGGTATTGCACAGGGTATAACTGTGGCAACTCGAGCTTGAACTTCCGCATTTTTCAGCTTCGTTCTGCTTTTTTGTGTTGCGCAAAATGGCATGGACAGAGTCGTCCTCGGTAATGGTCAGATTAAAAGTTAAGGGAATATTATTATGGGTATCGGAAGAAGTAACAGTATCGCGGGGACCGGCATCAACTCCAATCGGTTGGTAACCAAAGCAAATGTCCTCTAGGCCAGTATAGCGATGAAGAAGCAAGGCCCAAGTGGCCTTGAGTAAAGAATCTAACTCGGATTGGTCCCAAGCGGCTAGCAACTGGAGAGTCTGGGAAGGACTCGTCCTGATCCTCAACGAAGCAGGCCGCCTTGGCCCATGAGTGCTCGTGCCAAACTTGGGCAAGCAACAAGAGACAGGTTGGGCCATAATGTAGATGGGGGTACCGGAAAGTATCTCTCTCTGAGGATTTGGGATGGAACACCTAGAGGAGAAGGGGGAGGGAGTGGATGGGTTATCCTAGAAATCTCCAACCCCCGTACAATATGCTACTTTTAAAACGAAATCAAGCCTGTCCCCATGGAGCCACCATTATCATGGGGTCCCCCCAAAAATTCTCTCGGCCCAAAATAGATCCATAGAGAGACCTAGGCGCGGAATTCCCTCAGCAGCATTTGCAATTGCTTACGAGCATCGAAATACGAAAATGACGGCGGCCAATGACTGGGTCGGGAAGTAGTGCAATGAATGGCGTGGATTTTGGCCACCACGCTAATACAGTATACTCCATATGCCCTTGCTTAGGCGAAGCTGAAGAGGCAACAGGGAAGAGATTCCATGGCTTACAAAGTTCTGCAGGGCGCTTGAACCCAAAAGCCGATGGCTTGAAACCATCAAACTCGGGTTGCCCACTTTGTAGTGTATAACCAGGGGCGGGTAGACAGCAGGAAAGGCAATGGGGCAAAGGACCAAAGAAGACAAAAAGAAAATGAGAAAAAAAAAATATTAGTTTGACCCTGGGCAGGCCGAATCCAAATCAAGGAAACCGGCCTTGACACGCTTAACAATACAATACAAGCCAAGGCATGACGTTGGTTGGTGCTCAAAATCGGGGCGCATAAAGAGGGCGTATCCAGCTTTGGGTGCATTATGTCGGCTCTCAATCATCCCGGAACTTCGAGGTCGGTCTCGAACGCTTAACAACATTCGATTAGGAGCTCTGTCTGTCAGAAAGGCGCTGCATTAGCATCCAGCTCCACTACATGCTGGAATCTACGGTACAGGACTGACAGACTGCATGCTGACCAGTGGGAAGTCTTGCAGGAATAAAGTCGGCGAAGTGAAAAGGCTCAGCTGTCTTAGTCTCGACGTTGGGCCAAGTCACCAGGTGGTATACCTACCTGGGTAATTGCACGTAGCGGCTATAACGCTAAGTATATTCGGAAGGCTGTCGGAGAACTGTCGGAACGGTAAGGAGCGAGTAGGAAACCCCGAAACTCAGACACTGCAGGCGAGTAGGGAAAAGAGATCCAGGTGCTACTGGGGGGGGGGGGGGGAGGGCGCGGAGTGGACACGGAGAGTGGACAGTGAACTCGCTGTGGTTGCTACTGACTGGGTCCATACAAAAGTCCAGTTCCTGATCGGGAAGCCAATGCTCGGATCCAATTGGGGCTTGTACGGCTCCATACCCTAAAGCCAGCTCTAGTCGATAATATGCCTTGTTATGAGTATGGATCTCATGTCCAACTGAAACTCGTATACGTTCCCCCCACAACCAGGGGCTAGTATTCCTTGTTCGAGTGGTAGGGGAAAAATAATTAAATAGATAAATAATCATCCGGACTCGGGGGGGAATAAAAAATTAGACAAAAAGAAATAGAACAGAAAAAGCGAAGAGGGGCTCACATGACAAGTACCCTTTTTCGGTATTTCCCTTACACGCGATCTGACCTGAAAAGCCAAGTCGACTTATGCTACTAATTACATAATGCCCTCATTTTGTATATTGACTATTTACTGTTTTACATGTACTCCGCAAAGTGTATTGGATGTTTTGGGTCAGGTACACCCAGATAGAGCGGGTGTCATGGCGGCAATAATGTATTAAAGTTATTAACAGCGGAGTTTACCGTTTCCTCTATTAGGTAGTAAAGACGGTCAGCCCTGGCCGTCGGAGCAGAGCTAGTGCCACCCTACCAATAAACATCAGTATATTAAATACATACAAGGTAAGGAAATAACTACGATACTAGTTAATTATCTGAAGCGCATGAGTAAGCTATTAACATAAAGTGACTTCTTCGTATGCCAAATTCAAATCCGACGGATCACTCCGACGTCGAGAAATCTAGCTTCTAATGCAGGATGACGAATCTTTCGACACCCACAAGTGAACCAGACAGAAAATTGAGAAAGGAGAGTTCTTTGGTAGGAAGCTAGTTGCTATTTCAAGCTTTCTCCGAAGTTGCTAGGAAGTACGTACTAGCGATGGCGAGATTCTCACCAACGGCATTGCATCAATGCTGCATCGAACACGAGAGTTCAGCCCTTGCGTTCCTCCGAGGTGGCTACTTGACGTGTGCATATACTCGAATGGATCGCTATGCACGCATAAACCTCGCTACATATACTCCGTATTTATGGTTTGTTGGTGTGAAGATCGATGAAATTGAGTTCCATAAATTTAGTATTCTGTATGGAGGGAAAACGATTTGCCATTGGGTAGCCAATGTTTACCAGGAACTTTGCATGTACCTTGAACTCTATCATTGGCCACTCAAACCGTCTACATTGGGCTGGATGGTTTCCGGCCGTCGCGGCGATTAATTATCAAAACGGGTGATCAAAAGCTTCCTGGCATAAATAGCACACACCACCGGGACAGTCTATGCGAGCTAAAAATCAATAACCATGCAAGGATGGCAGGGGGATAAAGAAACGAACTCGGCGCTTCGGATATTTGAGGCCATAGGAAGATGAGGATGGAGTCGCTAGTACTGCATACTAGCTGTTATATGGGTTAGCTGCATATCACAATTTTTTCACACAATCACCGCTTGTAAGAATATCTTTTCTTTTTCCTCGTTTGTTTTTTCTTACTTTTTGTCGGAGGCCGATCCTTCGTCATCCAGGTTTGACAGGCGCAACCCCGATCAATAGGGGAAAAAGCAAGGAAAAATCGGGGCGATGGGGTCAGGAACGGCGGGTAAGGACGGAAAAGTCGATCCTTACTCAGTCCGGGAAGTATCATTGAAATCGATCGATCGCGCTCAGGGAGCGAAAGGGCAGAAAAAAAGCTTCCATAGCTTCCGGAGAATAAAATGCAGCATGTTCCATTCGAACCGTGAAAATACTGCCGCTCAATTGATTCTGCCGCGAGTCATCGAAACTACCACTCCTTAGAATTTTCAACATCCCGTATGACAGGTTGTATCAGGCACAATGCTCCGTGGTTTCTGCAAAGTTGTCGGAATACGAGACATCCGTTTTGCCGAGGGGAGAATGGATACAACGGGTACCTACGGAGTACGGTAAGTGACATAGGAATCATTTCCATATAATAATAAGGAAAGAAAAATTGGAAAGTAGGGAAAGCATTTTGTGTCATGCGTCGATGTCTTGGTTGACAGTTCACTACTGCAGGCTAGAGAAAAAAAAAAAAAGAGTAAGCATTGAGAGGTTGGCCCCGGCCTGGCGTCTAGGCTTTGGAGTCCAGCCTATGATCTAATAATCGCATCGATGACAGGATCTGCGCTGAGGGAAGGAAAGACCAAGTCGTGTGGGCTTTCCTCTAGACAATTCGGGGATAGGGGCTACTTAGCAACGGGAGTTAAGATGTGGTCGATAGCGACAACGGGAATGGCCATCTAGCACCGATGGGGTATGGGGTCTCTCGCCCAACAGGCATCCAAGGCATTCTAGTTACTGCTTCGTAGTTAGTCAGGCCGGGAGGGCCTAGCTAACTGACTAGTTACAAAGTAGTTAAGGAACGCTCAAGTCAAGTCCTGCTAGGCTGCCAGGCGGGTCGCGGCAGCCGGAAGCCTTCCGCAGCACTAAAGGCTCTACCATACTGTAAGTGGGAGTGGCCAACCGCCAAAACCATCCATCCCATCTCCACCTCCGCTACGAACGAAAGCGATTATCCAAGCTTGAGGCCGTGTGTAGCCAACTTAACAACGCACATAATGGTGGGTATGCAGCCAACTTTCAGCCACTAAATCCTTCTCAAAGATGCAAGGAATTTCTGCCGAATGATTGCCCATCTACAACAGTGCTCATCCACTGGTGTCCTAACTTTTGAGCGCCGCTCTCTCATTCTAGTTCTAGTTCCTAGGCGCCTCCATACCTTCGACGTATGCTCTTCTGTACCCACTCACACACATATACACACCCATCGACAAAGCAGGTACCAAAGGCCGGCCGCTCGAGATCCCGGGTGTAAAGAATCACCTTTCAATTGCTATCCCGCTTGTGGCGACCATCCCACCCGTCCTACCTTAGGTCCTCAGCCACTGCTACGCTGAGTGCTTCTACATACATAAGGATAGGGACAACGTTACACTTCGCTTGCAACTAGCTTGTTGACTGAGTGCCTGTAGCCTCCGGATCATGTTCGTATTTATTGACCGATTAGACAAAGATATTTCGCCACCAGGTCTTCTGTCCTCGTGGGACTGGACACAAGTTACTCAACAGTCAGTTGACTGCGGTACGTCCCTATGTACCCAATGTCATACTACTGGTAGATAAGGGCCCAGTTCACCTAGAACTTGTCCCTAGAGATGTGGTTAAGGGGAGCGATATCCCCGATTCGATGACAATTCTCGTCGGAATTACCATCGAGTGGAGTCGAGTTCAGCCGTCCCCTTGCTTTTCCTGGTAGAATCACAAAACTGCCCTGTGATGATGACGTCTACGTCCTTTTTGAATTTGGTAGGATCAACACGAAGGGGGATTTGCGAGGCAAACTCTATCTGGCAATCTCGGTTATATCCAGGTTCACCATTCCACTGCGGGGGAAGCTGGGTTGGAAGCTTTATGAGGGATAAGATTCAATACTCAAGTGGTTAGCGGTCAGTGATCACCTTCGGTGTCAGTCGGGATTTGAATTACTTCTATCACTCGGTGTCGGCGTTAAAAGGAGCTTCCAGACCGCTCACTATTAGTTCAAGCGCCCCTTCAGTAGACTGGCTTGCTTTGAGGCAGGTAAATACTACTGGATCCCAGTACTGAACTTCCTATTTTTGATTCGGTCCGCTCGTGGCTTTTCTGCCCACGTCTGACGGATGGAACAATGGCCTGAGAACAATGGCCGGGAAGGTACACCATCACCTTAGCGAGCTTGGCCAGCGGGCTCAGTCAGTCTTCGGACGGATGGGGCTATGAGCATCGAAAACAGTGGGGGCGAACTACGAACCGGGCTTGATTTTTTTTCGTGTACCTGGTGAACTTGAGGAGCGCCTCTCATCAGCCCGATAGCCTATGTAGGCTCGAACCGAACTCGTGTTGGCTGGTCGTGGTCCCATGAGCAGAAAAGTCATCGTTACGTTACATGCGAGGGCAAGGAGAATTGATAGCCTGTAACGTTTGCCCGGGGCAAGAAAAGCAATGCTGCGAAGGGGACCGGGGGAAAAGCAAACATGCATTCAAGCAGGAAATGAGTGGAACGGGCCGAATCATCTTGCTCAAAAAGCTCGCTTTCCTTAACCATCCATGGATGCGCTGGTGCAGAGCCCAAGGTGGATCACCACCCGAGCGCCCTGGGGACTCTGCAACGTAGCTAATCGCCATCGGCAAGTACTAAGTTAGTTACAGGTGGAGTGTGGTATGGATTAATAATAATAAGTATTTCTTTTTTTTTTTCCCGAAAAAATAAATAAATAAATAAAATAACATGGAAAATGGTCCCAATCAAGTAATCGAAACGCTTGACCTAAGCGTGACAAAAAGAATAAATAAAATAAACCAAAAACAATACAAGGAGAAAACTGAGACACAGTATTAGAAATAGCATATTTATTATATCATTGTATGCGAGGACAACTGGACTAGCACTGCCCCTGATCATGAGGCCCAATTGATTAGTATTAGGTACTCCCAATGATCAGGAAACTAAAAAAGGCACATCCCTGGAGAGCTGGTAGTCTAGGCTTTGCAAGGCAAAAAAAAGGTTGCAAGTCAACCCTCAGTAAGACTCGCTGGACATAAAACCTTACAATCTACAGTGATTCCCTGCCGCCCCAAAATCATATTGTCGCATCCCACTCTGGATACCTACCTCCGCGGTTGTAAATGGAATTCCGGGTGTAGGTACTAGTCATGGCGGCACTCCTCTCTTGCCAGCAGGTGGACAACACCCTACATATTCCCCCGTCATATTGTCGGAGCGGCTTTGATTTCTCGCTGCTCTTTGAGGAGTTAATCCTGGGGGTATTACCTTTGGGCGTTGTTCTGTTGTTGGTACCCTTTCGAGTCGGTCATCTATTGGGAAGACCGCGCAAAGTCGTAGCTTCTTGGCTGGCATGGGCAAAGACAGTACGTACCATTTTCTTCTGGGAGACGGCCTCTTGCCAAAACGAGCGCATCCATCAACCTACTTTAATAGGCAGGTGCGACTCTGCCTGAATTGGCTGAACCCGTGACTTCTTAACTCAGCCCACGATCCTGTTGCTGACCATTGTATTTCATACATCTCTCACAGGTGTCATGGATCGCATTAAGCATGTTAAATTTAGCCCTGACGGTTCTATGGGCCCTTCCATCTGCGACGCGAACGGATGCCTCAGTTGCTGCGAACGCTGTAACGACGGTGGGAATTCTTCTACTCTGTGTTTTCTCTTATGCAGAACACAATTTCTCTGTCAGACCATCTTTTCTTCTCAACGTTTACCTTGGCGCGACTTTGCTTTTTGACATAGCGAAAACGCGAACGCTCTGGCTGCGACTTCCTGAGGATATCAATCAAGTTATTGCGATTATTACTTCCGTGGGTGCTGGGCTCAAGATTCTCCTGCTCCTCCTCGAAGCCACGGAGAAGCGATACATCCTCAAGCTTGAGTATGAAAACTACCCACCCGAAGCCCTCGCGGGCATCTACAACAGGTCCTTCTTCTGGTGGCTGAATTCTCTGTTCCGTCGCGGATTTTCCAAGGTCCTTGGTGTTGACGATTTGTTTGCTCTCGACAAACAGTTGGAATCCAAGAGACTGCACCGTGTCTTGAAGGGTGTGGTTGCAAAGGGTAAGATCCTCTATGAATCGCTGGAGGAGTCGAAGTTCGCAGGCGTTGACATTTGGCAGATAAGGAAAACGGTGAAACCTCGCTGTTGTTCGCCTGCTTGAAGGCGTTCAAATGGCCAATCCTAGCTGTGATTCCGCCAAGAGTCATGCTGGCTGCCCTTAATATTTGCCAACCTTTGTTACTAGAAAGGTCTCTATCATTCTCCGAGCAGCCTGTGAACAAGAGCACGGACAACATTGGATATGGTTTAATTGGCGCTTATATACTCGTTTATATTGGGCTAGGAGTGAGTAAGGTCGGCCTGTCTTCTCATCTTCAGTCTCTGACACGGCATGATGTTAGGTGACCATGGGCCAATATCAGCATCTAACATATCGATCCATCACAATGGTCAGAGGCGCAGTTGTTTCTATGATCTATGAAAAAGCGTGCACCTTGAGTACCAAAGACGCGGATCCTGCTTCCTCTGTCACATTGATGAGCGCAGACATTGAGAGAATTGTGCAAGGTTGGCAGACTATGCATGATATATGGGGTAACGCCCTCGAGATCGGTCTGGCCATCTACCTCCTCGAAAGACAATTGGGCTTATCTTGCGTCGTCCCTGTTGGTGTCGCTATTGGTAAGGCTGCCCTTTTCTGTCTCCTTGGAACTCATAGGACCTAACATTTTCTTCTCCCTCTTGAAGTGGCGTTAGTCGGTTCGCTTATAGCAATGTCTTTCGTTATGTCAAGACAAGCTAGGTGGCTCGAGGCTATTGAGAAGCGCATCTCATCAACATCTTCTATGCTTGGTTCTATGAAAGGTATCAAGATGCTCGGTCTTCAATCAGCGCTTCTTACCAGTGTTCATAATCTACGTCTTGACGAGTTGAGCATCTCCAGGAAATTCCGGAAGCTTCTGGTCTGGAATATGGCCCTTGGTAAGCTTACAGCCTTCATTATGAATCGAATGATCTGACGACAGGCTTTTAGCTTGGCTGACGCGCATTTTTGCGCCTATTTTTGCCTTCGGGGCTTTCGTCGGAATTTCTCACGATCGAGGAAACGATGCTGCTTTGACGACCTCCGTTGTCTACACATCTTTGTCTCTGTTTTCGCTCTTGTCAGACCCTCTTCTGTCTCTCGTTATGGCTCTAATGAATTTCGCTGGATCAGTTGGGTCGTTCAAGAGAATCCAGGAATTCCTCGAACAAAAGGAGCACATCGATCCGAGAAACAAGTCGACCGGTCTTTCATCCTATCCGCTTGACGAAAAGTCCCAATTAGCTCTTATCAAAGATACAGAGGTTAGCATGACCGAGTCAAGATCAACCTCTTTCCCGTCGTCAAAGGAGAGTCTTCCTTCTTCGGTTCAAGATGTTGTTACTATCCAAAACGGCGCTTTTGGATGGGACACGACTAAGGAGCCGTTGCTGAAGAATTTGACGATGTCGATTCCGCAAGGTGGACTCACTCTACTGATCGGTCCCTCTGGTTGCGGAAAGTCTACACTACTCAAAGCCTTCCTTGGAGAAGTGCCTTGCCTCCATGGGAACATCCAACTTCCCTTGGATAGTCTTAGCTTCTGCGAGCAGACTCCTTGGCACATGAACGGAACCATCCGTGATTGCATTGTCGCCATGTCTGCCTTTGATAGCCAGTGGTATAACTCAGTTATATACGCCTGTGCTTTGACTGAGGATTTTGAACAGTTACCACGGGGTGATCAGACGGTGATCGGGAGCAAAGGTGTTGCTCTTAGTGGTGGTCAAAGTCAACGCATTGTAGGTGCCCAGGCTGCATTCATGCCTGCAGATCGACTTGTACTAATATAAGTAGGCACTAGCCAGAGCGGTCTATGCTCGCAAAACTGTTATTATTCTAGATGACGTGTTCAGCAGCTTGGATGCCACGACCGAAGACCATATATTCCACCACTTGATTGGGAAACATGGTCTCCTGCGTTCGATAGATTCAACGATCATATTCGCGTCTTCTTCAGGTAAGTCACGGCTCTTTCACGATCCTGCATTTGTTTATTATCACTAATTAATCAAATAGTGAAACGCGCTCCTTATGCCGACCATATTGTCGTACTCGACAAAAGCGGACGCGTTATAGAGCAAGGAAGCTTCAAGGCCCTTGACGCAATTGGTGGTTATGTTTCCAGTTTTGCTCTTGGTCTCCCCGAGTGGGGTTACAGAGCAGATTTGTTCCCCGCATCAGGTGTTCAAATCAAAACGATAGAAAAGCCGAAGATTGCAGATACTGAGACCGAGCCCGGTGTCGATACGGAAACTCAAGGAAAAGGCGGGGATTTGTCAATCTACCTATACTACGTCAAGGCTATTGGTTGGATTCCTACCATTATCTTTATCGTGGCTATAGCGAGCTTTGTATTCTGCATATCCTTCCCAAGTACGGGCTATCAAAGCTTCTCCAATGATAAAGTTGTTAACTGACTTTGACGCAGGCATCTGGGTGAACTGGTGGGCCAGTTCGAATGAGGCTGAACCTGGCAAGCACACAGGATATTATCTCGGGATATATGCTATGCTCGGCGTTATCGGCATGATCTGCCTCATGATTGGTTGTTGGTCAGTGATTCAATCCAATAACAGCCCTG
This sequence comes from Aspergillus niger, assembly GCF_000002855.4. Classification (NCBI taxonomy): domain Eukaryota; kingdom Fungi; phylum Ascomycota; class Eurotiomycetes; order Eurotiales; family Aspergillaceae; genus Aspergillus; species Aspergillus niger. The sequence continues at coordinate 541,668 of NT_166524.1, forward strand.
GTCATAATTCTAGTTAACTCTGTTTTAGGCAAATGGTTATTACTATGGTGCCCAAATCTGGAGAGGTCTTTCACCGTGAGCTCTTGACTACAGTGCTCAGGTATGTCCCACATAGAATGTGAGGAATGTACGCTAACTCATCAATAGTGCGCCGATGTTGTTCTTCTCCAAGACCGATAGCGGTGCTATCCTCAACAGGTTCAGTCAGGATTTGCAGCTCATCGACATGGAACTTCCCATTGCTGCTATCAACACATTTGCGAGTAGGTTTCAAGGCTGAATGAAAAAAATGAGCTTCCTAGCATGGTCGCTTACTCTTGGTTCTTACTAGCTCTCGCTCTCTGCATAGCTCAGATGATCTTGATAGCGGTTGCTTCGAAATACGCTGCTATCTCATTCCCACTAGTGATTCTCATCGTCTATCTCATACAAAAGATGTATCTCCGGACATCTCGACAACTACGGCTGCTAGACCTGGAAGAGAAGGCGCCACTTTTCTCTCATTTTACCGATTGTCTTAGTGGTCTGGTAACCCTGAGGGCTTTTGGGTGGCAACAGGCCTTGCAGGAGAAGAATGATATGCTGCTGGATCGTTCCCAAAGACCTTTCTACCTTCTATACGCCATCCAACGCTGGCTTACACTCAGCCTGGATATGGTAGTCGCAGGCATTGCAGTTTTGCTAATTGTGCTTGTTGTGGTGCTGAGGGGCTCAATCAGCGCAGGGTACGTTGGAGTGGCATTGCTAAACGTCATCCAGTTCAGCCAAAGCATCAAACTGCTGATAACCTTCTGGACGAATCTCGAAACACACATTGGCTCGATCCATCGTGTCAGAACATTCACAGAAGAAGTACCGTCAGAGGATCTACCGACGGAAAATCGTGATATACCACCGAACTGGCCATCGAATGGGGAGATCGAGTTCAAGTCTGTGTCCGCAGAGTACAGGTAAGGAAGTGCTTGATATCCCACTCACTACATCGCCTCGGAGCTTACAGTTCTCGGATATAGGGCTTCTGAACCGGTCCTTCAAGAGGTATCCCTGACCATACGGGGTGGTGAAAAGGTGGGGATTTGTGGCAGGACTGGAAGGTAAGGAACCTGACCGACGTATTGTGCAGCTTAGCCGCTAATACCATTCAATTAGTGGTAAAACATCACTCATAATGAGCATGTTCCGTATGGTGGATATCACTACCGGCCAAATTCTGATTGATGGGCTCGACATAAGCCAATTGCCACGTCAGGGAATCCGCTCGCGGATCAATGGAGTCTCTCAGAGTCCCCTTCTCATGAAGGGTAGTGTGAGAGCAAATGCCGATCCGACAGGGTGCTTTTCCGATGAAGCCATTACGCATGCTCTCAAGAGCGTGGGCCTGTATTCCAAGGTCCAGGAGAAAGGCGGCCTTGACGTCGACATTGATGATCTCTTCCTATCTCATGGCCAGCAACAGCTCTTCTGTCTCGCACGAGCCATTCTCCGGCCAGGAAATATCCTTGTCCTTGATGAAGCCACAAGCAGGTACGCACGTTCCCTTCCAACCCAGTACCCCGAGCACAGTTACTGACTCGGATTTGATGCATAGTGTGGACACCAAAACCGACGAAATAATGCAACGGATCATCCGCGAGAAGTTTAGCTCCCACACCATTCTCACCGTTGCGCACAAACTTGACACGATCCTCGACTACGACAAGGTTGTCGTTCTAGACGCGGGTCGTATAGTGGAGTGCGGAAACCCGCATACCCTGCTCTGTTCAGACAAGTCACACTTTAGCAGGCTTTATGCAAGTTTGGCGATGGATGAACAGGAGGAGTCGCCCTAGGCTTAGTGTGACTGGCTAGCTGGCTTGACGGCGTGGGGCGGCCAGCAGGGAGGTACATATGAACCATGATGGGTCACATTTCATGACGGTACATAATAAAATCTAGGGGTTAATTTAATGAAACTTTAAGCTCGATCTATCCGAGCGGGTAATTTAATTGAGTTTTTCATTCATGCGAACATGTGCGAAAACCAGATTCGATCTGTAAAGGGCCACTTCATCACCATTCCCCGAATTCTTCAAAAGGGGCGGGGGAAAGCGGATGGGCCCGATCTCTTAGCGTGTCAGGCATGCATGACTCTTGGATACCTCCACGGCAAGGAACAGGGAAGAAATCAAGGAACTCGACCCAAACTAATCCTCACCGGTATAACCACCCGGCATATAATATTTCCTCATGACAAACTAGATCCGGACTTACGTGGACCCATCCACATGTCCTTTCACACAATTCCACCAAGTCCCGGAATAGCCAGATACTGGATAGTACTAGCAAGCAATGATCAGGATCAACACTCCTTCCTAGGGATCTAGACAACTTCCTAAATTGAAACTAAGCTAACATAGAAAGAATCTTCAACATCCATCAAGGTAGAAGAAACAGTATCTAGGCCTAAAATAGAATACACCCGAACTCTGCTCCTCCTACCTTACTAGCCCGCCACTCACATACGAGTACTTTACAGCATACACACACACGATCCTTCCAGCCAGCCAGCCAGCCGCCCCAGATCGATCGATCGAGCAGGAAAGCATGCGGAAGAAAGAAAGAAAAACAAGGAAAATGTCCGGATCGGAGATATACACGATCTTACTGTTCTAGGATAAGTCCGGAGTATTCATAGGGGGATATTAAGAAAACAGGATGACAACAGGGCTGATCACGATGTAACCGAATCGAACTTGACTAGACTAGACTAGACTAGCGTAACAAGGCAACTACCTAGCTATAGCAGTAACTAAGATTCCTTCAACTCCCGTATTTATTGTGTAATAGACGATTGGATGGATTGAGTGGACGGAAAAAAAATAAGGAAAATAGTTGAACAATGAGAAAATCGAAAAGGGAAAAAAAAAAATAAAAATGATCAGGAATAGCTTTAAGCTGAAAGTAGCAAATCTACGCGAGAAGCATCGTATCATCATGATCCTGGCCTCCAGTAGCGGGATCACCGTCATCGAGGATTCCAAATTCCCAGTCGCCACGCTCGATACGGCTGACGCGATCCAGCTCGGTCTGGAACTCGCGACGCAGATGGTCCAGCGTTACGATGGCGCGACGTTGGGGGATTGTGATGGTGGCGGATGTGATGGAGGACTTGCTGTCGCGACGGCTGGAGGGACGGATGGCGGTTGGGCTGGCGCTGAGCCGACGGTGTTGGTTGGGGTGGGATGAGGAGCTGTAGGGGGTGGGAGAGGCCGGGCCACCAGTAGTAGTGGCTTCGGCGTCTTCCATGAAGACGTTTCCGTCGTCGTCGGCGGGGGCGAGACTGCTGCGACGGCGGTCGGTGAGGGGGTTGTAGGAAGAGGAGGATGGTCCGTCTCTATCCACGAGGATGTAGGATTCGCTCTTGTCGACGCAGGCGAGGAGGTTGATGAGGGAGAGGAGCTCGTGGCGAATTTCCTTGCTTTCTGGGTCGTCTTCCTCGATGGGTCGGCTGTCGTCGGTTTCTCGCGCCCGGGTGAGGACCAGATGGGTTGAGTGGTCTCGCGCGTGGCGGAGGCGCTGGACGTTGCGGTAAGCTATCTCTGCTGCGCCGCGGTAGTCGCCCCGTGCGATACGGTATGCTTGTAGGATTCGCTGGTAGTCGGGGGTGCTGTCGGCCCATTTGCTCTCTGTGTCGAGGTAGGAACTGAAGGAGGTCTGCTTGCGGGCAAGCGAGGCCAGGATATCGTCTACGTGGGAGGCGATGTTGGGGATGAGCGTTGTCGGGAAGTGAAGGATCTTCTCTAGTCCAGCGGTGCCGGGTCCTGAGGCGGCCAGGATGCCGGTGATGAGAGAGCTCAGGGCAGACTTCTGCAGGGCGCGGTCCCGGTATCTGGCCAGCGCGGAGTATGCCTGGTCGAACTGGCAGTTCTGCAGGGACGCATAGAACAGACGTGAGAGGAGGTCGGCCCGTAAGCTGGCGAATTCGGGGTCTTGCTCGCTTCCGTGCTCACTGGAAAGTGCCTGTAGCGCGAGGCTGGCGAAATCGGCAACGTGGGAGAACGAGCGCGCATGTTCGAATATCGTCAAGATGTGTTGGAAGTACTTGGGAAGACCGTTGTGGAAGCAGTCCACGGAGACGATGTCCAGGAGGGTCGAGGACATCTCGTGCAGGTTACCCAGGGGTTTTCCGCACGCTGTGCAAGGTCAGACAGAGGCTCACAACGGATAAGTGAGGCGAATACTTACAAAGAAGATAGGCAGCTTTGCGGAAATACAAAGCCGCAGTGTCGTATTCGGACATGGCAACGTACAGCCGACCCTTAACATAGGTCGCCCAGGACGTGCTCGCTTGGAAGCGGAGGAAGTCCCATGCAAGGTCGATGTTGTTCTTGGCGATGAGGTCGCATTGTATGTAGACAAGAGCATTGGGATAGGCGACTTCGCCTTGACGAGTCACCCAAGAGAGTATGTCCCGGATACCAAGAGATATCGTGTAGCTCTGGGGCAGGCCGACGGCTTGACGTGGCTTGATATCGCTGGCGAACAGATCCTCAAGGATAGTCGCTATCCTCTCGCCACCCTTTGTTGCTGGTGTTTCCTTGACAGAGAACGAGGTGACAGACATGTCGTCGGTGGCCTTCGCCGGTCTGTCAGAGCACTTGCGGGAATTCGAGCTCAGCCAAGACATCATCTCGTACTCCCTCAGGAGGGTTATAATGGTGACGAACAAGTCTGCGGCGTCGAATGTCGAGTCTTCCTCTTGCTGAACCTCACCATCGATGAAAATAATCATATATAAGAGGTCTGTCAGAGTCTTTCGCGTGAAGGCAATCGTCTCTTGGACACCGTTGACGATGACCTTGACACCGAAATGAGTGTTTACGAGGTCAGAGTCCTTTCCAGGGAAGCCCAGTGGAATCGTGTCCACAAGGGTGTAGAAGACTTCATTCTGCAAGCTGAAGATATTCAAACGCTCGTTAATGGCAGCAACCAGGCCATCGTATGTCTTATTAGAGATTTGCTCTCCAAAATCACATCGCTCGCGGAACGCCTCCATCCTATCCTGCACAGAGATGGAGGGTTCAGTGAACAGCTCTGCTTCAAGGGCACCCTGGCATGCCACTTCAAGTTCAGCAGCGAAGCTCCTCCGGAAGCTAGAGGCAACGTTCAGAAGGTGAGAGGCATCCTCGAAGAGGCTGCCGATCTCTGAATCCAGATTCCGGTGCCTCCAGCGATCAACGATCTTAGGTGCTTCCGCGCGAAGCTCTGGACCAGAGTTGTGTAAAATAAGTTCGGTTGAGCTACATTCACGGATTACAGCGCAGCTGTCGGAAAGGACCATCCACGGTGTCTCATAGTAAGCGTCATATGCAAGGGAGACTGGCTCGAATCTTCTCTTGTTGACATCATCCGCAATCTGCCAGAATTGGCGCCACTTCGAGTCCGTATCTGTCCGATACCGTGTGAAGTCCATCCCATCATCGGCGTACTTGCGGAGAGAGACAGTAGCAGCAACCGTAGAGCAGAGCCTTTCTGCAAGAGGAGCGCTTTTCTTCAGCGTGCTGGGTGATGACAGAGGTCTGAGTGCCTCCTGGTAGATAGAGAGAGCAGTCTCAAGGACCTCCGCCGAGTATTTGTTGGGCTGGAGAAGGAACTCGAGCCACTTCTCCGTCGGGTCCACCACATCAGACAAGGCCATGACAGGGGGATATTCCTGGCCACGGGTGTCCGTAACTGTAGACGCCCAATTGGACTTCCAATCCGTCACCAGTGTTTCGAAGTTGAAATGTAGCGTGAACAGCTGGTATAGGCTGCTGTTTCTCCACAGAACCCACAGCTCCATGCGTTTTCCTTCCTCTGCAGGCTTGATCTGGAAGTCGGCGATACTCCAGAACATGCTCCCGGTCGAGTCGGGATCCAGAGGCTTCAATGCAGCACCCGGGTACAGATCCTCAATAACAAGCGGCGATGTCAGGCCTCCCTTTACAGCCCAGAACTTGAAGAGCCCGTCTTCGAACGGCGAGTAGGTGACGACGTAATAACGGTAGGCACCGTCAAGCGCACGCTCCATATTAAAGACCCTAATGAAGGAAGTTTCGGACGGATTCAGCGAGTATAAAGACTCCTCCGACGGTTGCACCTCACGGTCCAATAGGTCCTTCGTAGCAGCCAACTTGTTGGTAGCAAGGTTCCAGATCTTGAGCGTGTGGTTCAAGCAGACAGCGAATACATAAGTCTGATCGGTTGTAGTGGCGATAGCATTTGGCGCGCTCAATTCAAGGGTGCGTCCTCTGTATTTTATCGACGGCTGCGCATGCCATTTGACCAGCCCACGAATCGACGAGCCCCAGGTTCTTTCGTCGAATGTCAGGGAAGACCAGTGGGAGCCTGAGACACATCAAGACAGATCAGTATCAAAGTTACATGACAACTGGTGGTGTGAAACAAAAGCAAGGAAGGTGGAATTACCATCATCACCAGACTTCCTAGTCAGGCGCAAAAGCGCGCCATTATCGAGGGAGACGAACAGCTCCAGCGGGCTGCTTGCATGTAAACGGTGCGGATAAGAGAATGTGAGAGGTGCCGGGTTGAAAGTCTTGCACCAGTCGGAGATGTTATCGTCAATTGATGCAGTCCTACGGAAGAACTCAGGGCGCAGTGTCAAGGTGTGGAGAGTCTTAGAGGTGGTGATCACGAACACGCTCAACGCTTCGTGATCCTCCAGATCCGCAAAATCAACACCTGAAGGAACAATTCCTTCCTCAAATTCCAAGCGCAGTGTGACATTGTATTCGTGGTGCTCGATACCAGCCTTGGTCAGATCCACGCACTGGATTTCCAAGATCTTGCTATTGTCGACAACTCTCCACAGATAGGTTCGGGGGTAGACATTGCGTTTGCGGAAATAGATCGAACCCTGGCTCGCTAAGTATCGTTTGGAAAATTCGTCTTCGTCCTTCGCGACCGGCTCGTCACGGTTGGGGCTTGAGATGACCGAGAATCGCGCGCGGCTTTGCGTACTTTCTTGGGTCGAGATCGGGATGTTGACGACGGTGTTCGGCGAGTACGGCCGGAGGTCGACCCGGGTATCTTTGTAGATTCTAGCCATGACTTGACTAAGGAACAGACCACACTGCACGATCTGGAGTTAATGGTCAGTTCAAGTCTCCATGGCCGATGGAGGTAATTGGAGGGAGGTGTCGCTGCACGGCGGAGTTGAAGGGCAGAAGCTGAAGCTCTTTCGGCGCTCCAGAAAAAACAGGTCTTGGCGCCGCCCCAGCAATAAAGCTGCCACCGCCTTGCCGCATCTCCGCAACTACACTAATCGATTCGATGGATAATGCGAATTGACTCATATTACGAAAAGTGATGACTAGTTGTACTGAATATTAGAATGTCCGAGGCTATTATTATTTACGCAGCCTATACATGCCAGCAAAACAACTATAATCATGAACTCGTAGCCTGAGAGTCTATCCGCGCCCTTTTCAGTCATTCTCCAAGTCCTTGGGGTTCGGGTCCCCGATACCATCCTCATTAATAGCGAACAAACAATCGCTCTCAGGGAGACATGGGCTATCGTAGATCTTACAGACCCGAGTCTCGCCCCGTCCTTTCTTCAAACTTAGCCGCGTCGTACTTGCATGCGCAATAATGTTACCACCGATTGGCTTCTTTGGATCGGGATTGAACATTGCACTCGGGCCACCATCCACCTGGGCAACGACCTGGTTCGTAATGACGACCGCAATACCAAACTCATCAGCGAGGCGCTGCAGAGTACGCATGAACTTCGCGAGATGTGTTTGTCTCGACGACAATTCACCACGGCCGTTGAAGTCCGTCCGGTACAGAGAAGTGGCAGAATCAACGACAAGGAGCGAGAACCGAGTCTCACACATCATCTGAGAAGCTTGGTTGAGTAGCTGAAGTTGATGGTCTGAGTTGTACGCACGAGCGTATGCCACATTATCCAGCACCTCCTCTCCCACCAGCCCGTATCGCTGTGCAACCGCCAACAGACGCACTGGTCGGAAGGTACCTTCTGTGTCAATGTATAGGCATTTTCCTTCTCCTCCGCCCATATCAAAAGGCAATTGGCAAGTCACAGCGAGTGTATGACATATCTGACTTTTTCCTGTCCTGAATTCTCCAAAGATCTCTGTGATAGAGCCTGTCTCAATGCCACCTCCAAGAAGGGTGTCTAACTGTTTCGAGCCTGTCGTAATTGAGATAAGTTCGTTTCGTCGCGCATGCATTTCGGTCGCGGTGGTAAAGCCCATCGGTACAAGCTTCATAGCTACAAATTCATTGAGTCAGACAAGATCCTCGCGAACGAGTTCCAATGCCACAAGAGCAATACTCACCCTCAACCAGGACTTTCGTGGCTTTCTGTTCCGAAATACCCTTGATTTGTTCCAACAAACGTTTTGGCCTGTACCATAATCAAGAACATGCTTGTGAGCAGAACTGAAAAAGGGGCGATGGCACGGAAGCAGACTGGCAAAGGATAGACGTACGTATATGCAACCGACTCAACAGTGTTGTATCCAGCATCAACAAACAGCTTAATATCCCTACTTGTCAGGCCCGAGACACCCTGTTACGAAGAGCATCAGTACATGCACTTCACCTACCCGTCATCACATATATTATTTTGCCGTTTGAATTGCTCACCTCCAGGGAAGAGAGTGGCGTGGGCGCTCCGGGGCCCGGAAGCCCATCGTCGTACTCATTCTGAGTATCGGTGTCGGCAGTCATCTTTCACACAGGGTTCAGACTTCTGTAGCGTCGGAATCCAGTGGTTTTTGTAGCTATACTGCAAAGAAGTCTAGGGGGATGGCAATAGATCTAGCCTGTTGATCGCGCGCACACGCGTCTAGATCAGTTGCGGTTTCCTGATGTGGTTCAAATCTCACCACTGAATCGACTGCAACACACGACCCGGCTTCCGTGATCAATAAGGCAGAATTGTCCAGAAATCCGTGGTTTTTATTCTATGGTGGCAAATTGCCGTTGTCGCAGCGCGTTTATTCAAGTCATGTTGAGATTGTGGACGCGTCCAGGCAGTCGCGACATCACGTGCCCAGCGGCATCAGATTGTTGCCTTGGTGGGCCATTTACCGTTCTCAGCTTAGTTGACAATTGTGAGGCCTATCCTTATGTCTACATTAATACAATACGTGTCAAGTCAAACCTGTGCTATTCGACTGCATATGGAGCACATACTTTCTCTGTATCACAAGAAAGAAAAGGGAAAAGAAAATACAATCCGTCTCCGTTGCATGTACTGCGCGCTTCCAGGGTGCAGTTGTTTCGCAACATATTTCGTCACGGTAACCGAGGCTTATCCATGACTAAACGATATCCAACGATTGGGTGATGGGCCTCTCGATAGTATTGTTGCATTTGCATGTAACTGGGTCAACAGCAGAGGCTGGCTGGAAGGATGGCAAATCAATCTGGTCACGCACGCTCATAGCATGGCATTTGCAATGCCTTGCGACCTCGTCGGTGATGGCGTTCTACGGCCTTCAAGCGTCTCCTGGTTTATGGCCCTTAGTTGATATATTTCAGCCGGGTTTGTCCGGATATTCTCGTCTATGAGTTTGCTGATTCTCCTTCTGAAACTTTCCGATGAAGTGCGGCGAAGCCCTGTGTAATATTTAGCTTGCTAAGTTCAGGCCGTTATACTTCAGGACCTTACCTTCTGGTGTTGATCTTCTTTTGTAACTGTCGAAGGGCTTCTTGACCCACGAGCTTCGCGCACCAAACCACCTTGAGCGACGCTTGTCTAAGTCAGATGAGTATTCCGGTCCAATACTAATGGGGCCATCCAGCTGGAGAGACTGGTTGGTTGGCGAGAGAGATATGTACTCAGATTGTCCGTGTTCAATGTCTAGAACCTTGGGGGAGCTGCACTGGTCATAGATGCTTGGGCTGGGTGCCGGTTGATATGTTCGCTCAAGACCTTGGATATCATCTCCTGTCAACGTCATCAACATCGGCCTGGGCGCCGACGCAGTACTTCCAGGTCTACTACCCGAGTGAGTGGTGGACTGTCTTGCCGAATGGCAATCTGGTGTCCATATGCCTTCCACTTGAATTCCCTTCTCTAAAGCTCTAGCGCCAAACGGTATATCGCTCGGTTTGGCCAGCATGGGTTGCATCTCTGCTTTCTGTCGTGCTTCGGCGGTGGCATATTTCATGGTCTTTCGCCTGTTGTAGGCTAGGACGATGAATGAGTACACCAATACCAACGCCTTGACGTGTTAGTGAGATGTATGCCAATCTAGCACTGACCCCTTACCAGAAGACCTGCGAGCGCCTGGTCAGTAGATTAGCGACATTCCTCGTTCTTGAGGCCTTTGGTGTCTTACAAAGCTCAGTTTCTGCCAGAGCGCCCAACCAATCCAGAAATTCATGGTGCGTTTTGTGAGTGTTGTGTCTTTTTGGGGAAATGCAGCCAGCGTAGATTCAGGAAAACAGTCGTGTAAATTAGAGACAAAAGGCTTCTCCTGGGTGACTTCGCTGGCGTGGATTGTAACTGTCCCAGACAGTTCTGTAGAGGACGTATGTCGAGGTCGGCTTTGCTGCTTCAGTTGTGAGCCTGGAGGGTATCCTGAACAGTGTATGGTGCTTGAAATTGGGGGGGTGGGAGATGCAGGCTACCAGGTACGAAAGCAGATAGCTGGTCCTTCGTTACAATATTGATAGCTGGGGAAGGTGCAAGTAGGCTGCAATGGGGGAAAGAAGGTTCATGAAGTGAATGCGGCATAGTAACATATGATGACAGCGGGATTCAATAGCATACCTGCCTAGACACTGTGGTCTTTCATCATTGGGCTTAAAATATTCACCATAAATAACAGTCTATCGACAGTTGGATTCAGACGGTTTCCATAGATAAAATGTTCAGCTCGAAGAGCCGGTCATCGGGGTAATGCGGAAAGCAACGGTCCTGATATATACTAATGCGGGAGCGAAGCCATACACAACAACGACCGTCTGCAACTCTTAGCATTGAACATCAACATAACACACGGATAGAGTTAACTAGTAACTAATTCACTACAGAATGGCAGATTTATGCCCAAAGAATTAGAAGGAATATTTAGTACCCATTTATATGGCCTAAAAAAAGGAAGCAAAAAGAAGAGAATAGTAGTTGCTCAGCCAAAGTGCCAACTTCCCTGTAACGGGACGGTGTAATCTGGCGACGCCATCCCGGGGTGGAAATGTCTCTGCAGAATTGCTTCCCTCAAGGGTCACTTCCATTGCTTAGCGCCTCATAGCATCGTGGATTACTCGCACGAGTACAATGACGACCCCGGGATTCGTACCAGGCACCAGTCCCGCTGGCAATTACCTAAGCAAGGTTATTGACTTGGCGGCTGACCTCCCACCGGACTATCCGTGACAGATATTAAACAATAATATCGCATCTTCCTTATATACTACTCAAAGCATGTCGTATCCACTACATATTTGCTCATTCCAAGAGCAAACTGCACTTTTCTGCACTGGGCAGAGTTCCATTTTGAGAATATAGCTTTATATTAAGTACTCTTTCAATGTGTGTGAGATTGTGACATTACGAATACACCCCAGTAAGGTTCAATGTGTAACTTCGTCTAACCCACGGTAACTGACTGGTTTACTACAATCGATAAATCTACTAATGAAGTTATCATGTTGTTTAGAGATGCGTCCTTCGTTCCTCTCCGCTCTGATACTAATACATGATCCATGCAATAGGTGAGGCGATAGTGGTTGCCTTTGTGCCCAATAGAGGCAATTCATTCAGCGCCACAACTGGTAGACAATACTTCGTTTCCCTCAAGCCACCAGTCCGCCCACATAAGGCTTCAATAGAAGCAGCCAGGCCATTAACCTCACACATCTCTAAAGCCCCTGCACCTTCTTCTTCCCACGAAACCGCCCCAGCGCTTGCATCGTCCGGAGCAGCATTCGGCGCTGAGAGAACATCTGCTCCTGTTTGGGGCGCATCTGCTACCACGGCTATCTGTGCACGACCCTTTGGAACAGGTGTGAAAGCGAGAACAGTCCACATTGGACTTACAACCTGCGACACAGAAACCCTGGTTGCAGATTTGGCCAAGGTTGCATTGAGAATTGTCGTTGCAAAGAGGGGCTGCTAATTCATCTTGAGCGGAATCGCTCAGATCTTCAATATCGGCGTCGTAGTCGCCATGAACGTCACGGCGCAGAGTAGTAATCAAATGGCCGGTTTTATCTTCACAGTAAGGTGCGGTAATTTCGCATCTGATATTCCGGGGGAGGACAGTGGCAGAGACCAGTCCGACCAAAACGAAAATCGATAGTACCGAGACGATCAGCGCCGAAAGTTTAGGCATGGTGATAGTTGATAGTAGGAGAGGCTGTGGACAACAAGATGTCAGATAAGATATCTAGACATCGACTCGATTGTGTCGCCATCTCAGACGAGAATCAACTTGCTGCCAGTAGCAAAACGTGGAGTCTGACCTATACTTTTTCAAGTTATGTGATATCTCGATCGCAAAGCGGAATGAGCCAGAATAATCACGTTGGATTGTCTCATAAAGACGATCAGATGGAGTGCAGCAATACTCATGACACGCATGTACATGGCAGGCACACCACTGCCTCCGTTATGTTTGGCAAGAGCTCCACGGGTAGGTGCCTTTAAAGGACCCGTGTTGGCCTCATACTACTGGGTCGGCAGCCTTCAGGAAGGTAATGTCGGAGGCTCTTGGCCATGCTTAACCAAATACGAGAGAGAAGAATATAGCTACCACTGGGATAGTTATACGCTGTATATGTGTCAACTGTCAATAGCAATGAAGATACATTACAATGAGCCAATCGTCTTCGGGCTAGAGCATAATCGACGCGGACGTCTATAGTCTGCTAGGCGGAAAGAGATCAACATCCCCGAGCGCTTTTTACAGAGTATGTGTTAGCACCCTCTTAGACTCTGCATCAATATAACTAGTCAGAGGTAGATAGACTTCAACGAAGCATGGTCGGCAGAGGTTGCATGTGCCCCCCTGGCTTTGACACACGGCCAATGGGATATCGTATCGGATAGATTGGCATGTATGGGGATGGGGTTCTGCAAGCCACAACTTCTGACTTATGAAAGTGACGACGCTGCTGCAAGTAAGTATGATCTACAGCGAGCTATGTCGCCTTGCTTGATATGAATGAATGTGAGAGCGTTTCCAGTGGTATTCTTCCAAGTCATTATCATGCTATTAGCATGCGGCAAGGGGGAAACAGAGCAACAAAAAACAATCATCTCAACTTAGTAGCCACCAGGGGTTTCAGAAGAGATCCTGGAAATTTAACGGATAAGGTAGGGTAACAATTGATAGTCAGAATAGAGTTGTAGCCATGTAGTAATAGCACCGTGTGGACTACGTATACGATGGCATTGTTGACGTTACCAAGACAAGGAAATGCTTAGTCAGGTGATGCATAACCCCCCTCATGAAAAGGAACATGAATGGGGCACAATGACGCTATCTCGGACACTAGTATGGAACTACAATGCCTGGGATAAAGGCGATGATGATATGCCCAAGTTCCCCGGCCTTGTTTTCGACTAGTGAGAGGTCAAAATGCCTGGCTAGTCTGGATAGGTTCGTTGCACACAACTCAGTGGCAAATCAACTGTGTTGAGAGCCATTAGGAATTTTTTTTTTTTTTCTTCTTCCAATTTTTTCTTACCCCTCGCAAAAGTCGGAACGACCCCGTCCAACAGATTGTGATTGCACCGCCAGCGGATGAACCATCCTTTCATAAATTGAACCGATGCCCGAGACCGCCGATCATGTGAGGTTTGAGCGTTGTACATCCTGGCCAGCAACTCGCCCGGTTCAGTCTCGCCATTGTTGCTTGACCACCTCATCATATTTATTCTCCTGTCAGGGACTCTCCGTCTCTTTGCGCCTGCGCGACTGCTTCCCTTCCTTATCATTTCACCATGGCGCCGTTCCGCAACTTCTTGTCCAGAAAGTCCACTGCCCCCAATGGCGGGGAAGTCAGTGCCGCTCCGAACGATAACTCTGCTAGCCAGGTCTCACTCGACACTCATGGCTCGAGTCCTTTGAGCTTCAGGAAGAGTTCCGAAAATGAGCCACCTGAATATAAACTCAGTGGTATGCCACCTGGGACCAAGTTCAATGGATCCTTTTTACCCCGCTAACTCTATCCTCTTCCCGCCAGTCGTCGACGCCAATGGAATCTACCATCCCGTATGTGAACCACTACCGTTACAATCACATGGGCGGGACTTTTTCGCATGCGGACAAGTAACTCACATGTCAACAGCCCTCACCTCCAGAGAAACAGGGCTTCTGGCGCAAGTACCCTGGTTCTCCGAGATCCTCGCACCATCGCGATCTCGTAAACGAGAACGAACCCTTCTCGATATCTCGCGAATCATTTGATTCGTATCGCCGATCATTTGTAATTACCCATTCGTACTTGAACCTGTTTGTTTTTCGCAAGAGTGACTTACACCGCGCTTACAGGATATCTCTGCCCGATCACCCGTATGCTATACCGATGCGATGCCATCTCGGACATCGCTTGACTCTCGAGTCTCCCATATAACATCAACACCATCTACGCTATACTCAAATCTAAGCAAGCAGCCGGAAGCCATGGAAGAAGAGCAATATGAGGAGGTTGCGCTCGACGACGAGGAAGTCAAACCAAAGCGGAAGAGCATCTTCTCTCGTTTTGGGGACTTCACAAACGACTCTTCACAGAACTCCAGTACCACCAAATCATCGACTCTCGGCTTTCACATCCCAGGCCGTAAGAGAGGCCCAAGCAATGTGGGCTCAGAATTAGGTACTTTCAAAGCACCGCCGGCTAATGCAGAATCGGAGGTGCATGATGCGTGATACGAGCGCAGGGGGTGTGTAACTATATACTGGGTAATTCATAATCTGTAGGCGTCTGGAAGGGGATTACCATTGAAGTGAATTATTTTTGTTTTTCAATCACCCTCGACAGTTGTGCGTGTTGCTTGTCTGATTCATTGTGTGGGTTTTGGCTTAAATCTAATCGCATTGCGCGCTGTCGGGGCTTTGCATCGGTGACTTTTGATGTTTCTTTTGATCCATCGATAGAGATTCCTGCATGCGAAACATTTTTCTGAGCCAATATAAATGACTAGATGACCAATGCCTCCTACCAAGTCAATCGATAAATCAATAAAACCAATCCTTCTAATTCACAATATTCGAAACTGCATGGATCCAGTCCAATCCATCCGCGGGAACCCAATTCATCAGATAGACACGGGCACCTCTTATCAGCAATGCAAACAAACCAAACCCAACCAAATCTCGACCGCCCTCCCCGAAAAAAGCAAAAAACGGTTAGGGAAAAAAAAGTCCATTCTCCGGACAAAAGAGCAAGCTAACCCGCGGGCGGCGTATCAATTTATATTTTTTTATTCTGTCTGATCCCCCGCTAGAGAAGTTTTCCTTTTCAAGGGTATAGCTTCCTTTTTCTACTTCTGTTTCATCCCCTAAAAGAAATATATCCACCATGGTCGGGGTAAAGCGTCGAGTAGACGCCGGTGACGAGCGCAATGGAAAACGGACCAAGACGAAGACGCCGGTGTCCGTGCCCGCAAAGAAGGCCAAGTCGTCTGCGGCTCCCGTGAAGGCATCCAAGTCTGTGTCGAAGAAGGGCGACAAGGGTGGAAAGAAGGATAAGAAGACTCCTAGCAAGAAGAAGGCGCAGAAGGAGGAATCTGAATCTGAGGATGAGGACGATGAGGATGACTTTGATCTGGATGATGTTGATGACTCGGAGATTGATGCTCTGGATGATGAGGATGACGAGGAGGATGTTGCTATGGATGATGTTGAGGAGGTCGAGGAGAAGGAAGATACTGGGAAGAAGCCCAAGTCTGCGGATGCGGATGCTCAGCAAAGTATGATTGATTTATTGATTGGTTTTTCCCTCGGTGAAAAGTCTGGTACTAATGTGTTGCTTTTTATTATTTAGATAAGTCTACGTCGCGCGAATCGCATGCGAAGCAAAAGGCCCTCCTGCAAGAGCGCAGGGCCGCCAGACCCAACGCTGATATGATCGGTCGCTCGAAGAAGCTGTGGGAGCAGCTGCGTCGCAAGTCCCATGTTCCGCTCGAGGAGCGGAAGAAGCTCATCAAGGAGCTTTTTGAAATCATTACTGGACGTGTGAAGGACTTCGTTTTCAAGCATGACTCGGTCCGTGTCATCCAGACGGCCCTCAAATACGCCAACATGGAGCAACGGAAGATGATCGCCACGGAACTGAAGGGCAGCTACAATGAGCTTGCGCAGAGCCGTTATGCCAAGTTCCTGGTCGGAAAGTTGATTGTTCACGGTGATGCTGAGGTTCGTGATTTGATCGTGCCCGAGTTCTACGGACATGTCAAGAGACTCATCAGACACCCCGAGGGGTCTTGGATTCTCGACGACATCTACCGCACGGTTGCGACGAAGGAACAGAAGGCGAACCTCCTCCGTGAGTGGTATGGCCCGGAATTCGTCATCTTTAGGGATGACAAGAACGGCCCTCCCAGTGCAGACCTCTCTAAGATCCTTGAGGCGCACCCGGAGAAGAGGGGCCCCATCATGCACTACCTCTGGGAGCTTGTCAACCAGCTGGTGCAGAAGCGCAACTCTGGTTTCACCATCCTGCACGACGCCATGCTGCAGTACTACCTTAACACTAAGCCGGGCAGCTCCGAGGCTAATGAGTTCGTTGAGCTGCTGAAGGGTGATGAAGAGGGAGACCTGGTGAAGAACTTGGCTTTTACCAAGTCTGGTGCACGGGTGATGTCGTTGAGTCTGGCGTACTCCAACGCTAAGGACCGCAAGCTCCTTACCCGCTTCTACAGAGATACCATCAAGATGATGGCCGGCGATCTCCACGGACATCTGGTTCTGTTGACGGCATACGAAGTTATTGACGATACCAAGCTTACCTCGAAGTTGATCTTCCCCGAACTTCTGAACCAGGGAATGGACGCCGAGGCACGGAACGAAGAACTGCTTTTCCAAGTGAACGACTTGACAGCGCGTATCCCCATCCTGTATCCGTTTGTCGGCGACCGGGTCAAGTGGCTTCTGCCTGACGGCGACCATGAGTTGCTGAAGGAGATTCGTGACATTCGTAAGGAGACCTCCAAGAAGGATCCCGAGCTTCGACGACAGGAGCTGGTCAAGGCTGCGTCGGCGAGCGTGCTCGAGCTCATTTCCGCACGCGCCGACTCTCTCCTCGAGACGAGCTTTGGATGCCAATTCATCTCCGAGGTGTTGTTCGAAGCCGATGGAGACAAGAGCGCCGCATTGGCCGCCGTGGCTGAGGCCGCCAAATCCAGAGCCGACACCAAGGACTCTCCGTTCGTGGGTCGGTTGCTCAAGTCACTGGTTCAGGGTGGACGGTTTAACGCTGCCGAGAAGAAGGTCGAGAAGGTGCAGCCTCCGCTCAACTTCCACGGTCTCCTTTACGAGCAGATCCAAGAAGAGACAATGTCGTGGGCCACGGGATCCAATGTGTTTGTCGTGGTGGCTCTTGCGGAGTCGGACGACTTCGAGAAGAAGGCCGAGTTGCTGAAGACGCTGAAGAAGAACAAGAAGGCGCTGGAGAAGGCGTCGTCGGAGACTAGCAAGGATGGCAAGAAGGGCAGCCCAGTCAGCAGTGGTGCGAAGCTGCTGCTGGAGAAGATCCGGTAGAGATTTTCTCTGTGTCAGTCCCTTAGCAGGGGGGCAATGTAATATTGGCTGGGATTTTTTTTTTCTTTCTTCTTTTACAAACGCATTTCATTTGCTCATCGAGGTGTTCGTTGGATTCTTATTATATTGATTCCTTTTTCTTATAGGTGATATCTCCATCTGTACAGGGTCTGTGATAGACATGGGACCACAACGAGTCAGAAAAAAGCATTTTGATATTTATTTAGCATGATCCAAAACGTAGTAAAGTATTGTATTTGTCCTACGCTTCCCCATGATTAACTATAGTATAGACACTATAAAGGTAGTATAGCAGCAAGCGCAGAGAAGAGCAGGAACAGAACAGTGGCCCATGGATGAATACGCCAAAAACGGATGTTACCGCCCCCATGGCCCCAAAACTCTGAAACCGCACGTCCCGAGTTAAATGCGCCACTCCCAAGAAGCCGGAGAAGTTGCATAGCCTTCTCCCCAGGCATCTACTCCTGATGCATCTAGCAGGTAGCCTCCCGGGGGGATGGTGTTTCAAAATCTCAGGGGAGGGGTGATCTCAGCTCTCTACGGAGTAGTCAGTAGTCATAGTAACTTAATATAGTATGGCCGAATGAGGTTGGTTCCATGGTGCAGCTGAATTTAGGCCGGACCGATCGTTAAATGACGATCTCCGGGACTGGTTGGTGGTTCAGGAACCGGGCTGGAACTGGGCTTGTTGATGATGATGATGATAATGATGAGGGGTGGAAATGAAAGTCATCTTATATCCTGGAAGTCTCTTAAGGTTAATTAAATGAAATGCATGTACTCCCGTAGCTGTCTGTGGGTAACCGAGAGGCAACAATGACCATGGCTTAGATACTGTACATCATCCCCTGTCTGTTCGGTTCCCTGAATCGGTCTCACTCCACCTTTTCCAGTAAGTGTTTAGTTGCTCCATCTCTCCCATGAACCAATAACCCACTGTCTCCTGAGGATTCTTATCGTCCTCAACCGTTGATTGAGGATCTCCAGCGACGAGCTCAGATCCCTGCCTGATTGGGGCGGTAGAGAAGAGACGAAGGAAAAGGCAAAAAAAGGAA
>NT_166524.1:560572-908770 GCF_000002855.4 Aspergillus niger
AAAAAAAAAAAAAAAAAAAAAAAAAAAAAAAAAAAAAAAAAAAAAAAAAAAAAAAAAAAAAAAAAAAAAAAACTAGGGACCAGAATAATTATGGCAGTGGAAATTTCCCCAAACCCAGATTGGAATTGGCCCCCCCCCGAAACACTTTCTTTGGTGTTGGACTGAACTGAACTGAACTGGTTGCATTCGTGGACTGGCAATTTGACTCCTCTTACTTTCTGATCGCGTCCTTGCTGCCTTTCTTTTCATCCCAAATCTTATTCCCTCCTTTCGGTTTCCTTTTCCTTCTTTTTTTTTGCTTCTTTCCGTCTTCGATGCTTTTAATAGTTAATGCTTAATTCTAATTTGTTTTTTTTTCCTAATTCCTAATCGAGTCCTCGCTGACCTCGCTGCCACCGCCCTCCACATTCGCTGATTCGACCAGGGTGTGCCCAATCTCATCTGTCTCAGATTGACTTTGCGATTGCATCTCTGCATCTCGAGCAGCAGATTTCCTCTTGCAGATATTACCACACTGACCTTCATCCCTTCAATCCTGGTCCTACCTGCAGGCCCAGACCTCTCCAGCTGAACCAGACGAGCCTTCATCCCCTCCCCTGGTTGCAGATGGCCTGGGTCTGAGCGCCATTCCTGTCGTGTGCGCTGGGATTCACTCTTTTGTTTTCTCATTAGATACACGGGCCTCAACAGCTAGACAGCACGGTATAAGCATGCTGTCCGCCGAGGATGCTGGACACTCTTCTCGTCCACCACCTCCTCCGATCCCCCCATCGCCGACCCTATCGAATCCCGATATGATCTTACCTTTCGACCCCAACGAGCGCGAGTCCTCCACCCCGTCCCCGCCATTCAACCTCCCCTCTTTGTCCAATCTTCAGTCCTTCTACGAGAACCGGACGGCACCCGATGATTTTGAGGACCAGGCTCGAGGCGTCGGTTCCGCCGGTATTGCTCTCTCATACGGCAGTCGGCCTCAGAAAACGGGATTCTCGCGTCGCATGTGGCCAAATGAAGTTCAGGATCCTAGTCGTCGGTTGTCGGACATCGGGGAGGAAGATAGTGTCTCGTCGTCGCCGGCGCACATGAGAACACTCCCATTTCTGTCTCAGGCGGGTCGGATGACGGGTTCGCCTGTTTCGCAACGCGAGACGGCTGAGGCGGAGGCTAGGGAAATGGCGGCGTGGAGCAGCTCGTCTAGCTCGACAATTAGTGGTGCTAGCGACTCGTCGCAGGATGCCGCTAAGGACCGCCAGAAAAGTCGCGGTACGGTGCAAAATCCTCACCAAGTCCCTGAAGGTGTACGTTCTGCGATTGACAGTCTGGAAGGAAATGGTTCGACTCCAAGTCTAATGGCGACCACGGAGAAAGGCGGATCTGGGGTGGAGCTGTCGTCGGCTGTTTTGAGCACCGAGGCGGAGAGAATTCTGGAGAATGCGAAGAAGCGCCTCACGGTATGCTGCCAACCTGTCTCGGGTGCGCTTATGAAATCTTGACTAGTGACTAACTGTTGCACTGGTATGCAGCTCATGGAGGGCAATCTAAGCCGAGCCCGTACGTCAATGCGCGCGTCCCCGTCGCTGTCGGCATCACCCACGCCATCCGTGGGTCACCAACCCCTGGGACTGGGTCAGCCAGTTGGTGGCTTGTACCAATCCATCTCCCGGGCCGACCGCAGAGGCTCAGCTAATCGATCACGCGCAACCTATACATCGTCCCAGGATGCGATCAATAACAACGGTCATTCCCGTGTTCACAGCGAAACCAACCTACCTTCTGCGGCGCAATCGAGTTTGCCCGCCGTTGAGCGCAATCTCTCCCGGTCGGTGAGCGCTCTCGGCTCGACCACGGCCCCTAACCCTCATCATGACGAGCGAAGCTTCCGGTATGATCCAACGCGTGCGTATCTCACCCATCGTGCGTCCGTATCATCGATGCAGAGGCCACAAATCCGTTCCTCGCCCCCAGTGTCCAATCCGCGAGCCGCCTCTGATTCACCGAAAGGGTTGGGCATTTCCGAGGAAGCAATCGAGGACGAGTCTTCCGAGACTATAAACGGACCCAATTCGGTCCAGCCAACTTACGACCCTCCCTCTCGATCTCAGTCTCAGCTGCAGGTGCGGGATCTCCAAGATCAGATGAAGGGCCTTCATATCAAGATATCTAGCCTAAAGGTCAGAGCCCAGGAGGATAATCTGCGTCGACGCAGCATGCAAAGTTTGCGGACTCCGAGCCCTCTTTCCGCAGCGGACCAATGGGCACCCAGTGCAGCGGAGGTGAAAGAACGTCGGACCAATGCTAACCCTAGTACTGGGAACGGGCGGGCTGCTGGTTATGTCCAAGATAGCCAGCACCGCAGTGACTATGGAAGTGCAAGATATGAGCCCGAGGCTGGTGTCTCCCGTCAGACAAGTCTGAAAAAACGAGATCCGCCTTTTACTCAGGCATCACATGCCGACCCGACCTATGGGGCCTACGAGTCTAGGGAGGACGACGATGATGGACAATCTGTGGCTGGAACGCTCTATGAGGACGCGGAAGAGGGTGAATATTACATAAATGGCGCCGATGACGCATTGGACCGCCGGGCATTGAACGAGATTTTGCGCGAGCCCCTGGATGATGAGTTTGATGATTCGTTGGAGGCTTTCCCAGCGGCTCCACAAAGTTTGGAGGATACACCGCACGAGGAGCGAGAGGACGCTTTCGACTACGAGCATTTCATCCTACATAGTGCTCTGGGCAACTACACGCAGGCTCGCTTGCGACGTGAGAGCAACGTTTCAACATCGTCAGTCGAAACGACGCGACCGATCGACCACCGTTCCGCGCGCCATTCTCGCGCAAACAGTACCACCTCCCTGTCCACCGTGGCGTCGTTTGCTACGGCTACTGAAGGGGATCGCGATGATCTTGAGAGTGTCCTGTATTGGGACCGGAAGTTCAATGATGGTAAGAATTCTAGAAAAACATCCCACAAGGCGTGGATAACTAATTGGCACTAGAACTGCGCAACAACCATCCCTCAGATGTGGATGACTCCAATGGCACTGATTATGCGGACGCCGAAGGAACCCCCCGGGCCATTCGCAGACAGCCCAGTCGCCGGGACAAATCTAGCCTTTATCCTGAGGCTACCTTTCCTCCGCGAAGGTCAGATTCTGCAACCACCGGATCTACCACGCCGACATCCTTGGTGTCATCTCTCGTGTCCACCGTGCGCGCAGCATCCAGTCCTCACCCGAGTGCCACTGCGAAGGGGAACATGGGCTTGAACGATGATGACACTCATCTCTTAGAGCGGCTGTTCCAGAGTCTGGGCAATGTTTGCTTGGAGCTGCAGAACATCACGACGTCCGAGAACCCGGACCCGAAACAAGTGCGATTACTGAGACGGCGTCTGGATGCGGCGCGACGCGTCTTAGATGGAGAGCTTGATACGTAGATGTACATAGTCCTACGTCTCGAGGGGGAAATGAGACTGCCGGGGCTATTCGTGCTTTTGGCGTTTATTGATGAGGCAGTCCGGGCGAAAGCCTTTGCTATGATACCCTGACGTTCGATTTTAGCCATTGCATGCATACACTTATTGGATTTGCATATACTACACACTAGCTTTTCTATCATACAAAACGACATCTGCCATTTGGTGCCACAAGTAAAAGAGAAGATGGGGCGAGTCACCACAGTTGACTTTCTTTCCGAATCGGGAAAGTGGAGGCCACGATAAGGGGCTTCCCGATAAGGCAGTCCCCCGCCCCCGCGCACGTGTTTGCGATGCGACGCGCCGCGCGAAAGTCCGTCGCATCGACGCAGTAGTCGGTAGTATCATTCTTACCTCTTCCCTTCAGGGCATACGCTGCATCGTGCTCCCGGACCTCTCAATCCTCAGTGGGGCTTCAATCCAATTTAGCTATCATCTTGGCTCGATCTGGTGCGTTCAACCTGCATGATGGCTCCTAAATATAGGCTTACCCCTGGCACAGAACGGGTACCAAAACCGGCTCATCCACCAGCAAAATTAGATTATTCTCAGCAAGGTGATAAGAAAAGTCACTGAATAGTCACAATCCAATTTTCGAAAAAGCCACTATTGGACACCGCACATCCTGTGACGGGAAAAGCAACTCTGCAAGTCTAGATCGAAACTGTCTCCAAGACCGACTTAGCAAGCGTACGCCAACCGGGGATACTGGTGCTAGATCCAATCTACGCGGATAACAGATCCGAGAACCAGCAAGGAAACATAGTGACGATGCCACCCCCGTCGAGGCGTCTTCTTATCTTCCAGGAGGCGCGGAATCCGCAAAGTCCATCCGAGATTGTGTACCTGCCCGTCAATAAACTGGGTCTGCCGATTTGCGGAGATGGACCGGAATTGCCTTCCATGTTGGAGCTGCCGTTGCGGATTTTGAGGGCGTTCACGGATATATTCAACCAGCCGAAGTATAAGGGGTGGTGAGTCATGGTTCTTCTGTATATGATTTCGTTTTTCTTTATGGCTGTGTTCAAGGGTAATGCTAACGATCAGTTTGATGTAGGGCGCTGGTAGGTGCTGGGCCGTACCACGATACTTCTGTAGAAGGGAAGTATTATGCTGTGGTGCTCGAGCAGGTTCAGGAGGTCACGGCTGCCTAATGCGTGATGATGATGTATGATGGATGGTATGCTTTTTCATGTTGTATGATCATGATGATGTGATGCCTCTTGCCCGCTTCATTTAGTCGTTCTTTCCTTTCTTTTCTTCTTCTTTACTCTTTTACTCTCTTCTCATAGATGTGGGCGGATTTGTGCTGCTTCTTGATTCCCATTCTTTTTGTATCAACTGTGGCTGTACCAGTGGTTCATTTTCTCATCTACTCATTTTTATTTTGAGATACGCTGAAGATTCTACCTTTACTCTCTACCTGCACTGCCTGACCTTCTGTGGTTCCTAACGCTACAGGACTGAGGAGACAGCCAATAACAAGAAAAGCCAAAAGATTACGTGAAGTGCCTCGCATACTACAGTAAGTCTGCTCATTGACCTTGCATTCAGCCTCACATGAACGATACGGTTGCGCTCAGATTCTAATCCCTTTTAGCTCCTTCATCTTATTGTTACGGCGAACACCACCAAATCCAATGGTCGGATATTCTCTCCAGCAATTCCAGCTACGTATATCCTGACACTCACTAGGCGCCCAAGTTACTATTTCTTTTCGAAAAAGACAATGACCGTTATTGGCTGTCGGATGCTACGGGTCTCCCGATAGCAGATGGTTGTCCTCTACTTGATCTGAAAGACAAGGAACTAGTCTATGAGACAGAGCTGCTGATTATGGTACCTAGTGCCATGGAAGCGAAGCTGGTGCCCGCGAATTAGTAAGTTGTACTTCGCCTACGAACCGGTAGCGTGGAGTGAGACCCTTGCTGACAAGCCACAGCAACTACCTCGCTAGCTATAAGATAGCTGAAACCTACTACGTGTTGCTTGAGGAACGCATTGATGGAGGATTTACGGCTATATCGCCCTCATCTAACTCAGCGACTCTCGGGGATGGTGATTCCGCAAAGTCTGACGATGAAACGCCCACGACACGCCGTCCGCCAACCTATAGTCTCTCGGATGGTGAGGATAACGATTGTACCGATAGTGACATCGTGAATCCTTCTCAAAGCACAACCGTCCCCAGTGCTTCTAGCCATGACGGTATCTTAACTCCCTCTCAAAGCACCGCCACCACTAGAGCTTTCAGCCCTGCCGACGTCGACAGGAGTGATGATCCCAAGCGAGACGGGGTTAAAATTAGTGAATCTGACGGCCTGTCACCAGCCAACAAAACAGTCCCCAGTACTAAGAAATCTTACAAAACCCCCGAGATTGCTAGTGACTACGGCTCCGATACCGACGGCGACCCTATAGATAGTGGCCGCAGACGCCGCCAACCAATCATAACAGAAGTGCCACCACGTGAGCCCCCTTCCCAGCCTGCGACCGATTTTTTCTCGGGAATGGCTAGTACAGACTACACCTGGGGAGGAATAGACGCTTCCGGTTGTAATATCGAATTCGTTCCCGACCAGGAGTCTCGTTCAAATCCTATCCGGGTTGGCCTTGGACCGGAGATTCCAAGCGGATCAGACCCCCAATCCAAGACCAATCATTTTACCCCATCAACGACTCGCAAGCCTCTCCCTTATCCTCCGGCAAATAATGGCCTGCCTACTTCGCGTGCTACTCCTTATTACACCAAGTGGGGTTGGTATCAGCCCCCCGCATATGGGCCAACCAATCCCTTTGGACCCCAATGACCCTATTAAAGTATCAGATGTAGACCACTAAAATGGACGAGAAGCCTCAGTGATATGGCTACACTGGCGCGGGTACTCTCAGAAGGGTATTTTTCTTTGGGGTCATTCTTTAGTGTTACGCCGCTCACCAAATCCCTCTCACTCCCCTTTTCTCTTTCTTCTGATAGTGATGTCCCGGGACTTTGGTAGATACGGCAAGTTAGCTAGAAGGCGTTGTTCGCTTTTGTATTGGTTGTGATCTGCCTTGTTATTCCTAATTTGGCAATTGAATGACGAGTCGCGAGCCATAAAGATATGCTGAGTTCTAGGAATTGTGCTGGTATACACTTGTTTGTTTGTATGATAACAGTAGATAACACCTCGACCCAAGGCATGAAGAGTAGGTAGTCTCAAGAGTTGTCAGTAGCAAAGATATCGCGCTACTACAGGGCACTGCTATGTGAAGATTTTATTGTGCTGTACAATGGACTTCCAGTGTAGGACAGACATAGCAAGATAGTATATCAATTGGAGTTCATTGCCTGCTACAAAAAACAGTAGTCTTTAGTAGGAGGGAAAGTACTCGTTTGGAGATAGGGATTACTACTAGTTTGTACTAGGCCACTACTTACTTGAGAGAGAGAAAAGATATATGAACATGAAATGAATACTACAGGTCTATAGTAGTAATGTTAGGCTCAGATAAGGATAGCTAAGTTGTCAAATGTGGTAGCATTAGACGAACCAGGACATGGTTATCAGAATGAAAAAATCTGTAGATTATCTACGGAGAGGATCAAGACGGGAAGGGAGTCCATCTAAATAAAATGTGTGTGTGTGCCTCAGGCGTGAATCAAACACAGGTATGGATTTCGTTCGGTACATTACTACAGGGGGGTTAAATTTTAAGAGAAAACACATAATCGCTGCATTCATTCTCCGTCCATCCATCCGTCCGTCGTCTTCCTGCCGTTCCTTTTGCTTCCTCGCATGCCCGTGCCAATGCCCACACTCACGCCCTCCCATCTACACCATATACGAGAGCCAACAGGTCAATCATAGACATGTGATAGTGCAGAGGAATAAGAAAAGAGAAGCCTGCTTGATTCGAGGTTTGTTGGTTGTTAATGTTGTTGTTGTTGTCATCATCAAAGTCGTTTACTTTGTTTTTATTGTGCTTTCTTTCTGTATTTCGTCAACTGGTACTAGAAGATACTAGCAGACGCAGCAAGGCAGAATTAGGTGTAGACGTTCGTAGGGGGGAGGAGCTTGGCTCCGTAGCGAAGGTCGAGGGAGCGGGAGTCAGTAGGATCAAAGACAGTGGCTTGACGTTGCTCGAGGAAGAGAGCTATTCGTAGTTAGCACCGATCTATCTGAGATTCGAGGCCTAATGAGGTACGTACGAGTCACTTTGATCATGTCAAACCAGCGAGCTGCGTTCTCGTCACTACCATCCACGGCCTTTAGAATGCCGGTATCTGGTCGAGGAGTAGCTTTTGGTGGAAGGCTACGCATCTTCAGCAACATGTGCAGAATGTCGGAGAAGCGATCGCCTTGATTGGCGTAGTAAGGTGGGCGCTTGTCCAAGGGCCACTGTGGAACGAGTTAGTATACAGACCGCTTTGGAGTATGGCGGTGAGCTTACCCGCTGAGCAAAGTTCTCATCGTCCCAGGACCGGAATAGCCAGCACGTCCGCTCCACGCAGTTCAATAAGATAAGCGCAACCAAGAAGGTCTCGAACCAGCCGCTCTGCTGGCGCTGAAGCAGTCGGCGCTCGAGATCATTCATGACCGACTTGCTCAACTGAGACGCGCGTTTCTCGGTTGCGGCCCGCAGCTGGCTGCATAGGAGTTCATATGACTCGCTGTTGGTGACACTATCAATGGGTGTGCGGCCGTCGTCTGATGGCTGTGCAAGAGAATGCATCGACGTGGGAGGGAGAGTCGGGTTGCAGAATGTCTTCCACTGCAATTCTCCATCGGCGAGAATGTGAGTGGCAATCCACAGTTCCAGCACCCGTTCGAGCAACACATCCTGAAAAGAAGTCAACCAACGCTGCTAACTTTTTGAAGATAGAGCAAGGAACATACCTT
This sequence comes from Aspergillus niger, assembly GCF_000002855.4. Lineage (NCBI taxonomy): Eukaryota > Fungi > Ascomycota > Eurotiomycetes > Eurotiales > Aspergillaceae > Aspergillus > Aspergillus niger. The sequence goes on from NT_166524.1 coordinate 568,937, forward strand.
CTTCTGCTGGCTTAGCTCTGCTGCAAGCAACAGAGTCGGTCTCATGAAGTCCGAGGTCTCCCGCTCGTAGAAGAACGGCGCAGTCTTCTTAATGTACATCTCAATCTTCCCAGGAAGATCATCTGCATCACTGTCCAGCAGATACAACTCATGGAGGGGCCCCTGGAACTGTGAATCATCCCCGAGAGCCTGAAGCTGAGGGTCAAGCGTCGACGCGGATGCCTTATGGCCCTGGAGTCCACTGAAGGTAACGTAGACCATGCTCTCCTCGAAGTGGGTAACCTCAATACGTCCAGCGTAGTGTTCGAATTTGATTTGATTGCGGATACCGCTCACATCGTGGTAGGCAAGAGTAGCGTGCAAATCTGCAATGGTTAGTCCATGTGTGACAACCACCACCAAGGCCAAGCTACATACTTGCATTGTACAGCTCGAATTCTTCGGCAATGCGCGTGCGAATGCACGGGTGCTTCCACAAGCGGGCGCTCTCGACACTGGCGCAGGTGGTACACGGGCTATCACCGGAGCACTAGAGGCAGGGGACTTGTCAGAGGCAATATTCAAGACTAGAGGGCATCCAACCTACAGGCTTCTTCAGCATGCGACAACGGATACATGCACCCCGCTTGCGAACTTCCTGGACCTCTCGGCGTCGGGCGGCGGAGAAGCGACCGCGCACTTTCGGCTTAGTAGGCTTGGTAGAATTGCCAAATTCGTTCACGAAGCCCTTGGCCTGAGAATTGGGGTTCATAGCAATAGGACGGGGGAAGGAAGCAGCGCGCTGGGTGGCTGCAGTGAGGGTGGGATCATGTTCTTGGAGGCTGTCGAAGAGAAGCTGCTCCTGGGTGGACAGCTGCTGGTTCCACGAGGGACTCATCTTAGGCATACCGTCGGTAAGACCAGCGCCCGCATCGTGATCCATTGGGAGACCGTGGGGCACCATCTCACTAGCGGAAGCAGCAATCATGGACAGTTGCGACTGGCGCGCATTGGAGGTGGGGTCCGGGGTCAACGAAACGTCTGGCAACGGGGGGGATGCGGCTTGCGGCTGATCTTGAGAGGAACTAGGCAGGGAAGGTACAGAAGAAGCGTTGGAACCTTGAGGAGTGCCTGAGAGATTATATGCGTTAGCGCGCCGCAAATGGACAAAGGGAGCGGGATGAGTGAATGAAGCTCTGGCAAGGAGAGGGAGTGAAGGTCACAACCTGGACAGACATACCTGGAGCGTTGGTCGCATCTTCTTCAATCTGCTCCGGCTGTGTAGGATGACCTTGAAAGCCTTCAGCCTCGAGAGCCGGGTCGACGACCACGGTCTTTCCCCCGACTGTCACCGACTGAGTGTATGCAGGACCGCCCCGTTTCGTCTGGTCGGACGCACCGACCTGGCGCGATGCCTCGGCCAAAACATTGAGACCATCGAAATTTTGGCGTGTAGTGAAGGGCAGGTCCACCGACTTGCCCTTACTTTGCCCTGTCACATCCTTGTTCTGGTCGCCATCGGCGAGATCGGGAAGTTCGTGGAGTCGCAACAAGACGCGTTGCCGATCGCGCAACGGGATGGCTTGACACTTCTTCACGAGATGGTTGGTCAAACTGTCGATGCGACCCTTGGGGAATTTCTCGCCGCAAGCTTTGCACGTGTGTTGGTAGCGATTACTGGCGTCCTCGAGTTTCTGGCCTCGAATGAAGAACTCGAGGATGAGTTGGTTCGGTTTGCGACCCATTGAGAGGGAAAGTGTGTGGCCGGGCGGGCACTCGGCAAGGAGGGACCGGGATTAACACAATAAAATGGGGGGATGACTCGAGCAAAGACTGCGCGTGTAAAGGCACTAAAGATATTGTAAGCGACAGATCTATCGATTCAAAAAGGCACAGCGCGCACGCCGGAGCCGTGAGACAGTGACGCACACAGGGTCTCGAGAAGACGAGGGGTGAGAGAAACGGATGGCAAAATAGCAGCTTGGCCACAACACCGACCGGCAGAACCCACCACGCCGTTCGGAAGGTGCCGCACAAGGTTTGGAAAGATGAGGATTGATGGGCTAACGTTAACTGAATGATCCAGGGGAGGAATAGTGCAGAACTGCACGCAATGATAGAGACTAGAATGAGGCAGCGCACCAGAGGGAGTGGGATGAAGGGGAAATCTGGAGCAAGCAGCGGCAAAACCACGACTTTTCTACGGGCGGTCTGTCACTGGCCGCCTGCACCGTCACGGGTTTCGGTTGAGATGCGCCTCACCGCATGAAAGGCGGTGATGAGATCGGTGACTGGTGTTGACTAACTATCGATTCAGGTTCATCATCCGTGGATTCATTACATTTTACTATTCTAACAAAAAATGAACAATTGTCTAAAGGCCGCGGACATGTCAGCTCCGTTCTGGCGCGGCGATGGTCTATGGTATATACAGCATGATGATGTGCACCTTCAGCGGTGTGGCAGGGCTCTCAGCCTATAAAGTGGACATGATCAGCCAGGCTGCATCGGCTCTTGTGATACTCGACTTTTTTTCACTTTTGATACCTGTCGAAAGACATTAGCTGGAAATCTGTGGCCCCACTGTGAAACACTCCCTGACCGCTCTCTCTTTGATCGCTTCTTCGTATCATATCCATCTATCTTGACAACCATAACTAGCCAATTTTATATATTTTTTAGACCACAGTCTACACCAGACTTTAATTTTCTTCAGTACTAATCATCAGAGACAATGTGAACTGGTTAGAATTCTGATCACTCCCTATCTGGTGTTCCGCAAATATTCCATCACGCTCCTAGCTCTGTTTCCGTGTTAGGCATACTTCCATAGTTGCATGCAGCAGCCTGCAGCCTATCCTACTACTAAGCTGCCACCATCACAGATGAGCGATTTCTTCCCGATGGCATCTCCGCTACCGGAAAAGATGCAAAAAATGACTACATCGCTAAAGTAGAATTCTCTTACGCTCTGCACCATCACCTTTCCTATCATCATAGCAGGTGTCTCAGAGGCAGAGAAAAGGCATCTAGCAGCGACCACAGGATGGAGCTAACCAGCAACCAAATGAAGAAGGAAACATCCTTCAGTCGCTCCTACCCATTTCCTGCCAGAATTCTTGAGAGCATCAGTTATGGAGTCCTATCTCATAGCATCAGATCAATTACTCTGCAGACCGCCAGCTACATGCTCATACGAGGCTAAATGCCTACCCCTCGACCATTTCTCTTATCATCATTCGTGATTGATACGCATATCTTTGATATCAGCTAACATGATATTTTGGCACTCCTTGCCTACAGAGGTTCGGATTCTGGTCCTGGAAGCCTTAGTGCAGGATGATTGTAGCTTGGCTGGCTTCGCTACACTGTCATGACAGTGGCAGACGATCATTGAGCAGCACAACTTTGCCCGAATAAAGCTCACACTATCACACCTCGACGATTTTGCTTTGATGATTCAACGGAACCGGGCTCTCGTGCGTTACATATGGCTCTGTTTGGAACTCGAAGAGTATGATTGCATGCTTTGTGCGCCTTCTACTCGAGCGACGATGCAAATGGGATATAGAGATGATTGCCTAATCATCAAAGCATTTAGGGAGCGGTTTTCTACACTCAGCGCATGGAAACCTAATGGCAACTTACTACTTGATATCAGCATCCACTCTCCCAGTGACTCTGAACACCGGTTTGAGTATTTGACTCTTTTGCCCGATATTCCCTCCGACAAGTGTGACCGAAATATATGGGAAAACCAGTCAATGCTGGCCAAACTTGAGGCCCCCAGCACGGTTGGATTACTGGCCGTCAAGTTCGCATTCCGCCAAGTATGGGTATCGACAAGGCTTTCGAAGAGATCATGGGAGGAGGTCCGTTCGATAATGATGAACAGGAAAATGAATGGTGGCGCCACCTGCCATCAGTTTCAATAGTAACAAGCATACTTCTACGCCAGCAAACCCGCCGAAGATGGAAGCCGGGCGCGTTGGCGGAAATGTTTGCCCGTTTTCCAAGGCTGTAGGAGATTGTCTACGAACCTTGGAGGGAATGGGCACGTACTATGCAGGATCTAACGGCTGGCTGTGAGTGCTGCGACGTTAGTCCGTCTTCTGCGTGATAGTTGCTATATTGCTTGCCGCTGACTTTGAACCTACCAATCCTCGTCAAACAGGCCTTGATTTTGTCATTTTTCATAGTAATAATAAGCTTTATTCGTTCTGACCTGCATATTTACCCTCCAGGGGCATAAATCATCCCGGCTAATGGCTACTTCATCCGGGTTTTGAGTCCATCCTTCTATCATCCGGAGCTAACTAGAGGCTGATTTAGCCTAAGAAAGAGATTCATTTGCTAAGTCTCTGTACTGATCTTTGGCGCAAACCGAAGTAGATCTTCAGAATCCTCTATCAAAGCTTTAAAGAATAATGATAGTGATGGTGATCGTAACCGTGACCGCCTTTTCACCACCCTCCCCACTGTCATTCCTCCCGAACAATAAGCAGCAAACTTCCCCAAGAGAAATACAACCAGCAACGCGTGTGCCACATACATACACGAAGTAGTAGTTGCATTCCCCATTTCTCTACCTGTCAGACACACACCTGCTCCCTTTCCATCTCACCCTTAAACCTTCATCATCTCATTTCTTAATGCGGGAATTTTCAGGTCTCCTCGCGGCTGCCGCCCTACCTGCCCATCTGACGCACACCGAGAAGTCGGTCTGGCGGAATTCCCCCCAACCACAAAGCAACCTGCAAAGCAGAAACCTTCCCGACAACTCCGAGAAATATTATCTGTCACCCGTCAAGGCAGCCACCCAGACGCGTCCACCATCAGCAGATGCGATGCTCCGGAGGCCGCCAAGGCACACCCAGAATGTCAAAGATGCGGCGCTCATCATGCCCCTCGAGTAATCGGCCCTCATTGATTTTGACGCGCTGAGGGCCGCGTAGCACATCCGTGTAAAGACCTCGCTGATTGAGCCGCATGCCCTTCTTGCTTGCCAGTAGCCTCATGCTACGATTGAAGATGTCGTTGCCGGTGAAATAGATCAGTGCGGCTCCGATCTCTGCGTCAGGGACGAATAGGAGGTCGATACGTCGCCAGGGGCGGGTAATTCTATCTTCATCGTTGTCTGGTAAGGTACATGCACCGTGCCATTTGGACCCGTCTCGGGATGATGAGCTGGCCAGACTGGTCTGCAGGAAACCTTGCTTAAGGAGCTTCGGGACTACGGATCCCATCATGATGGTTCTGATGTGGTCGATCTCGGCGTCGGGCTTGGTAATTAGTAGGTCGATGTCGCCGCAGTCCGGGGCGCCGCGGCGATACGAGCCCGCGATGATGACTTGCATGTCTGGATCGGCCGTTTGGACTGCTTTTCGGACGATTTCGCCGTGGGCTTCGACTTCGGATCGAGGGATGCGTTGGGCGAAGTCGTCGTAGTGGTCTACGCCGATGCGCTGGTTGGGGGTCAAGTTGGCTTTGGATTTTAGGTCCTCGAGCGTTTTGTAGCCTTGGGCGAGCCATCTGGATGCTTGGTTGATGCCGACGCCGTAGATGCCCGTGAAGAGTTGGAGGACTTGGTCTTCAGGGGAGTTGTTGGCGTTTTCGAGACGGCGGAGGCGGTTGGTCAAGACGATTTCTTGGATTTTGTCGGCTAGGCGTTGTCCGATTCCCGGGATGGCTAGGGCTTGTGATTTGGTGGTGATTTTATGGGGTTGTCTTCGGAGAGCGCTGATGGCTTTGCGGTAGGCGAGGACTCGCCAGTGGTCGTTTGTTCGCGTGTAGTAGTCTAGCATTTGCTGGAGGATGGCTATGGTTTTGCTGTTTGGGTTCTCTGAGTTCGAGTTTGCATCGTGCTTCTGCATGCACGCGAACTTCTGTTGCCAGTCGTCTTTCTCGATAGTCTTCCGTTTCTTCTTCGCTGGCCCGGCGTCTGATGAGTCGGAGGTCTCGTCGTCGGTTGTCTCGGCTGCTGCTGCCTCGTCGGCTGAATCTGGCTCTAAGGGCTGGGTCATTTGTCAGTATAAGGCTTTGAGATTTATGTAGTGGGAGGAATTTACTAAGTCCTTCATGGCCTTGGCTTCCTCGATCAGATCATCCAAAGCATCGCGATCCCGGTCCGGTTCATGGGTGACCTGTTTATCTTCCGGATGTTCGTCAATCTCCGGTTCGGACAGCTCAGTGTCAGTCTCGTCATCGGTGCTCTGTGTATCAATGTAACCGCGTCTCGCTTTCACTGGCTTTATCGGCAACGACCCGATTGACGAGGGCTCGCGCGCAGGCGAGGATTCTTTGGCCTCCCTAGGATCAGGTGCACCACGGACCCGAAAGCGAGTTTGAGTCGCGTCCAGAATAGTGCGGGCCCCAATACATAAGAGAGGATAATTACAGTCCACGAGAGCAACGTTTTCCTTCAGGGACATTAGTATCAGACTAGACAAAGCATGAGTTCCTAGACCTACTGGAATGGGCTTATTCTTGAAATGTCTCATGACATTCTCATACGTGAGCCACCTGTCTACAACGACATGAGTGATAGTGTCATTCCATTCCATTGCTCGCGAGGCACCGTACTCACGCGCACGCTGCATTTGGAGCCGTCGGAGGTCTGATGTGTCATTGTTGGGGATGTAGTCTAGTTCTCTGAATCAGTGTCACTGAACGCTTATAGGTACACAGCTGAAGATATAATACTAACATAAAACGAAGCCCCTGAGTATCTGCCGGTGTTCTGGAACTTCTATAGCCCTAAACACACGTCTCTTTCTTTTAGAGACGCCATCACCTGTAGTCTTGCCTTTCGGCGGCATCACGTCTGTTGATTTTGATCTAGTCACAGCTGGTGTTCGTGCTTGCTCAGACGTAGTATCAACTTCCTTTTCAATGCAGACCTCAGACCCACTTGCAGAAGCAAGTAAAGGCTCCGTAGAAGCTCTCACCAGCGGCGCTGGGGGAGCCTTTATATCTGAGGCCAGAGTGATCGAATCGGACGGAACGCATTCATAGCGCTTCCTTGACAGATGCACCAGACAACTGAATTCCTCATTTTCACCGTCACTGAGATATTCCAGCCGCTCTAATTCCCTGAAAAAGGCCTCCTTGTCCTTAACCACCGTCGCCATGGTATGGTGATGTGGAAGGTCCCGAGACTCAAGATCCGGCGAGCCATGAGTTCTTGCGTCACTGCTGCCTAGCAGGTAACAATGTCATCTAATCCACGGAAGCAGCCATGAATAAAAAGTTCATGCAGTCAGACAATCCACCGGACAGTCCCAGCATCGGAATATTCAAATCAATCCAGAGTGACACGAATCCCACCAGTGACGCGTGATGCTCAGTCACGAAAATGTCGCCAAGTCACGGGACCGCCAATTAAACTCGGCCTGGTCGGCGAGTGGATCTCGAGCAACAATTATCAGTGATAGTCCAGTGAAGAGAGTCTGCCGACATCTCAACCAACCAACCCACCCACCTCATTTACTTCCCCACCGATACCTCCAACAATGTGGAAGCGCACGGGGCTTCTAGCCTCATTAACTGAGCCAACGCTCCTCCAGAACACTCGTTGCCTAAGTTGCCAATTGCGCAATGCGGCCGCACTCCGGCCCCGAACCGCTGCGCTGCGTTACTACGCCAGCAAACCCGACACCAGCAGCGAAACCAAGCCGAAAACACCCTCCCCCATCGCATCCCTCGCAAACAAGACCAACAGAGTAGCCCAATTTCAAGCAAACTACTCCGCGACAGCATCCAAGGTCCCCTCCCCGACTAGCCAACCCGGCGATGACGACTTCATACCTCCGACGCTAGACCGACCTATCGGATCGGTAATCCCACCCAAGGAAGGACAGAACACGGGTGTCGATGACCGCTCTATACGACAGAGGAGAGATGATTTCGTGAACTACGAGAGACATCTTGAGCGGCGGAAGGAATTGTACGACCCCATTTATTTCCTAAGCCTATACTCCTTATACAATTTCTAATCAAGTCTCGATGATAAACTATAGAACCCGACAAGTCGCAAAGCCCTACTTCCGCGAATGGTCCAACATGCGCTACCACGAAGGCAAAACCTTCATGTCGAACCCCCGCCTCTTCAAGCGCGACAAGGCCCTCTACTTCCCCAACATGCACGGCATCACTCTCGCCTCGCCGAAAGAACCCCAGAACACGACGACTCTTTTCCGCGGCAAGATTACAATCGTGAACCTCTTCTCGAGCGTGTGGGCCGAGTCGCAGGTCGTTACCTTCACAGGCAAGGAGCAGAACCCCGGTCTGTGGGAGACGATTGCCGCGGAGGGAGACGGCATGGTGCAGAAGGTTGATATCAACTTGGAGGAGAATGCGTTGAAGGCCGGCCTGGTTAAGATGTTCATGTGGCGTATGCGGGCAAAGTTGCCGCAGGAGCAGCATGAACGGTACTTCCTGGTGCGGAAGGGATTGGATGATGGATTGAAGGAGAGTATTGGGATGTTGAACTCGAAGGTGGGGTATGTGTATTTGTTGGACGAGAACTGTCGCATTCGGTGGGCGGGCAGTGGGCCTGCTGAGAAGGAGGAGTGGGAGGCACTGAATAATGGGGTGCGCAAGTTGGTGCAGGAGAAGAAGGTCAGTTTGCAGTCGGAGATGCCGGCGCAGGAGTGGGATGCTGCGAGGGGTCAGGGTGAAGCTGTGAAGAAGCCTCGTGTTGTTATGCCCTAGATGGGTTTGGTGTGCCATGGCTGGACAGGTACGGGATCACCAGTTTATACTGGATTCTGGACTTTGTGTATGTACATACCAGGGTGTTTGCGTGAGTGTGAGTGAGAGTGGAATATGCTCCAAACACCACGGACACCAGGAAACAAATCTCCCCCCACCATTAATCTCTGTATAGTATAGACGCAACGACAGCGCATAGACAAAGGAAAGAATAGAAGAAAGAGACAAATCTCACTCCTCCAAACGCCCATCCCAAACCCACAATAGACAACGCAGACAACAAACACAGACACAACATGCTTTAAACAAAGTAAAGCAACCCTCACCTCAACCAAAGCAACATCAAAAAGCAAAACCCAATAAAAGCCCCCAAAATCAACGCATCCCGTCTCCTCTTAGACCCAATCTTCCCAATCAACGCATTCATGCCCGGCACTGAGTTCGCCGCGCCCACAATGCGTCGGTTGATACTAGCCAGCGTCTCACGCTGCAGACCGAAGTTCTCATTAATAGCGTAAGCCTGACTCAACACCCCATCAATCATATTATGGCTCTCATCAATCCGACCCCGCTCTTCAAGCATGTAATCTGCTTCTGCCTGACCCGGGTTCGAGTTGCGGTAGGCATCGATATCGGAGCGGACGTTGGAGAGGAGATTAGCGCGGTCGCGGGATTCGGCGATGGCAGATTTGAGACGCTGTAGTTCACGACGGTGGTCGTGGAGGACTTCGCGGTGGCGGGCGAGGTTGTTTTGTTTGAGGGCGGAGGAGGTGAGGGTTGCTTCGGAGTCGAGGAGGCGGGCGAGTTGGGAGATCAGAGAGTCGCGCTGGTGATTGATCCATTAGATTAGTTCATGTGATTGTGGTATTAGGATGGTAACTGTGATGGAATGGGCATAGTGGATGCGTACTCGTTCTAGGAGGTCTTTGAGCTGCGATTCGATCCGCTGTTCTTCATCCGAGGGTGTGGGTGGGAGCTTCGTTAACGAAGCATATTGAGAGTATGTGTGGAAGAGGTTCTCGGTCTATGATCATGTATACACATTGTTAGGATTTCCATTCCGTATGACAGGGAAGCGATGCTCGTACCTGAGTCTCGAGAGATCGGGCTTGCTGCCGGAGCTGAGCCCAGCCGGTACCGGTTGAGGTGGCCATGGATGATGGATTACGATAATATGAGGGTGTATATAGGTAGGTAGGTTGGTTGCGAGTGATGTGTGTGTGTGTGTAGAAAGCAGAAAGAGGTTGATCAACGACACCGATAACGACGATAAGTCTCCGGCAAGTCGGGAATATAGAATGAAGAGTGTAATGCTAGCTTCAGGACAAACCCCGTCATAACCAACGCAACATGATCCGACCGGCGGCACAGCAACAGCAACAACAACGACAGCAACAGCAGCAGCGACAGCAGCCTTAGTCTAACCCACTATCGCACGGCCAAGTCAGGGCGGCCGGGGCGGCGGACGGAGGCGGCGTCATGCCGGGGCGCGGCACTGCTAAACCCAAACCAACTGGCCACGGCACCAGCCACAATCACGTGCCCGCTTAAGCCGCCGCACACCCAGAAAAAATCAAACCCTAGTCCCACAACGAACATCCCAAATTGACCCGGTCCATCTTCAATCCTCACGTCGACAACCCGTACGATACGACACGAAGCCGCCCACCATGGTATGTTGAATGCGCCATGCTGCTATTCGCAGTTTTTGATTCTGCGTGAAAAAAGTGAAATGCTGACGGGAGTTTTTCTATTTGAAGTCGTCCAAGGTCAAGGCTGGTCAGCTCTGGGGAAAGAGCAAGGATGACCTCACCAAGCAGCTGGAGGAATTGAAGACCGAGCTGAGCCAGCTCCGTGTCCAGAAGATCGCTGGCGGTGCCTCCTCGAAGACCCACAGAATGTGCGTTTGAAAAGAATTCATCTGATTTTCTCCTGCGAACCCCTCATGTGTGTGCGTTGTGTGTGGTGTGTGAAGGATATGAGATTTGCACCTGTCGGATTGTGGATTACGGCGGGAGGAAGGAAACGACAACGACATTCGACAATTGGAAAAATGAGACGACGCATACCAGTCAAGAACAGAAATCCCGACAACCCATGAAATCGACCTACAATAAGGAAACGAGGGGTACACGACCGAACGACAACAAGATCCAAGCCGAGAAGAAACTTTCCGACAGGGCGCAAAATCCAAACATATCTACCACCTACATGAAAAAATGGGCACACATGCGCAGTGAACCAGGAACAAGAACAGGGATGCTGATATACCGTCTTTTAACAGCCACGACGTTCGCAAGTCGATCGCTCGCGTTCTGACCGTCATCAACGCCAACCAGCGCGCTCAGCTCCGCTTGTTCTACAAGAGCAAGAAGTACACTCCTCTTGACCTCCGCCCCAAGCTCACCCGTGCTCTCCGCCGCCGTCTCACCAAGCACGAGGCTACCCTGAAGACCGAGCGCAAGCGCAAGCAGGAGATCCACTTCCCCCAGCGGAAGTACGCTGTTAAGGTACGACCTGCCCAACATACCTGAATATATGACCCCGCGGGGGAAAATATGAAGGACATTGGCTAACTGAAATTGCAACAGGCTTAAATGCTTAAGACGGGGTCGTCTCTGGATCTGGATGGAGTTAACGGGAACGTCGTTTAATGATGACGGGTTGACCTAACCTTGCCGTGAGGGGGGTCGGATTCATCAAAACGGTTTCTTTTGAAAAAAGAAATCGATTATGTATCTTAGAAAAAAGAAGATGCAGATCGATGTTTTTAAATGAAGGCCTTGCTTGACATGACATGAGATAAAGATTCTTATTATTGGTATTGTGGTAGTTGCGGAGTACTGTGATCATCTTGTCTCCCTGGGTAGTGCTTTTGTTTTCCCCCGCTCTCGAGTAGTATAGTCTATCTTGTACGACTGTCCATATGCAACAATTATTATTCATTGGGTATGGTCTTTGAAGTCGACATACGTCCACATGTTATGAATGGGGTCAGTGTAATATCGGTCTTGTCTAATGCCCAGTCAATGATAGATGCAATCTTGACATCGTAATACTTGTCCATTCATGTTTGCATCTATATACGCTATTATACCACACGCCTGAAACGATTTTATCTTGACCACATGGTATCAACATAATTTCCCAAAGAAACTACCAACGACCGCCAGGGTCGAAATCCTTACTTCCCCACCTCGTTCAAGCCCGACTCGAGAGTCCACATTCCTCCACAAATGCACGATCGTAGATGACCCAGCTTGAATATCATGCGGAAGGCAAGGACTGAGCGTGGCGGATAAGTCCCCTCAGATACGTCGCAGCAGCGGACGCATCGCCGTCGAAGCACTCCCTGATTGTTCGGTTTCCCAAGCTGGGGTCCATTCGAGCCTTGTGCGATCGTCATCCGGATAGGCGTTTTCTTGATGATATCCACTTCTCGTGTGCGCCGATATAACTCCGAGCGCAGGTCGGACCCGAACCCAAGCCACGAGTAGTCGTGCATATAGATGGCCATGCGGTCGACCTCGGACTTGAGTCCCGGTACTGTTTGTCTCAGGATTGTTGAGACAGCTGCAACGAGAACAGGGGGAATGCGGGCGTTGACGAGTAATTCCTTTTCTGGCCCCGGACGTTCAGTGTCACCAAAACCTGCACCATGATAGGCGTGTCGTACGGCTGAATCGACAGCCGAAAGGAACTTTTCGTATACGTCGATGCGTGCAGGTGTGGCATCTAAAGCTTGGCAAATTTCTGCGTACTGTAGACGTGAGTCCCCGCCTAGAGATGCGTTGGTGTAGCCCGCGTGGATGCCACGCAGGCCACGGCAAATAAAGCGCAAGAAGGCACGGGACATGCTTGAGAGGAGAATGATGAGAGCTAGTGAATTTGTGGTTTTCACTACGGAGCGTTAGTACAGTTGATACTTTTCTTAAGTTTAGATTTGACCAACATTTTTGGCTGAAAGCTTCTTGATCAGCCGATACGCTTTCAAAATCATCGGCGAGGTCGAAGAGCTCGTTTAGTATATAGAGAGAAAAATCAAGTGCCCATCTGGTGTTTCCGAGCATCATACGCAAGACGTCTATAATACCCGTGCTGTTAGCAGCTTCCGTGACGGTCAATGTGGACTGACTAACCAGGATCATGTGGCTCTGCCTGAATCCCTTTGTTGTACTGAAAGAAAAATGGGTATAAAATGGCGGCGTGGCGAAGCTGAAGAATCGACCAAGAGACAGAAGAAGCAAAACTTCGTGGCTTGTACTTATCGGCAAATCCCAAGGCAGCTTGTATACTGAGGCACTTGGGGATGTAGGGGTGGTTCATCAGCTTTTCCTGCTCCACTGTGAAATTGCAGTTAATCGGCAGTGCGCGGTAAACTTCATTGATGAATGTGATTTGAGCATCTGGTAGCAAGCGTTAGAAGTGATAGTTCGATGGAAACTGAAGGCTGGTACCGACCCTGTGAGAGTTGCTGTATTAAAATTAAGAGGATATCGTCTGTGTTGACTTCACTTCCACATCCACGGCAAAAGGCTAACGTGAGTGATGCAATGGCTGCAGGAAATTTGTCTACCAAGTTCGAAGCTTATTAGCGTGTAAATCAGCTGGCAGGAAGGGAAAAAACACACTTTCATCGTAAAGACCGTTTTCGGCACCGTAAGAATGCTCCATAACCCTGAGGTGCGTCTGGCCGTCACTATCTAGCATGACTGCAGCGCATGCGCTCGGTGAGAAAGAGACATGTTGACCTTGACCTGTCAGAACATCGTTAGTCACAATTCAAATCGACAATTCGAGGCACTACAACCTGAGGCGTCTGGAGCATAGTGAAACCCTGCTTGAGCTAGGCCCGTCACCGTATTCGCATCATCAACACCATTGAACAATGCCATGGTTTTCGGGTCATAGAAAGACACGGAGCTATCATCGTAAGTGATGGCAACCACATTGCCGTACTCGATTTGGTCCACGGATATGACATATCGGTCAGAATAGATGTCTTCCAGTCGACGCAGCACAGGCCTAGGCTATTCAAATAGTCAGCGCGGTCTGTCTGAGGCATTGGTGGTCCTTCATCTACCTTTATCTGAGTACTGTTTCGTTTTGCAGCCATTTCATCAAACTTGGGGTGGAGGGTGAAAGCAGCAGTGTCCAGTTGCCATCGTACAATTACACTTGCCGGTCCTTGCGGGCCAGGATGATCCGGAGTAGCTTGGGGTGGTGTCGAGAAAACCGCAACAATCCATGGGTTCGCTGTGGTTCCAGCAGCGTTATCGGAGGCTGGGAGAATTATATCCAGGCGACTGAGAGTATATAATGGATTCGAGATCGACTGGTGCATCATGTCTGGTTCTTCTCCGTCATTCCGATGCATCCCAGGCACAGTACAGGACGTCTCCACCTTGGAGTGCGTGAATCGGAAGCTAGGAACTGGGAATTGGGGTGGCGTCTGCTTTGGCTGCTGTGCAGGGTCCCATTGAGGAGGGTTCCAGTTGATCTGCACCCGATAGAAGCGGATTTTCTGGCATACCGAGTAGGTAGCGACAAGAATGCCGTTCTGAGTTGCGACCAGAGCAGCATGTGACAGCAACCGATCTGAGTAGCTTGTGCTCTTCAAATCCACAGAGATGTCATCCCATCTGCCGTCCGGGTTCTGGTACAAGAGCTTCATGGACCCAGAGCGTGTGATGCATAGCAGTGCCGCTTTATTTGCAGGGTGAAATGGTCCTATTGGGCGGCGACGGAACGGCGAGTAAGCCCAGCGCCCCTGTACTTTGGCTGCTTGATAGAATGCATGCACCTAACAAAGTTTAGCATTGAGAGACAGATGTGGTTCGCAGATGACCTACAGATCTTTGTGTGTTCAGCCACATCATGCCAACAATTTGAGACCCGTCATCGGGAGAAAAAGCCGGCTGTCGAAGGCCATTGACACTGTTGAGGGCGAAAGGGATGTGATAGACGGAGACACGTCCAGTCACATCGACCACGGCCAGATCGGAGCCAGCTTCGTTCCAACTCAGGTGAGTGAGAGCATGCCCGCCGTGGGCTTCAGTAATTGGCATCAAGGGAGTCTCATCGCTGAGCACCCACTTGCCATCTGACGGTCGACATTGCAGATGGCGGACCTTCACTCTTAGGGAGTCTTGTGAAATGTAAGCAATACATCCCAATTTGGACCATGCAATCTTCCTTTGAAAATAGTTAGTACATATAGGCAAGCTAAGTTTCGCAACACCTTAGAAGACAGTAACTTACTGGCAACAGCCAAGCAGTCGCATCTCATCCAGACGCTGGGCAAGGCCTCTGGCAGGGGAAGCCGATGGTGGCAGGCCCAGCTCAAGGGAGGTGGGTTCCCCGAATAGATCGCCGACATTGATACTATCGTCCATCATCAAGGGCATTGTGGGGTGGGAAGCTCTAAATCAAATGGGGGTAGTAAAATGTCTTGGGAGGCCAGTGATCGCAAGACTCAGATATCATAGTTCGATACAATTGAACCTCGGCAGGCAATTGCGCAGGTAAAATGGGCGGGGTGTAGCCACCGAGGGGCACTGAATGATATGCAAAAGGCTTAGTTGATAGCAGACAGAACCCTCATGGCATTCAAACCCCGGATCCAGACGCTACCCTTTGGCCGGGAGGATGATCATGGGCTAAGTTGACTCTCCAAGATGATAGTTTCATTATTCGGGACTAGTGGTCAGGTGGAGCTCTCCGCGCCTCTTAGTCAGCGTCATGTGAGGTCATGTGCTGGGGTAACCAGGACAACCAATCACACCGGCCCCACCAGCCATGGGCGCAACGATATCGGCACAATCCATCTTTGGACTCTCTGCCAAAGGTAAAGGTTTTGACCACCTTGTGGCAGTTGCCATTCTAGCATCGGGTTTTGATATAAGTCAAAGGAAAGAGCTGCCAATGGGCCAAGTCTGTGCTAGGCGACCGTGCAGATATTCCTTATAGTTCCCGCCAATATACGTCAATCGTGAACCCTATCATTACTACCACTAGAACATTAGTAGTTGCTTGAGGTTTGCGGTCGGCTTAAAACCACGCGCTTGCTCGCTGATACCAGCTGTATCTGTACCCTTTCTACCACTGTCTGTTGTAACAGTGTCATACTTTCGTGGACTGGGAATTTCCGGAAGTAATAGTTAAAGAAACAGCCATCAAGGGGATTGTCAAGAAAACTGATTAGACGAGATACAGAAGGGCATAATGCGTTATGAGACCTTACTCCAGTTATACATATGAGCTATCTAATGCTATTCCCATCCGTTCGTGGGCCAAAAGACATGTCATCCTAGCAAATATCCATTGCATTGTTCAAGATGGAGAAGAAGACCGTTTAGAGAGCGGGGCTCAACCCGCCTCACTTGTCGAATCATCCACCTTCCCGCAAACAACGTCCGATCATCTCGGACGCATGATATATTGTTAAACCAAGCCGAAATTATAGCACATCTCTCTATAGCAGGGACTGTTTCCTAGGTTGCAGTCATAGTGCAGTCTCACGGTGGGTTTGCTAGCCACAGGATGAGCGCCTGATCGGATGGAGAAAGAAACACGAGGCCCGGCAGATGATGCGGGAGAACATAACCGACTCGACTCGGCCATACTTAAGAGCAAGGTCGCGACCAGCAACTACATCTCATATATTAATGACATCTGCATTCCATGTTCCCTCTTCATCTCGCAGAGAAGACAGCTAAACAGTAAGACAGGTGCGGGGAATGAAAGTCCGTGGAAGATCCGGCACTCTGAAAACCGGATCATGCCAGTTCTTGCTAGAACAGCGCCGCACTTTCCGACGACAAATGCCTCAAGCATATTTTTGGCCGGTAGTTTCATCGGATACCCCGCGCTTGTTCGTTCTTGGGTAATGTCTAGTCCAGTTTAATCACACAGATAACGTGCGAATCTCAATGCCATGGTAAAGGGAGCGATCAATCCAGTATGGGTTCACTACTTAATTATACGATGATTATATCACTGACTTTACTGGCAGACTATCAGCCCCGCAATTAGATGACGAGTATACGTAAGGTATCCCTGTGACCCTGATTGCTGATTATGAAATAAACGCTCAGCCTTCCCAACAATCGCAGCGTCTGACGGGACGGATTCGGAACGATAGTCGGAGACCGGTTAGTGCGAATGACGGTCGGGATATTGGATTCTGAATATCTACAGCCTAGCAGACTCGGGCTAGGCTAGGCATTATTCACTAAAAGTAAAAGTGATATTCGACATCTTTGATCAATCCGACAGCTCTCCAATGCGTGGGAAGGCGTCTTGATGATTGCCTCGCACGGGCAAGTATATGTTTGGGCTGTGGTTGGCCGGAGAATTGGGTGAAGCTTCCACAGCCAATGAAAGAAGCTCCCAGGCGGACAACCCCCTTTAGCGCGGTATGGGATCGGTAACGAGATTGGCAGCACAAAACCGAATTTGCAGGAGAAAAGAAACGAGGTTAACACCAAATGCACCCAAGGGCCAGCCCCCACCGGGCTGTCCATACACGGTTGTTACGGAAAATTCTCAATAGTCAGTGCAACCCCGTAACAATGTAACTGGCAATCAGAGAGGGTGTTAGTGGCATAGTAGCAGCATAGCAGCATAGCAGCATGTCCCAAGTTAGTACTAAGTTAGGTGTAGGAAGTAGAGCAATATCATCATTCCCACCGGCATTCATTCAACTTGATCAACACGCGATCAAATCTGCCCCTCTTGCTTCCAGACACATTCCTCTGAGCATACCACTTCGTTGCCCGAGTTTGTGTTTGCTGCAGGACCACCCTCTCTCTCCCTCTACCCCAAATCCCCCATTTCCCCATTAGCCCTCTTTGATGCAGAGCCTTCGTCGACTCTTCCCGAGCGATACCCGTGGGTCAAAATAAACACACTGCAAGCGAGAGGATCTGACCGGCCTGCCGTCGAACTGGCTGCAACACTCCCAAGCAGCAATAAGTCCGTCATTCTAGTCGTGTTGGCCTGCTAGTAGTAGCCCTTTTTTTCTCGCTCTCCCTCTCGATCCGTTTTCCACTTGACCTCACCACTTGCTGTCCTCGACCCAGACTTGCGCTGTCCCAGTCACGGGGCGGTTCCTCCTGTGCTGCCCATTCCTCCTCTTCTTCATCTGCCTCCATTGTCGTCGTCTTCTTCTCGTTCTTCTTCTTCCTCCTCTTCCACCCAACTCCCTTTTCGCTACCTCCGCCCGAAGTCAGGGAGCAAGACGTGAACGACAGGGGAAACAAAGAAGCAATATCTGTCCGAAATAAATCCCCCTTACCGTCATTCCCACTTGTCAATTGATGTTTTCCGTTTCTTTCCCGGTCCTCCATGGTTTTCTCTCGGGACGATATCTAGCTTTGATCCCCCCCAGCTTTCCGCGAACAGCGAGCTCTCCTTGAATCCTTTTTCTCCCACCCTCGAATTCAATTTTTCCTTCCCCCGATCTCTTTGTGCTCGCTGTTCGCTTCGTCACCGCGACGGCCTGACCTAAATGGCGCCCCGTCGTACTGCCACCACTTCGTCTACCACCACCACCACCACTACTACTACCTCTACTACACACTCCACCACCAACTCCTCCCGCTCGTCCCCAAAGAGCCTCCTGGCGTCATTAGGCATGGACGATGACTCGGATTGCTCGAGTCTAAGTTCAGCGCCGGCCTCTCCTCTGGCACCGCCTGGTTTCTATCCGTCGCCGCCCCCGTCGCAGGACGCGGATGAGCCTAGCGCCGCCCGCAGCCAAGACGACTTGCCGCCCGCCAGGAAGAAGCGTCGGGTCGCCGCCCCCAAAGAACGCCGAACTCAGCATCTCGACCTGTCGGCCACCGCCGGCCTGTCCTACACTGAGCAGCAGTCGCAAATTGACTATCTCGTCAAGACGTTACAGCGTCACCGCAAAATTGTCGTCATCGCCGGTGCGGGTATCTCCACCTCCGCAGGAAGTATGCTTTCCCAAACCCCCACTCCTAATCCTGTCACCACCACGCGACTGTCGGTCCTTACCTCTTTTCCCTCGTATTTTCTAATCCATTATAGTTCCTGATTTCCGCTCCACCGACGGTCTTTTCAAGTCTCTGCAGAAGAAACACAACCTCAAAGCATCGGGAAAGCTCTTGTTCGATGCAGCCGTCTACCAGGATGAGGCGTTGACCGCCTCCTTCCAGGACATGGTACGGTCGCTGTCCGAGGAAGCAGCCAAGACCTCTCCCACAGCTTTCCACCACATGCTGGCGCGACTGGGTCAGGAGAACCGTCTCACTCGTCTCTACACACAAAACATCGATGGCATTGAGACCTCAATGCCTCCGTTGGCCACGCAGATTCCGTTGAACGTCAAAGCACCCTGGCCCCGCACCATTCAGTTGCATGGCAGTCTTGACAAGATGGTCTGCCAGAAATGCCGGCATCTGAGTGACTTCGATGCGGGCTTATTTGACCGTCCCGATGCCCCCGAATGCCCGGAGTGCTGCCGTAATAATCAGTTCCGTATGGAAACCGGCCAACGTAGCCATGGTATCGGCAAGATGAGACCCCGCATTGTCCTGTACAACGAGCACAACCCGGACGAGGAGGCTATCACGTCCGTCATGAATGCTGACATCCGTTCCCGCCCGGACGCTCTAATTGTGGTCGGTACGAGTCTGAAGATTCCCGGAGTGCGTCGCCTGGTAAAGAGTCTTTGCTCCGTGATCCGGAGTCGTCGTAACGGAGTGACCATGTGGATCAACAATGAGTACCCCACCGGCAAAGAATTCGAGGACTGCTGGGATCTGATGGTCAAGGGCGATTGTGAAAGAAGTTGCACGACTGGCCAACCTCAAACGGTGGGATGCGCAGGACGACGTATTCGATGAGTGCAACTCTTCGGAAGTGGAACGAGTGAAGAAAGAGCAAGGCGAGGTGTCGGTTGTTGTCACCCCCAGCAAGAAACGACCTACTCCCACAGGCTTCCTTACTCCATCGTCAAGTTATGAGGATGAATCCAAACCATTGGCGAAGAAAGGTCGCCCGAACCCCGCCAGCAACGGACGGAGCATTACAGATGTGCTGCAGGCGGCCAAGACGGACGGGCCAAAGAAGGCAGCTCCGAAGAAAGCTGCTCCGAAGAAGGCTGCGCCTAAAGGACGATCAAAGAAGGTCGAGCCAGCGAAGAACTCCAAGATCAACAATTTCGGACGGGTCACCAAGGCTCAGAAAGCCGCCACAAGTGACAAGTCGACCAAGCTGGACAAGGACGACACCAAGGCGATGCACCCGTTGGCTCCGGGCGCTGCTCGCAACAACGGACCGAATCAGACGTTCCCCAAACTGGTGGGCAAGGGTGCGTCCACTCCTCCACCAAGCGGTCGGTGGCGACAGAACGAGACCATTTCTCCTGATTCTATCCCTCGGGGGATGAATCTGTTACTGAACGAGCCGACCGCATGACTCAGCTCGGGTCTGCGTCAGCGCGTCTTTCCGTCTTCTTTTCTTCTTTTTCTTCTCCTTTACTATTACTTTACATTTAAGGCCTTCCTGGGGAGTCTTTTCAAATTCAGTTAATGGCGATACCAATGATAGACTATGGGACATGGCGTTTGGGTGGGATAATGAAGATATCAAGTGGGCTTCACCTCACTGCTCCAGGCGGTAGCTATCATGCTCTGAAGTTCATTTGGTACTCTTCAGATTTGTGGCGTCAACTGCACCGATGATTGTACAACATTAGGCAAGCCCTTATGGGCGTTGAGTGCGGAGTTCAGGGAGTCCCCACGTGGTGAATATAATGAGCAGCTGGTTGTGCTGAAGTTGAATTGGGTATCAACACATTGTACATTGGATATGGAGTAGAAGTGATATCATGCAACAATCCGTTTCGTTGCCGCATAACCATCAGCCGTAAACAGAGACAAAGACATACCATACCATACACACATAATCATCATGAACACAACTTAACCCAGTCCCAAATCCCCTCGCAGCTGACTCCCAGGCCCATCCTCATCCTCACTGTCCGAATCATCCCCCTCAACATCCGGATTCGTCGGCCGTCTAGCCCGATCCAAATCCTCAACCCGATCAATATCATCATCCTCGTCATCCTTATGTTCTTCTTCTTCTTCTTCCTCGTCATCTTCTTCCTCTTCCTCCTCCTCTTCCTCTTCATCTTCCTGCTCCTGTTCCTGCTCGTGTTCCTCCTGCGTCTCATCCCCCTCCTCTTCCTCCCCTCCAGCACCAATACCATTCTTCTTCTCCCCCTCTGCCCGCTTCACCCTCTTCACCCCTCTATCCCCATCCCCCTCCTCTTCCTCGGCATCCCCACTTTTCCCAACTCCCTCTGCGGCAGCAGCAGCAGTAGTACCACTATCCCCCTTCTTCGCCCTCCTCTTCCCAGCCTTCAACTCCGTAAACGCCTCCAACTCCTGCTCCAATCGTGTGCGAAACCCATCGAACTCTAGTTCCGAGATGGCGCTGAAGACGTCTGACGGCGCGACGGTTCGTTTGAGGGTTGCTTCGTTGGCACTAGATACCACCTCACGTTAATAAACTACCCCTCTCTTTTGTCGCTTAAGGATTAAATAAGGGAAAAGAAAGACAAAGACATACTGCGACGACAAATACGAGACAAACACCGTCGCGGCCTTCTGAATTGCCAATACCGCATCCTTCTGTATGGATGTATTCGGGGGAAGAACGGATTTTGCTAGTCGCAGGGTGAGGGAACGGGGGAGGAGGTAGTCCTGCATTATTTCCATTATTGCATATTAGTTATGATATCCCTCGTATCATGTGTAGGTTTGGATATGAGAAGGAAAGACAGGGATAGTAAGTGGCAAAATGCATACATACCTCAATACTCACACCCCCCTCTGCCCGCGCCTTGAGTTGTTGTTCTGTCGCTTCGACCATTTGGCCTGTTGATTCGGGAAGGTGGACGATGTCTGAAGGGGATTGGGAGTGTATTTGTTGGGATTGGGACTGTTCTGGTCCGCCGTCGTCGCCGGGGGTGCTGCTGCTGGTTGATTTTCGGGGCATGGTCCTTTTTTTTCTTTTTGCGTTTCTGATCTCTTGTTCTTGGGTTTGTCGATTGAGCGTGGGTAAAGATGAGGATTTGATTTGTGAGGGTATAAGTGGTATGTGGTGTGGTTCGTAAAAAGGACTTTTTTTTTGCCTCTGTTCGTTAGAAGGAAGGCAGAAATGATGTGACGCGACAGACGCGGAGGAGCGGCGCGTGTGGATCGGGAATCTTGGGGGTGATTTGATTGATTATCGTATCGCTTCGGGTGGGTGGTGATAAGGTTTCTTCAGGTCTTGTGCTATTTTAATTCTATGGTATATGGGTGTTTGGAGATTATTTGTGTTTCAAGTTGTTGTTGATTTGAGTATATATTTATTTCTAATGCTTTGTTTATATGTTATTAGTACTACTTTATTTGTTTGGGATTTGAAGTGTTGATGTGCTGAGTGATGGTATGCCATATTCTCTACTATTACTATTATATATTTTCGTCTGGTTGTACTACATTGCAGGCTGCCTCCATGCTCTTGAAACCGAGGTGTCGAATACTGCTACCTACTACTACGAGTAGTATAGTAGCTGAACCAGTAGTACACCTTTGAACTTACTTTAATATTCACTCAAGACTACTACTTAATATTGGAACAAGAGCTACTACTGCATTGGTTCAGAGCGCGCCGTTTTTATCATTGACATACGGTAACTTGGTCTGCTCGGTATATGTTCATCGCAATTGACACTATCTACCTTTTAAGAACCATAACGCCTGGTATCCATGAGAAAAACATCTATTCGGCCATCTCATCATCCTCCCCGTTGCCCCACAGTCCCTCGATCTTGAACTCTGCCGCCCACTCCGTCACAATCTGCTTCGTGTCCACGCCCTCGGCCGGCGTCGTCGCGCCCTCTGCCGTAGTCACCACGGGCAGCACAGGGGCGTTAACCCAGCCCTGGATGCGTCCATCACGCCAGTCATTAATCACCGTCATGGCGGCGGCCTCAATGTTGGGCACACCACCCTTGCCCAGACGACCACGCTTGCGGGCCACATGGACCAGGAAGTCGTGCGTCTGATCGCCACCGGTCGGGATGAGCGGCGGGATGTTGTAGAGTTGCAGCAGCTTAGAGATGAGGTCCTCCGACGTCGACAAGCGCTTGAGCAGCAACGACACGGCGGGAACGGGGTCCTCGATCTGCTTGGGGGGAACCGCGTTGAGGAGGATCAGACGCGCGTGCTCCTCCTGCTTCTTCTTCTTCTTGCTGGCCTTGTCGCTCGAGTTGGGGAAGACAATACCAGGGGAGTCGATCAGCTTGAGCTTGCTGTCAAGCTTCACGGACCGCAGGCTGGTGGTCACACCGGCCTCGGCGCCCGTGGGGCAAGCGTTGCTGGAACCCTTGTTGAGACGGGCCGTCAGGGCGTTGATAACGGACGACTTGCCGACGTTGGGGTAACCGATCACACCGACGGAGATGGACCGCTTCATCTGCTTGTTGTGCGCGTACGACTTGAGCGCGCGGAAGAGCGTCTCGGAGGTGCCCTTGACGGTCAGCTGCTTGTGGTCGAAGCTGTGAGCGTTGCCCGAGCCGTTGGAGGCCTTCAGAGGCAGAGTGGGGAAGTAGCGGCGCAGATGGATCAGCCAGTTCTTGAGCACCGGAGGAGGCACCAGATCGATCTTGTTGAGGATCAGAATCAATCGCTTGTTGCCTCCGTCGGCGGACATGATCTCGCGCTCCACCTCCTTGGACCGAGTGCCCTCAGGATCACGAGCGTCCAGAACGTACAGCACCACATCGGCGTTGTCGATAACCTGCTTGAAGACCTTGTCGAAGGCCCGTCGCGAGCTCTCCTTCGAAGTGCTCTGGGTAATTGGGGCGGAGACGTCCAGAGTGGCACCGCCTTCTTCGTCCTGGTCCATCTCGTCCATATCCTCGTCATCGGAATCGTCCTCATCCATCTCATCATCGTCATCGGAGTGCTCTTCCTCGTACTCTGCAGCTCTGGCACGGGCGGAAGCGAGCAGCGCCGCCATGGGATTCGAGGAGTCACCGACATCCTCGTCCATATCGTCGTCGATCAGATCGTCCTCATCAATCATGACATTGGCATCAGCAGGGACCTCTTCGGCTCCACCCTCCTTCTGAGCCTGGCGACGAGCGCGGGCCTCATCGCGAATGCGCTGTTGTTCCTCTGCCTTCAAGCGTCTCTTCTCTTCGATCTCGTGGAGGATCTTGTCCTTGTGCGGGAACAGGTTGGGGATACCGGGGTCCTTCTTGATCTTGGAGCGCCACTCGGGATTCTATAAGCCGCATTAGTATGAACTAAGATGGTACATGGCTGTGCAAGAAGAAGTGGAAGTACCTTCTTTGCAAGCTTTCTCTGCTTGCGTTGCTTGGCCGCGGAGGCCTTTTCAATCTTGTGTCGTAGACGGACGGGAACCCGCTTGGAGTTTTTGCCTGGAGGAAGGGTTAGCAGGAGGACAATGGCGATACCAATGAAGGGAACATACCTAGCTTGACCATCTTGCCTGATAACCCCTAAACCGTCTCTGAGCAAAAAGGCAATCCAAAGCACAGGGACTCACTCTGATCCGCCCGAACAATTTTGTGCCGCCAAGAAGATTTCGGCGGCAACGCGCTAAGATAACCGGCACAACAAAAGGCCGATCTCCGGTAATACCGGCATACTTTCTTACTACAGACTATGGATATCCGGCGCTGCCATTCGTTCCTTTGGAGTGACTCTCTCTCACGATTTACCAACTCCATTCACTCCTTCGGCCTGAAGCCTGAACCCACCTTCTCTTTTCCCTCTTGTCCCTCCTTTTTGCTGACTGGTGCTGCTGACTGTGTCCACTCCTTACATCTATTTACTCACATCTTTGGAGTTGTTCTCATTCCTTCTACCCCCACCTTGTGCTGGCCCTGGATTTTTCTTGTCCTACTTCCCCCGCCATTATCATGTCTAGACCATCCGGCTCCTTTTCTGCCCCTCCGCAAGTCCACACTTTTGACGGACTCCTCTCCGACTTTGACGGCACCATCGTCGACTCAACCGATGGTCAGTCCCCTCATTCCCACCCACCCCTCCTCTGTAACCATGCACTGACATCTGATCTTTAGCGATTGTGAAACACTGGCACAAGTTCGTCCCCACCACTTCCCTCCGTGTAACCAAACGCCATCCGTCCTAATCATCACTTGCAGAATCGGTGCGGAGTTGGGCGTCGACCCCAAGACCATTTTGGCCACTTCCCACGGCCGCCGAAGCATCGACACGATCCAGTTGTACGACCCGAAGAAGGCCAATTGGGAGTGTAAGTGTATTCCTTTGGACACTCTGCAGTTCGATTGAGAAACCTCCGATCTGAAACTACCACCGCTACTCCTCCTTATCGTCATATACCACAACAGCAGACAGCAGACTGACCAGTTGCTTTCCCAACCGCTAGATGTCAGCTACATCGAAGGTCGCATCCCGAAGGAATACGGATCGGACGCGGTCGAGATTCCCGGGGCGCGGTATTTCATGTCAGCGTTGGACGACGCCGGCGCTCGCTGGGGCGTGGTAACCTCTGGAACGCGTGCGCTGGTGGACGGCTGGCTGGGCGTGCTGAACCTCGCCCACCCCAAGGTCCTGGTGGTGGCGGAAGATGTCGAGCTGGGCAAGCCTGACCCCCGGTGCTATCTGCTTGGTCGGACGCGCCTGGGTCTGGAGCATTCCTCGTCTCTGGTAGTTCTGGAGGATGCGCCGTCGGGCATCAGGGCTGGTAAGGCGGCCGGGTTCAAAGTCATTGCGCTCACGACGACCCACTCGCTTGCGCAGCTCCAGGAAGCCGGTGCTGACTGGATCGTCGAGGATCTGAGAAGCATCAGCATCAAGGGCGTGGTCGATGGCCAGATGCAGTTGGAAATCCGGAACGCTTTCCAATAAAGGGGATTCACTTCGAACTTTGAACACCAGGTGGAGGTTTCTGGAAACCCGACGACGAAAGTTTGGATCCAATAGATTGCGGGCATCTTCTTTTTTATCTTCTGGATTTATCCATGCTCTCCATACTCATTTTGATTTTTATTGTCATTTAGCCTGATTCTGATCCCTTTCGTGTGTGCGGGTCACAGTATCGGGGTCCAGTCTGTGAAAATCTTAGACCGAAACCTCGATTGTACATAGACTAGACAAATACCTACTTGACTTACCTTGGGTAAGTCAAGTTACCAATAGATAGACCAGCGAAGAACCGTTTACCTACATGCTACATACCTACCTACCATCCATTCCCCCACCAACCAACAATGCAACCAGTTGATCATATAGTAAACTAAATCCTACTTACCCCAAATATGACACATCTCATCCACCATCACCCAAAGTGATTTAGAAAATCCCCAACATTTTCACAACTCACCCTTCGCTTGCCTTCACTACCGTTCCATTCGTTTCTAGTTCTTTTTTACCTTGCATGCCACTAACTAACGTCCCTTGACTATCTATTCTACCTTCCTCTCCACATACGACCTAACGCAGAATGCAGAAACCCCAAAGTTTGAAATCATAACGGTGGGGTTGGGTGTGTGATCTAGGTTGAACAGAATCTGATTCTGTTGTTCTGTACCGGTTTCTGAGATGAGTGTAATTTGTTACTGGGTGGTTAGTTTGTTGGTTGGTTAATCAGTTACCTGCTTTTTTTGTTTGCTTGGTGACTACTTAGTTCAATTTATAGTATAGATGGACTTGGGAAGGGTAGGATATTTACTGTAGGTTATATATGTGTACCTTGATGGGATGGAGATGGGTATATGGAGGGATTGATATATGGATATCTGAAGGGTTGAGATGAGAGAGAAGTGGATGTGGGTTTGCTTTACTATACTTTTTTACTCTACAAGGATATGCTGAGCGGCAGAGAGATGAGGGTTGATTGTTTAGCTGAGTAACAATGAAGCTAACTACTTACTAGAAAATTTAAAGGAATCAACACATTGAGGGTTGCTGACATCTACTGTACCTAGTAGTAAAGATGTATCTATTCGGTAGTTAGCTGATTACTTACTTGGCTGATACTTCCATGTAGATGTGAGTAGGCATCCATGTTTCCCCTACGGGTCGGGTTATGTAAGTAGTATAGTACCAAGTGACAGTGAAAGCTGTATGTCTCACACCGGAACTCATAAACAGTATTCCGTGCCGTGTTGACTGCTTTGCCTGTCTGTGATGTGAAGGACTATGTTCTTATTCACCAGGCCCTTACTTGAGCTTAGCTCGAGATAGAGTATAGAGCTTGTCGGCTGTCTTGTGGAACATGGAGTTTTAGTGCTGCTGCTGCTGCTTGTCTGCAGGTTAGTACATAGCATATACCTTGGACTTAGCGCCAATGTCCCATTCCCAAACAGAAGAGGCAAGTAGATCATGTACTTCGTAAGTAAGCAGGATACTCTCCGTGCGTCTGTCTAACTCCCAGGGAGATATGACAGACTAGTGTCGGGTCGTGAGTAGCTTCGAAGGTAATCTAGTAAGTAGTAAGTGCCGGAGGGGAAGAACAAGCCGTACCTACAGTAAGCATAGTGCAGACAGACCCTCCGAAAGAGAGTGAAGCTTCGTGCTAGATAGTTAGCTAGCGGTGAAGCAGAAGCAGATCATTGAGTCCACTTTGCTTTTTGGTACGTAGGTACTAAGCAAGACTAGGTAGACTAACTGAGAACCCGAAAGTAAGAAGTGGCGAGAGAAAGAGCTTCAGCTCAGCTCAGATCAGCTCCGATGGAGAAACAATCCGGGGAGTACTCCGTATGGAGCACCCCAGCCAGCCCTTTTTCGACGAGCGAATAATAGACTGACTAACTACTGTATGTAGGCAGGTATAACAAGGATACTGTATGTATGCATGTCGGTGACAACAGCCCTAGGAAAAGACAAGACAGTCAGTGCATTCCTACACCGGCGAAAGTAAACTTAGCTCAAGACCGCTTCTCTGGTCCTCTCTCGCCCTGCCGTGACAGATCCCATCTGCTGAGGCATTTTCGGAAAGCCGAGCGCAATATATCAGAAGATTAAGTTAAACGGCTGCGCGCGGTGGGTTGGTGGTCACCGACCTGGTTTGCTCTCTCACCGACAAGTTTTGAGTGTTCCTTTCTTCCCGAACCGATTGAAGTTGCTGGAAGTAGGTCTGTCTCTTCCCACTTTTCTTTTTCCTTTCCTTCTTTTTTACTTCCGGGATTCTGGGTCCCGTCGCGCGGGACGGAGGAATAGGTAAGTAGGCAGATGGACCAGTAGTACCTGAGTAGGTAACGCGAAGTGGTCATAGCAGAGCTGGGACTTATTGCATAGTGGCTGCTGCAGTGGTTATACTTAGGAACTCCCGAACATTACGACTGCACCTAAATTTTCTGAGAATACGTAGGCGGCCGAAACACACGGTCCAAACGATGATCTGAGAGAGAAATGTGTGTGTGAGAGGATGAGACGTGGCGAAACAACGCGAAACAAACCGATTGTGCCAAAAGGACGGCATCCCCTATGTGCATACATCCTGTACAATAGTAGGGGCCACCCAGCGGCGGCTGCCCGTTCGGAGGACACGAGCCAGCAGCACAATTGCAGATTCCAGGGGGAAGGGAACGAAAAAGAAAACTCGCAATAGTGGCGGGAATCGGTTGCACATCGCAGACCCGAAGAGGATCGCCTCGTTGAGAGAAGGGGGCGATCAGGTTCTGGAAAAGAGATGGGTCGACTTGACGACGGCGAACTTCGATCGGCGCGATCCCTGCTGGTTTGGCGCCGGAGATCGAATTGAGCTCGTCCGTGGCCCAGCGAGGTGCATCTAGCCCATCTCCTTCTCCCCTCCTCTCCCTCAAGCTGCGTCTGACGCCCTATGCAAGGGATGTGGGAGGCCTTCCGGGAGTGTGCTGTGATGGAGATGGTGGAGTCACCTCTCTTCTTCTTTTTTGGTTCTTTCTTTTTTACCTTTCCCCCCCTTCTTGCCCTTTTAGTTAGAAAGAGGAGTCTTTGGTTTGAGGTGCTTATGGGTATTACACTGTATCGTTAGTCAATGAGAAGCCAAACGATGTGATTATCAGACGGCAAGATGAGAAGGGAAGTGGATCAGCCAGTCAACTAAAGCCCACTCGTGACGAGAATCATTCACCGTTGCTGCAGCTCAGGCAACAGCGATGTGATCTCTTGTACAGCAACCCAACTCGTCACACCCCATCAGCCCTGGTTCGAACCTGGGAACCTGGAACACGATGACGGAGTCGTCAGGGAAGTTAGCCGCCCTGAGCGTTGAGCACGGTGGTACAATCACCGAGTTAAACAAGATTAGGATGGAGAATAGGCAGGCAGATCGAAGAAGTGCCGTGTGGCGGTTTCGCTGAGAGCCTATCGATCGAAGAGGCTATTGTTATGCCATGACAAATCGCGGTGAAGCTTCATAGGTTCCGTCCACCCAGAGGCATCATCTTGATTCAAGTCTGCAAAGTTCTGGTGCTGACAGTCACGCTATTCGGAGAACGCCTAAAGACTGGACGGTGATACTAACTGACTAGCAGGAAGATCCCCCAAGGCCTGAGGCCCTCACTAGTCCAGTGATCTACATGTGGCTGACGCCTGAGAACGCACCGCCACAGATTCAGCTCTGTGGCGTCGAGTGTCGCAGCTGAATGTCGCCTTCAGCACGGCGTGGCCGGAGTAAAGCTAGTGAGTGATGAGGCAGAAGGCACTACTACGGAGGGGGGGAAAGAAAAGCCATGGCAAGTGACGCTCAGGTAGGTCCACATATCCACTTATGCATGGCCATGCTGGGTTCCAATCGCACTAAGCTCGAGCCAGTGCATGGCAAGTTGGAGTGAGCAATACAATCCCATTCCCCTCCCTCCCCTGCTAGTAACGATGCGATCCATGGCGGGTGATGATTGTCACACTAGACAGTATCCCGGCCAGATGTGACAAGCGGAGGGTAGCTGCCACGGAATGATCAGACCCAGGGGGCTGGGCAGATGGAGTTCGGATTGTATGTAAGCAGGGAAGTTTTTCCTTACGGACAGGCGACCGGCCGTCAATAGGGGAGGATCCCCCAGTGCCAAGTCAACCTTATACCCAGACAGGGGATCCCATGCTATTGCGGATCGGGGCCCCGGTCCAGCAGCTCGGCTCCCACTGACCAGCCTGATCAGCATCTAAGTATACTTCAGGTTAGGATGTTCAGTGAGGCTTCCAGTTTCAGGGGAGGATTGGGGGCCGGGGAAGTCATCACTGACTTCCACTTTCAGAGTGTAGACTACCATCTCATCCACAAACCCATCCACCCATCCACTCAGGTATCACAGACCATCACTCCCATGCACCGAGGATCATCGGGGATTTTTCTTGCTTTTTTCTTCCTCTTCTTTTCCTTTCGTTCGCTTCCTTCCCTTGTATTTGCTTGTTTTCCCTTCCCAGGGTCCAATATTTGAGACCTCCATCATTCGGGCGACAACGGCCCTCTGTGAGATCCAATCCGCCTATGAGGATCGCTGTGGAAGCGATCCGTGCGGGTGGTGGTGGGAGTGGTGGTGGATCCTCACAGGGGGCCAGCTCAGGCTAGGCAGATAGTCAGATCCTCATTCTTGTTCTGAGAAGGGAACCATGTTGCACGCCCAAGACTGTTCTCAAGCTCTGAGACGTGAGTCCGCGCCAGGCTACGCCTGTGCTGATTGGTCTGAGCTTGTTTGAGGGGTTGTCAGGTTACGCGACATGAACCCCTCTGTTGCAGGGTCATTGCTGTTTGGATGGACAGCTGTGGCAAGGTGTTCCCAGTACGCTGTGCTTAAGCTGTTTTTTAAGGTGCTGTGCTGCATACATACACGTGAACCCGAGAGACCCGGGGCGTTTTCGTGTTTGGTTGGATACGGAATCCCGGTTACCCTGGCACCTGGATGGAGTACCTGCCCTTCAATTATGGTAAAGTCCATATTTCGTAGTTCAGCATTGACGGCCCAGTATAATTACTCCGTGTGCGGAGTGTGTCGACGTAGTTAGTGGTTAGTATGTACTTTAGTACCGCTCGAAACTCGGTATGGAAAATACCCCATTGTTTTGGCCCCTCTCCCGCGCCCCCCCTATCTATCTGGTTCCACTTGGGCCTCAGATAATAACTACTTACTCCTCCCACTATCAGTTACTTCGTATCATTCCCCACGGGCTGTAGTCAGATGATACTTCTCTGGAACGCACTGTGTGTCGTAGTCAGGCTCTCGGCCCCGCCAGACTGAGCACTCTTCTTGGAGGCATCCCTGCCCAGCATCATCGTCCGACGGTCGACGGAATGGGGCCAGGCGCATGGCGGTCGCGAGAACGAAGGAAATAGACTCACAGATGAACCAAAGAATTGTACCCATGCATGCGTGCATGCATATGTATTTCGGCTCAACAGTTCTCGTTGCCCATTGAGACCTGTGGGAAGCGCATATGATAGCGTCAGACCAGATCGCCCCCTAACATGAGATTAATGACCCCCCGTCCTTCTGCTGCTGCATGAGAGCAGATTGCAGATCACTGCTGCGTCATCTCGTGACTTGGGGGGGAGGGGGGCGAGCGAGTGAGCGAGTGTCTGTGACCACAA
This sequence comes from Aspergillus niger, assembly GCF_000002855.4. Lineage (NCBI taxonomy): Eukaryota > Fungi > Ascomycota > Eurotiomycetes > Eurotiales > Aspergillaceae > Aspergillus > Aspergillus niger. Next base: position 600,239 of record NT_166524.1, read on the forward strand.
TCATGATTAGCGCCGATTATGGCCTGGTTTGACAGAAGCCAGAAATTCAAACGGACGAATGGCGGATTTCGCAGAAAGTTCTCACGCGTGTAGGGCGCTCAGAGTGGGGAGAGAGGAAGGAAGGAAGGGAGGCCTATCGCCAAATCCCAAGAGCATTGGAAGAAAAAGGAAAGGTGAGAGATGTTCGACAATCGACAGATCCCTGAGGCGGATCGACGAGGATCTGTCGACTATTGGTTTTGGTGGGTCTTTGGCTGAGCTGCTGCCACGCTTTTGCAGCCGGCGCGGTCTGTTCTCTCACTCACTCTCACACACACCCTCTCTTTTCATGTCCATCCCGATGGCATTTTCTTTTTTAGTTTCCCTTCAATTTTAATTTATTATTTTTTTTTTCTCGCTGAAGGAAAGAAATAATCATCAAAGGAAAGGAAAATTAACCAATTGGCGAATCGCAAGCCCGTGAATTCCAAGGACCTTGCGGGAAAAGCATGACAGGCATTTTTTGCAGAGATCCGTGCCAATTGAATTACTGGGACGGTGTCCATTCATAGGGGAATTAAAGGCCAGTGCATCTGGCACGTCTGGTATGAGGCCTATTATGGAGCGGGAAAAGCGAAGTCAAGGCAAAGACTGACTGACGGAGTTACTGACTGAGTTACTGACTTTACTGACTTTCCTTTCGGCTGGCCGGAGCTTCTTCCCCGCTTCACCTCTCTTTGTTCTGGCACACCCTGAGGAGAGAGAGCAAAGTACCAATTGTGATGGTCGGATGCGCTGATTGCCCTGCCAGTCTGTGGGGGGAGTGTGTATGTGTGGATCAGAGGGTCTCTCAGGAGTACTCGATCACGTCATGGCCATGAACCCCAGTTCTGTCCAATGTGCCACGCTACATCGATGAACTGCGTGGTTTATCCCCTTATCGCACAGGCGGGCCACTGGAGCATCACGAAGCTGTCCCGTGGGAGTGGTGAAGAGTCGTTGGAACCGTCGGGTAAGAAGAACGGACTATCAATCGGAAGCTGGGGATCTTCGGACCGCTGGCGCTAACCGGATCCAGAATATGTACGGTGAATCTTAATCCGTTGGTCGGCGTCCACACAGCTTCGAATGGCCATTGGATGTTCTTCCTCCCCATCCATCACCCCGTGATCGCGGACTGGCCCAGTAGGATGTGGCCATGCGATCCCCCGGCCTGCCACCAGAAGTGTGAGACATGGATGGCCAAGTGGGCGGTGGGCTCAGCGATCCATCCATCTCATGGCTGACTTTCTCACGCCGCCTTTACAAACGAACATGCCCCACTGATGGCGTGGTCCCCGACCGCCGTGATCGGGGAGTCAAGGTCATGGGTGAAGAAAGAGAGATTCTAGTGCAAGCTTTCCTCAGTCGGGAAAGACGTGATGTTGCAGAGCTTAGATACTCCGTCCGCGTGGGAGAACCCGCTCCATTGGCGCCCCCCTCTCCTCTCCTCTCCCCTACCCCCGAAGCAAATAAAAAAGAAAGAGATGTGAACAGCAATCTACTATTGCCGACGGCGTGTCTTGGGGGGCCACGCTCGGGGTCATTGAGTTGCTCGGATCTGCCCAGAAGGAACCTTCCCCCTGGGAAGAGCTAAAATCGGCTTTGGATGCTTTTGGTGGCGCTAATGCAGGAACTGACGAAAGTCCGTAGGAGCAGGGACCGGGTTCAACTCAACTCGCAGCCATTACCCAGCTTTGTTCGGAATCATAATTCATGGTGGAAAAGTATGTGAGACTGTCAACCAAGTTGTCACTGGAGCTTAAATTCATGCCGTTTAAGCCATTGCCGGGGTTCAGGTCTGGTTTGTGTGGGAAATAGCAAGCGCTGGCATTGGGGATGAGCGACGAGGGCTTTGTGCGGATGAGAGGGGGGTGGCTTACCGGCTTCTACCAATGGGAGGCCACGCATCTCTAGTTTCTACTCTTACTCCTACTTACACTTCTTACTTTTCACTTACTAAGAATTGTGGCCCCTCAAGGCACCCTTGGTACATACGGTGGACCAAAACTTTGATAATGATTGCCGAGCATTGTTAAGGAGTATACATACCTCCTAAGTGAGAGTAAAATTAATCATTGTGCAGGTCAAAGCTGCAGAAGGAGGAAAAGAAACGAAAAATCCCATCACACTAGAATTTTGAAGAGAAAGGCAGAGAAAAAGCAGTAGAACAAAATTGGAAAAGTAAAATAAATTAAATCGAAAAAAAATGGGGTAAATCGAGGTGACGAAATAGTTTCCACTGTCTAGCATCGACGAACGTAAACAGCGAACTTTTGGATTTTACAGCAGTACCACCGTGACGGGTCTGACGATAATAAGGGAAAAAAGCAACTGAGCTCACTCTGAGGTACAGCATGCGTTGCGGACCCGTCGGACCTACATATGATCCTATGGAGTACATACTCCAGGCATGTCCTTTCACAGTGACGCCAGAGGAGGAGAAACAGTCACCGCCGCCACCGCACTACTTTTTTTTTGAAGTAAGCGCGCGCGCCTCTTAGTTACACCCTCCCCTCATTGCTTGTGGAAGACGGCGGGACTGAGAAGATCCTACAACTAAGATAAGGTGTGGCAGATATCGAGTAGCTAAAACTTCGTATACTCTTTTGAAACATCCATGACATCTATCTACTACCGCCCCTGGTCAGGTTCCAAGACCACTAGCCACACAGTATTTCAGTTTGTGGTTTTTTTTAGGTGAATTAGATAGTTAGTGAGCTTCCCAAGATAGTAGTACGTACTCAAGAGTCCTCCGAGAGTGTGAGAGCCCAGGCCGCCACCCCCTAGAACCGCTCGGGCGGAAGCACCAGGAAACCCACTCCGTCGGCCAATATTTTTGGGTGGTCGATGCCTTGGGTGTCTAATACCGTACCTGGTAACGGTTTGGTTCCCCGAGACGAGTCTAGTACTGGATGGGTAGGTACCTACTAGTTTGGGTAGTATGTTTTCTGCCGTGGGCTTTTCTGTGACGAAGAGGAATAAAGTGTGAATTAACAAAGAGGGGTTTTTGCAGAGGGGAAGAAGAGGAGAACGGAGCCAAAAAAAATAAAATGATCAAAAAGAAAAGAAAAGAGTGACAAGCAGAAAGTGACAGTCGAGAGGAACAACCCGGAAGAGCCAATCCGAGATGTGCTGTAGCCGACAAGCCAGAGGGGAGAGTTGTGTGAGCGTTCACACGAAAGCCCGAAGCGCTGCGGGACACGGGGAGTTCGCCCAAACTGACGGTACGGAGCAAATACAGCCCTGATACCAAAGGTGTCCAGGCCAAATCCTCCTCCAGCCAGTTCCGGGCGGCGATCACCAATCAGCGCGGCCCCCTCCACACCTTCTTGCCGGGCAGGCTGCCGCCGCCAATCTCTCCCCATCCAGCGTCAGCCAATGAGCGAGCTGCCAGCACCACCCACCCTCCCCCCGAAATCCAGTCCCTCCAAACCCTCTGCTGCTGCTGCTGCTCTTTCTTTTCTCCAGTTAGTGTTAGTTTACTCTTTCTTGACGGACTGACTGTCAATCCTTTCTGGGTCCTCTCTTTTTTTTTTTGTTTTTACTTTTTCCTTTTTTTCCCTTTTGTCCTTTTCCCTTTTTCTTTCTCACTTACTCACACTCACTCTCTGCCTACTCTCGTTACAGTCTTCTCTCACTCAATTCTCTCCTTCACCTCCTACTCTCCTTTTCCATTTTGGTCGCTCCCTCTACTATTTCCCTTTTGAATTTATTTTTATTATTCTGAATTTCTTAATTTTTTATTCTTATTTTCATTTTCTTGCTTTTTCCCTGTCAGCTTAGTCCAACTCATTCCTTCTTTTTCCCTTTCTGTGCTGTCCTATTCGACCTTGTCTTCATCGGACTTATACCTTCCTTGATCCTCCTCTTCGTTCCCCTCCTCTCTCTCTTTTTTAATTATCACTCTCCAGATCTCTCTCTCTGGTTTCAACCTCTCATACTCTCTCATTACTACATCGGATTTCCTTTATAACTCCACTTGGCTGCAAGTATACACCCCAGACAGCTTGCCCGCCTACTTCAGTCCCGTCATTCCCTACCACCCGCCGCCGCCCTCCTCCCTTTTCCTCTCCCTCCTGCTTCAAGTCCTTATCTTCCCGCCTTCCCCTCCTCCTGGCTTGGTAGAGACCAGCTATATTCTCTCTCTGCGATCCAACCGTTCAATGGTATAGAGTTGCCTCGTCACAGCTGCGGCTTGTTGGCAGCAACTGGTCCTGTACCTTGAATACCTTCACACTTCGCCTCACCTCAACACTCCACCAACGATTCCTATACTATTCCTCCTGTCTCTCTATATACCCTGACTCTCCGACTCGCACAACATGAATTACCTCCACCATCCCTACGCATTCACCGGCCATGCCGCCGTCCCCATGGAGCAGCCGGTTGCCTTCGACCCAACGATGGCCCACCCGTCCATGATGCATCCAATGGATGGCTACCTCTACCCTCACCCGCCTTTTGACATGGTCGACTTCTACCATCAGCCAATCATGGACTACGAAGAATATGCAGAGAACCTCTCTCGCCCAAGGTTGACGAAGGAACAAGTTGAGACCTTGGAGGCCCAATTTCAGGCGCACCCCAAACCCAGCAGCAACGTCAAGCGTCAATTGGCGGCTCAAACCAATCTGAGTCTGCCACGAGTTGCTGTAAGTTATCCGTTGGTCCACAGACTACTCGGCACACAGTGTACTAACGTATATCCAGAATTGGTTCCAGAATCGCCGAGCAAAGGCTAAGCAACAAAAGAGACAAGAGGAGTTCGAGAAGATGCAGAAGGCCAAGGCGGAAGCCGAAGAAGCCGCTCGCGGCAAGTCGGAGTCCACGGAGAGCTCAGACTCGAAGGAGGACGCCAAAGACTCGAAAGATGAGACCGATAAAGATACCCCCAAACAATCAGTGGAGAACACCGCCGAGCGCACAAAAACGCCGGCTCCTTCGTCCTCGCGGCCTAAGCACCAGAAGACCAGAAGCGAGTCGGCACGGGAGGCTACCTTTGCTTCCCTGCAACGGGCGTTGAATGCTGCTGTTGCTGCTCGTGACCGGTATGGCCAGGACGGCGAAAACAGCCAATCTCCCAGCATGGATGGGTCAGTGTCGCCGACCACAACCTTTTCCAACAACCGCTGCGGCAGCCACGATAGCAGCAGACATGGACAGGGTGACCTCAGCTCTTCTTTCTCACAGAATGCCATCTCGTGGACGTCACAGAGTTCTCAGGGTGCTCTTGGGTATGTGACGTCGGGAGAGTCGCTGACGATTCCCGGCATGGACGGCACTCAACATGACGCCGGCCACGACTCAATGCAAAACGTACAGTTCCACCCCTCCCAGAACGAGGACTGGTCCCACCCGCTTCAGACGTCAAAGTCTCTTTCTGGTTACCGCTCGGCCAGTGATGCTGAGGTTTCCTACAATGGTGTGCAATACCCTCTGCAACAAGATCTGTCATTGCCCAGGCGAGGCTCTTCTGACGAGCTGGCCGACACATTGGAAGGGATTGGCATCAACACGCATCCCAGCTCGCAGCTTGTGAATGAAGGCGACCGTTCATCCTGGAAGGAACCCAGCAAGGAACTTGACCTTGCGGCCCGGAGAAAGCGCCCGAGGCCTGCTGCCATTGGCACCTCGCGATCGTCCTCCATGTTGACGGGATCCTCCACCATGTCACCCTCCACGAGGCTCCCAAGCTACGGCAACGGCCATGCCGTGAGGCAATCCAAGTCCGCGCAGGGTCTAAACTCCCGATATGCAGGTGTCAGGAAGGCGTCTGCAGCTCAGCGTTCACCTCTCAATTTATCTACTTTTGCAGAGGCCGGGGCTCTGGGCTCCAAGGCTGACATGTCGTCCATGCTACAACCGGCGGTTACGACAGGGGGGTTGGCGCCACCAACACCCTTGACGCCGGAAGATCTGCACCATCTGCTCCCGACCACTCCCAGCGATGGTGGCTACTGCCTGTCGGCGCAACCGACCAGCCAATTGTTCCCTACCACACAGCCGATGCAGATCAACATTGCATCACCTCCCGCGACTCCCTTGGCCGTGGATGTGCTCTCTTCCTACCCGTACCAGGGTGTTGCCCCTCCGATGTCTGCCCCTGCCCATTACACGTCATTTGCCGATTATGCCTCCTGCGAAGCTCCCTTGACTGGCAGAAGCTGGACTGATGCCACGTCAATGCCGTCGCCTGAAGCATCCTTTCAGAGTCCCTGTCAACTTCCACAGGCGGATCTGACAACGATGTCGTATGAGCAGGCGATGGAACAGGGGGCTGACCATGTCCCCGTGACAGGGTCTCCATCCCTCGTTTATCACACGAGTGACGTCGACATGCCGACGTCGGCTGCTTTCTGTGGGGATTCGAAGCAAACGGAGTTCCACATCTACGAGTTTCCGGAGCAGCAGGAAGCTCACCGATTTGTTGCACAGCAGCTTCCGTCGCAGAAGCCTAAAGCCTATACGTTCAACAATCAAACACCGAACGACTTTTGAGCGCCACACGGCACCAACCAACCCATCTAATTTGTGCACGTACCATTCCTTTCGCCAGTCAATGTTTCTCGGTGGGCCTGTAATATAACTACCCTCTACCTTCTTCACGATTCCCGGCTTCTCGACCGTGGTCTCTAATACCAGAGTGGACCTCTGCTCTTCTTGGCATTTCAGTGTTGCTTCACGTGGGACTCCTATATATATCCCAGGGCTTGTGTTGTTCTTATGCATTCGTGTTGGTGTCTCTCTTTTTGGCGTCTACCCCGGTCTGCGATCTGGTTCCTTCAGGGTTGGGGATTTGAACATGTTTGAATATTATTTTGGATATATAGCATGTGGGCTTTGGGAAGCGGCTGCTTTTTCTTTTCTTTCATTTCTTGGACTTACTGGAGGCTCTGTTTGGGTCACGTATCTACTGCCATATTACCACCACTACTACATACTGTAATACAACTAATAGGGGATGGGCAATGACTGGAAAAGCATTGTCTGTCTCGCATTCACTGGAATTATACCTTTTCTTGACTCAAGTAATTTGTAGAATGTCTTGGCTGGTCCTCAAGCAGGTTAGCTGCTCCGACCACCCTTGCACGTGCGGCGCTGGTAGGCCTTGAGCCATCTGCCAATAACGCCTTCATCGGCAAAGATTCCATGCAGCAGACATGTCGGCTCTCCACCTTGAGCTATATAACGGTGCTTATCACCAGATGCTCTACTATCCCACAGCGGGAAGCACTTCATCCTCTACAGAGAACATCTTCCCACAATGAAGCTCTCCAGTCTTACACCTCTCGCCCTGGCTCTCACAGCCACCGCCCAAGCCTCCTACATCAACTACACCACCGTGACCGGCTACTTCCTCCAAGACGAGGACTCCACCGATGCATCCACCTTCGACTATGTAAGATAACACATAATCCTCCTGCCTCCATTTCCATTCCCTCTCCCCACAACCCACTAACCTTTCCTTCCCGGACTATTAACTAGACAACCACCAACTTCGGCCTCATCAACCGCACCTACCCCTCCGACAACACCCACAACCACCACCAAGACCTAACCCAATGGGAACGCTTCTACCACTACGTCCTCTCCCTAAACCACAACTCCCCCTCCAACGTCGCATACAAAGTCCTCTTCCTCGGCCGCCACGGTGAAGGATACCACAACGCCGCGGAAGATTACTACGGCACGCCTGCTTGGAATGTAAGCCCCCCCTCCTCTCCCCACACCCTCTTCCCCGCACTCCCACCCAAACTAACTACGTACGTATGTCCTAGTGCTACTGGTCCCTCCTAACCGGCAACGGAACCACCACCTGGCTGGACGCAGACCTCACCCCGACAGGGATCCAACAAGCGCAAATCGCGCACGATTTCTGGAACATCCAGATAAGCGCGCAGCGCATCCACACACCGGATAGTTACTTCGTTAGCCCACTGCTTCGGGCGCTCCGCACAGCGAATATCACATTCTCGGACCTATCCTTGGGAACTCCATTCATCCCAGAAATAAAGGAATTCTTCCGGGAGAGTATATCCATTCATACGTGCGATCATCGTCACAACGCAAGTCACATCCATTCCGTGTTCCCTACATGGCCCTTCGAGAAGGGGTTCGCTGAAGACGATGAGTTATGGAATGGAGTGACTGGGGAGACGAGCGCGGCGCAGGATGTGAGGAGTCGGAGGGCGTTGGATGATGTGTTTGGGGAGGAGAAGAATGGGGTGTTTGTGAGTGTGACGAGTCATTCCGGGGAGATAGCGAGTTTGTTGAGGGTCGTTGGACATAGGGTTTTTGGGCTCAGGACCGGTGCGGTGATTCCTGTGCTGGTGAAGGGGGAGATTGTGGGGGATAGTGAGGTTGAGCCAACGGTTACGGGGACGGTTTCTTGGACGACGAGTGCGCATTGTACGGCGCCGCCGGTTACTTCTGTTAGTTCGGGGTGCGTGTGTGCGTCTTCGGCAGCGCCGGTGACAACGCCGTTGGTGACGGTTGCTTATTAGTGTTATTTGGTGGTAGGGGATGGGGTGGTATAGGGGGGGATTGTAATCACTGAATTGAACAATGTGTATATAGAGTCACTCATTCTTATGACTGGACTGGTTTGTATTTTACAATCAGGTGTATATAGTAGGAGCCATCACTGAAAAAAATTGAAGCTTATACGGTTCAACTACAAAGGCAAAAGGGAGGAATTGTGGTTGTTGAGGGTTTGGTCAAATTAGGAGCCCCCAGTGTGCAACCGTGTTTGATCTGCATATAAAGAGCATAAAGACAGCATCGAGAGTATCACGATAGCAGCAACTGGACAAGAGGGGTGTGGTTCCATGTGTAGAAAATGAAATGTAGAAGCCAGGAGTAATAGTGAAGAGTACCCAAAATGTAACAGCAGTGGGGTGTCGCAGAAAGTAGGGAAGTGCAAATAGAAAGATTCCCGATGCTCAAGGACGTTGAAAATAGAAGACACGGAAGAATGATAACTGCAAACATGGGCTGTTGTAATACGCCGACCCAAACAAAACGAAACATTCACCGCCATACCATCTGACCGTCCCTCTATCATGGACATATGAAAAATGCACAATCGCAACAACACTCGTAACTGCACATCGAACAACATTCTTCAAAGCCTCCCGACGAAACAACAAGTCAAGGGCGGAAAACATCAACGACAACACATACATAACTGACCGGGTATAACAGAGGGTATAAGAAGAAAACGCGTGCAGATTATCATTAGCCATCATCCTTGAGACAAGGATAATATACAGCATCAATGAAAAGGGTATGACGGGAAGATGCGAGGTAACCGTTCTCAAAGCAAATGGATCCAGGATCCACGGTATAAGAAAGATGAAATGAAGATAACAAGTCAAAACGGGCGTGTCTCTTTTCCGTAGATCAACATCACCAGATCCCCGCAAACGCCGAATTTGGATTATGCCGGCCATCGCCATCTCACTTTGCTTCATTCTAGTAACCGGACCATCCCAGAGGAGTGCCGGACTGGCCTGGTTGCGGATGACCGGGCTGCATGGGGCCAGCCGGAGGCCATCCCGGCATAGCACCGCCGGCGCTCATTCCCATGGCCAAACCAGGCTGCTGGGGAGTGCCCGCCATAAACTGTTGACCACCCGGACCCTGCGTCGAAGGATACATGCCTCTGGCGGCAGTCACTGCTGGGTACGGCGCAGCCGTGACACCAGGGAATCCCATGGATGCCATGGGCTGCTGTTGAGGCGCCTGCTGAGGATGCATGGGGAAAGTCTGAGGCATCGGCGGCGCCGAAGGTCGGGGGTGATTCCGAGGAGATTGCGAATGCTGCTGCTGCTGCTGTTGCTGCTGCGGCATGGAGTGTGCGAGTGGCGAGGGTGATTGTTGCGTATGTAACTGCGACGGGAACTGGGGCATGCCGACGCCCTGAGGTCCAGCGGCAGAGAGCGGAGATGGTTGCGGCTGAGGTGGTGGTTGACCCCACATCTGCTGCGCTTGGGAGGGATATCCATAAGGGCCAGGGGGCTGAGGCGTCCCGGCAGCCATGGCAGGGTTAGATCTTTGGTGCATCAACTCGGGCCGGACCGGGGGTACGCCCCGAACAGGGGACTGTGCAACAGGCGGCTGCTGATGAGCCGCTGGTGGCTGAAAACCGGCCTGGCCAGACATAATCGGTGCCTGATGGGAAAGCATGGGCTGCTGCGACTGAGCCGCGTTCATCATTCCCGTGGAGGCCATCTGTGGGGACTGCAAGGGCTGTGACACGGATGGTGTCGAATCCAATTGGCCAGGCTGTGACTGTGCTGCAGAAACGGGTACCTCCCGTTGCTTTGCGTAAAAGTCGTCCAGGCCCTTCTGGCGATAACTCCGTTGTGACGTTAGAATCTTGTTGAACTCGGCCGTGTGTGAAGCCTGGTTAAGTATTTCAGCGGCCGAGCTGGGCTGAATGCGATCCTGGAAAGGCTGGCCGGTCAATTCCTGACGCGGGCGAGGCATACTGTTATACTCCCGCAGCCGGGGATCATCGGTGGTGGTGGCCATATGGATCATAGGGAGCGGTGGCGCAAGGGAAACCGAGGATGGGGGGCCGACAGGCAAGCTACCAGGCACCGATTCCAGCGCATTGCTGTAGATGACATCGCCATGGGTTAGGGTGGGTAGAAAGTTCGCTGCGCCCGCCGCTTCTGCTGCCGCCGCATCCCGGGCTTTCGCGCCGCCGGGTCGTTTCTCACCAGCCAAATCATCCTCGGTGAATCCTTGTTTCCGTGCTTTGCTCTCCCAGTAGTCGTCGCGGACGCGTCGCCCATTGACAATCACGCGGCTGCCGAACTGACGGAACATCGACTTGGCCGTCACGATAGCAATCTGGCGCGAACGATACGAGTAGGGCAGGATGTCCTGCTGAATGAGATCATCCTTCTCGATCTGACTCGCGATGATCTTGTGCAGCGACCGGTTCTTGTTGAACAAGAGATACGAGTCGCGATAGCCCAGCACCCTTGCGCATTCGGTCGCAAGCATGAAAAGCTTATTCCCACGCAGAGGAACGCGGAACGTGCGACACTTGTACTCTCGGCCTCCTTGAGGGTAGCCCATGGCATCAACCTTCTTTTCACCAGCGTCATCGAATTCCTTGGGGATGTATTCGTCGCCTTCTTCATTAAGCTGGTCTGTCGTATGATCCCTAACGGTGGGTAGGGCCTTGACGAGCGTAGACTTGGTCGGCGTCGTTTTATCCGGGGGAGAAGCCTGCGGAGGTGATACATTGACGGCAGCTTGCGCCGGCAGAGGCTGGGTCTGCAACCGGGGCGTCTGGAGGTGAACATTGGAAGTCTGATCGCTGGGGGTTGTCGCAGACGGACGCGGAGTCTTTGGGGGACGGCCTCGTTTCCGACGGCCCTGTTCATCTGTTGCTTTGACCGAAGTGGTCCACGCGTCAGCCATCTTGATCGCCAGGCAATGTTATACATGCACGTGGACGGAAGGGTAGCAAAAAGCAAAAGCGCGACATTTAGATAGCAACAACAACAACGTGCGAGGGAACGCGAATGCCAAGAAACTCCCACGCTTCCGGAATTCCACGAAGCGAATCGTAAGAGGACTCCGACGCACACATACCGTCGTCATGGTCTCCATCCGCGCGTGCATTCCCGCGCTGGTCTGGGGTTCGACTTCGCTTCACACCACGAGGAGCTATACTCGTTGGGGTCGCAATGCCACCATATGTTGTTGGGGTAGGAAGCACTACGGCGACTAGTAGAAGGCCGTCAGTTTGGAGGCTGTCACGATGGACAAGCAAGAGAGATAGAAAGATATTTTTTGAGCCTCCATGAGCGGCGACAGACAAGGTCCACCGTTAAAAGCGCGGCGGCGAATAGGGAAAACTGATGTGGGAAAGGGAAAAAGAAAAAGAATGAAAGAAACGAAACAAGGGGGAGGGGGGATAGTGGAAAGGAACTGAACACAAAGCAAGCAAGCGGGGACACAAACAGGCGAACAGACGAAGCGACGAAGGGAAGGAGGGAAAGCAAATCAGTCACATACCATTGTTCAGGGCAGCGGGATTGATTGTCCCCGACCCATCAACGAGCTCCCCTCCGATGCCATTCATCGGAGCGGGAACAGAAGATTGAGGAGTGCTGTACATGGCGGGCCAAGGAAGGACGGGAAAGGTGGTGGTGTGGTGTGGTGGGTGGTGGTGATGGTGGAGGGCACCGTCGCAAGGTTGCGGGCGCGTTAGAGAAACGCGAAGAAGATCAGGATGCCAAAACGGGAGGGGGGAAGGAAGAAGATGGCGACCTGGTTGGCTATTGCGATGATGGAGGGCGAAACTGCGACGATGCAAGTGATCCTCGGACAGATGAAGGTGGACGGACCACGGCTCGCATGCAGTGGGAATTTGACTGGTAGGTGGCAGGAAGCGGATCAGCGGAAAGGTTTGAGCAAATCGGTGCTTTGCAGACTGGGGTGGTGATGGTTTGGGGGGAAGCGAAGTTCAGATCACGAAGGCGGTGAGAGGGGATAATGGAAATTGATGGGAGATGGATGAATGAATGACCAGCAGACAGACAGGCAGCGCACGGTCGGAAAAGAACAAATCTAGACGAATCCAGAGCAGGGAAGCGACAAAAGTGAACAAACACAGTCACCACTTTAGAACAAATCGGTGAGACCAGGCACAAAGCCGAACAAGGTACAAGCCGATAAGCTGCAGAGGAAGCACAATGTTATGGGGGAATTGTATGGATAAGAGTGAATGTGGCTGGTGAGGGAAGGCCACCGACGCCGCCACATGAGGCTGTGAACTGCTCCTCCTCCTCCTTTCTGGTCCCCTCCACAATCGATCGGGTATCCCAAGGTTCCCTGTCTGCAGAAAAGCAGCGTCACCCACTAAGGAGAACTAGCAGCGGGCGGTTACTATGCCGGAGACAGGGAGATGGGCAGTGGATGATTCACAGCGTGCCGCCGATGGAACCGATCAGTGGGGACCGTTGACGGGGGGAGTTAAGCTATGTGTGACCGGCCGCCTGTGAGTCTGTGGTGTGTGCGTGGGTAATGAGGTGTGTGTGTATGTGAGTAGTATGTGAGTGAATGTGAGAGGAGGGGAGGGGGGGGTGTGCGTGCGTGTGCCAGACCGGGTCGCAGTTGTCGATTGGGTTAGAACCACAACGGACAGGGCAGGGCAGAGCAGTGGGGTGGGGAAGAAGTTGGAGTACACGACTGGCAAGGGGAAATGGAGGGGGGGGAGGGGGAAGAGAGAGAGGCGCACCAGGAAAATTAGAAAGCAGTGACAAGAGATGGAGAGGACGGATGGGATGGGATGATGATGATTGATGATGATGATGATGATGAAAGGAAAAGTGAAAGAAGGATTTAGTTCGAGAAGGGGAGGGGGTGGAGAGAGTAGGAGTGGGTGTAGGAAAAGGAAAGGTGGGTGGAGGAGGGAAGGATTTGGTGAAGGGAACGGGAGAGTCTTCGATTGATTCGAAGAGCGAGCGAGAGAGAGAGAGGGAAACACAAGAAAGCAAAGAAAGGGAGGGGGAACAGCGCCAGGCAATAATCCCGGAGTGGAAACACCGGGCGATAGGAAATCCAAAACTGGGGAGGGGAAAGAAGGCGGGAGGCGGCGCCACGCAGCTTCTGATTGGTTGCCTCTGCTCGAGTCACGATATGTTCCCAGTCCAAATCGGGGATCGTCGCCGCAAGACCGCCGAAACACAACAGATGCAGATTCGCGTAAGATGAAAGAGACAGAAAAAAAAATAATAGATGAGATCAACGGAAAGAAACAACAATAATAGGAGATAAAGAAGCGCAAGAACCCCAGGATCCAATCACTTACAGAATTCTTCACGAATCTTCCACACAGCAGCAACGACGATCAACACCCCGTCGTCCTTTGACCGACTCACTCACAGACCGACGGACTGACTCCCAGACCTCCCGAGTCCAAGCTCGATCTCGTTAGCTGATCCCAGATACTACTACTGCTGCTGCTGCTGCTTCGCGATGCGGCCGGCATGTGGATAGTGGATGGCCGGGTAGCGCGGACGCACGTCCGGAGGACCAAGCAACTTAGTCGGAAGATAGTCCAGGCGACACTGGACTGGACCCCTGCACGTCTGGCGCCCCGATCCTCCGATTTGATGGCAGCTCGGCAGCTGCAGTGTTGCTGAAATTTAAAACTAAGTAAAAGGCAACAAAAACAAGAAAGACCAAGAAAAAGAGCCTTCAGACTCGCGGAAAATACTCGCGACGAAGACGAATCGGAGTGCACTGAGAAGCGGCCCGAGTACGCAACTGCAGCGAAAGGAAAGGCTGAGTGTTGCTGCTGCTGCTGCTACTGCTGCTGATAACGGGACTGTGTACACAGTGGAACAGATCGCGATCGATGGCGCGGTTAAGCCTAGGATGATGGAATCCCGACCGGGGAATGTCCTAGTATTAGAGCTTCAGGTAATATGTTCCTCCAATGAGCGATTTTGCCTGTGGAAACAATCACCGGCAAAACTGAAACGGCAGGGGAATGTTACGGAGCGCCCTGCGTAGAGTGAGGAATCCTGATATTAGTCCGGCTCAGGCAGCCTAGAATCCACCCGAAAAAAAGCAATATATCTCAACAACAACAATAATCTCATTCACAATAATTTGTCTCGCTGGCTGGAACTGAGAACCAGAGCGGGGCAATCCTTGGATCGAGAGCCGGAGACAGCCGCCGCTGGGGCCGAGAGCAAAAATAGGCGATAGTAAATACGGAAAGGTAGTCAGCCTCGGTGATAGAGTTCCGCAACCCGAACCTCTCTGTATGTCCGACTGATTCGATCTAAATTCTTCTGGACTGGACTGGACTGCAACGGCGTGGGCACAGCAGCAGACCACACACGAGGCGCGATAGCAAAGGCAGCGCTGAATTGAAATTAACTATCAAGCTGCTTTCCGGGGATGGCGGGAAGTTGGTTGGCCCTGGATTGATTGGCCGGACTTTAGAGTAACTGGAATAAAAGCACATGAAAATTACCCGAATAGGCTGGTTTCCTAGTGGGTGTCGGTAGTAGATGCGCTGCGGATACGCGGTGCCAAACCTGGCAGAGAGAGAGACAGAACTGAAGAAGGCTGCGCGGCGTGGACGAATAATGAAGCACACCGGGCCAACTGCTATCGTCAGGGCTGCCAATCGTCAGCGACAGCCGGAGGATGAAGGATTTCGGTTCTGCTCTTTGGTCAGTTCCAGGCAGACTAGTACCAGCCTTTCGAATGCTGCACGTTTTGTTCCGAGGTTAGACGGGAGTTCAAGCCTTTGTCTGGCTGTCTGCAAGAAGACCAACCCCGTCGACCACCACGCAACTCCTTTGGACTTACTAAAAAGGACAACTGGATCGCCCGGAAGATCCCCTCCCCGGTCGACGAAGGTAGAACCCTGCGGGGGTCACCTATCTAATCCTTGAGTGGCTTGATGGATGAGGATGATGGAGGGGCCGAAATTCGGAGGGAATGACTCGTCAGATGGAAGGGGGGGTGCAAGCGTACTTGAGCGCGCGAGGTGAAGAAAAAGGGCAGGAGAGGGGCAGAAGAAAAGAGAGGAGAGCAGCAAAAGGAATCTGTTGTGTATATGTATATACCTACTTGGGGTTGGTACCTTCTAGGCTTTCTGGATGAGGGATGAGGAAGATCCACCGGGTCAGACAGTCATTCACTCACTCAGTTCTCCCCAGACTTGAATTACATACAGACAAACGTTGAGCCGGACTGCCGATGGGGAGTATGGATTTCCTGCTGCATACACAGTAGTACTCTATCTAGTCTCTAGTGTCTAGTAGTCTTCTCCAGGCTGATGAGATCTCTTCCCAAGACTATTCCGGCAGCTCTACGATAGTGACTCGAAGGGAGAGAAACAGGCAGAGTTTCCTGATTGGGCAAGGGTCTCTGATGGCATCTGGCGCCATTCCCGTTCAGGACCAATCACCAGACAGGCGCTTCTCCTCGCTTTTGATTGCCTCGAGCCAAAGTCTGTCCGGTCCCGTCAGGTATTGTCACTGCCTGGTATCTGGCCCGGTGACGAATCATCTCATGCTCAGGGCTGTTGAGGTACCTTCGAATGACTCCCCCAGATGAATGGGGATGTGGTCATATTCCCGTGGCGATCAGGCTTGTGGAATATCTCATTCCTACAGAAAACATTGATGGTGTTTTCCCTCCCAGATACCAGAGAGTGTTGATGCATACTCCCGTCTGCACGAAGTAAGCGCAAGCCTCCCCAGATGAAACCCCCAACGAGGCAGCCATTAACCAACAGCAAAACGGAAAACAGCCTCAGAGGAAGGGAGGCCCCGGTCTGCAATTGCTGTTATATTTAGGCTTTGTGCAACCGGGGCGAAAGCTTTTTCCCTGGACAGCTCCATGTTGAGTTCGTCTATTTGGGAAACGACTGGCCGGAGAGCTCGAGCACATCCAGCGCCAGTAAGCAAGCAGTGGAGATAGTTAGGGGCCCTGTTGCTGTTGTGTCCAGGAACTCCTGCGTGATCATCAGCAGAACGAGGCAACAAACTGGTATACTTTTTGTTTATCTTTCTTGACTCATTCGGTAGGGTTACGCCAGTCATGCAGAATGCAATCGGAACAATCCCAGGCCGGAGTCAAGTCATCTCCGACCACAACGGTTACATTTGATAATGCGCATTGAACGAGGGCTTGTAGCCGACCATGGATCGACTCCAGGAATTCAGTCCTTCCCGTGCTGAGACTGCTGAGACTGAACGGTCATTGCTCAGGAACTGTCATCATTCCTGTGGCTTCCAGTGTTTGTTGGGGCCACGAGGCACGGAGAGTGGTGGAGGGGGAAAAGCAAAGGGCAGATGACCCAGTCGGACTGGAAGGTCACGAGCGCGGGCGCTAGGGTCGATCAGGGACCGTGCGTCATGCCGACCGTAACTTTACCGTTCAGTCAGTATTCAATGGATTCACTTCCTTCCTCTGCCTTCCGGGGCCAACCTTCATCCATACTGGGGCCAGATGCATCATCTTTCGTAGGATGGCAAACTTACTTACTTGCGTGCTATCAGTGGAGATGAATTGTTTTGATGCATACTACATACATATCAACAAGGTTCGAAGCTAACCAAAGCATCTCCCATGTCCATCCCCACCCCTACCGAGGCTCTCTGCCACTCGCTTACAATTCAATTCCTTCAAAGTGGCAAAAAGTACGTACTCTATACCCTGTAGAGAGCAAGTAGATAATGTAGAAAGAACACTGACTCGAACCAGAAACCCAACCATTACAAACCCCAGATCTCCTACCCATGACCATCACTTCGGGAACCATGCATAGCCGTCCAGTCCAAACCTCAATCCTCACGAACGAACATCTTCTAGTACGTAAATATGCAGCCATCATCTGTTAATATCAAGCTCCTCCTGCTATAACCCGCCCCGCTGCTGCCATAGAAATCGACCTAAACACGGGTCGGCTCAATTCAAGCTTTCCCGTTTGCATGCAGCGTCACCTTCGTCGCTTTGCACTAACAAGGACAGGAAACATGTAGGGGAATCAACGTACACTAGCAGTCGAGTAGTAACGTTCGAATCAAGAACAGGCAGACCAAGCTGCATCACGCCAAGCCCAGCCAAGTCCCTCCAGACAAGGAATGGGCCTTCTGCATGTCATCAGCAGGACACTTTGCTTTGCCATAGCTCCACCTGCAGATGCTAGTCCGAGTGAAACTACGATAGTAATATACTCCAGTGCATTATCTGCTACAGTCGATATCGATTGTCACCTCATGCCTGTAGTTGACTACCCTCGATAACCAGCTCAATAATACCAACTGAATTATTATAGTATATTTACTATACTAATTAGCAAAACCCGGTGACTCGACCGAAGGGGGGTTGACCACTACCTGACCCCGGTTACACACATACCCAACCCATCCTAACACAGATTAAACCCTCTATTTACTACTATGTACCAAACAATCCATAGCATTACACAGAGCCCTCTACAATGCAGCACAGCATAGCACAGCATAGCCCTCGTTCCTTCATATTTATGTTACCTATCCAAGACAAATAATCTAGTAGATACATACCCTACTACAAACCGAACTTCACAGTACAATACACATAGCAGAAGGAACCATGGAAAGGACAACTAGTACTTGATTCTAATGAAGAACAATAGCGATGAATGCTAATAGTAAGTACTAGATACTAGATCCAGTGACCAGGGTGTGGTATAATGATCTTCACCCTGGCTGAAACAGAAGAAGAATTCTAACAGGAGGTCCCATTCATTTCTTATAACAGAGTAATAGGTAGATCCAAATCCTGCGGCCATAATAGTCTAGACTATACCGGAGGCAGGATGACTGGACATACATCTAGTACTAGACAGGAATGAAAGAGGTCATAGAATATGATTATCATTAATAAACCCTCCCCACCACTGCCTCTACACCCAACATCTTGTAATAGAGATTGCTGCATTTCTGGGGGTTTTTCTATAAAGTCCGTTTATCAATATACACGCAGTAGCGTAACAAATACAAAGGTAGTTTTTTCTTGAAAAAGATACCACGTATATCTCGATCATGAAGAATTCCACATAGCTATTTAATAACGCCATCGGAGACTCAACTGGACTTTAGTAGAACTATCAATCAGTCGAACAACTCATCAGACATTATATCCCTTAATTAGTCATGATAAGATCTCGACCAAGTGGATTTCGAGTTCACCTCGTCGTGGGAGGAAGAGGAAGGGGATTCGACGGTGATGTTGATGGTTCCTGATAATGAGGTGGTTTTCTCGTAGCGGTCGAGATGGTTTTCGATGCTACCATGATGCTGGTTGTTCGACTCGGGAGGAGATGGAGATGGAGATGGATAGAAGTGAGTGGTGGGTTCTTGTCGGATTTGTGGTGATGGTGAATGTGACGTGGTCATCTTGTATGTGGGTTGGTTGTTACTTGGTGATCAGTACTATATAGAACTTCTGGAAGGTTTAGCTTAGATGCTGTAGGCGTAGGTGTGTATGGTAGTAGTTTTGTACTTATATATACCATATGATACTGAGTATATTAGGATGCTAGAGATATGTATCATGATAGAGGGTTATGTGGCAAGTAGTAGGCATCGTTCACTTACGTTTGATTAAGGTCAAGCTCAAGTTAAGTATATCTGGTAGAGAGAACCAAGGGTGAGAGGGGACCGTTTGCCACTTTAATGATCGTGCAAAGCAACAACCGATTACTATCTGTGCGAAATTTTCGGGGTAGTAGATCTATTTGTTGGACACTTATGATATTCGATTGGTTTGTTACTATCTCTGTAAATACTGATCTGTCTAGGTATTTTGATACTGTGCATGTGGATTCACTATGTTGAGACCAGCTGATTCACGAACCGAAGGACCCGTCCCTCAAATCGGTTAACCTTTTAGGAACTATCTAGATCGAAGGAAGTTATAAACCCGGGTACTTGATCCTTTATACCAAAGAGTGTGTAGCAGAGGTCCATTCAACAAGAAGCCTAGCAGACAATGTAGAGTTTTAATTATAGTGATGGTATTCCAGAATTCGGACGACAGTAAGTAGGATGCAGTTAGGTAGGTGTGTAGCATGTCCAACGCTAGTTGTTGGGCCTCATTGCGACTGACAGGCCCGTCAAACTCTTATCCACTAATTTATGCCTAGAGCTATATCGTGTACAACTAGTCTATGAAATGGTTGTATATCTCGAAATAGATGTTGTTCTGCTGGGACCACGGAGTAAACGGTGTTAATCATGGAAGATCTGGTCTCATATTGCTCTTTATCGAAGCAGAGCAAGCATAGCCCCACCAGTAATACCATAATGTTTGTCCTTCGACTCAGACTAGTCAAAATCGAACACTGTAGCACCGTAAGCTCCATTGTATCTCATCGGCAATACTTGCGCAGAAGTGATGATGATAGCTTGGTTAAGGTCATGTTAATGGAATCTCGAGTGACTATTATGGAGTGCAATTCAAGTGGCTAAGAGGATAGGTTCTAGAAGATCGTCTCCCTCTGGTGGCTATAATTCTCCACGCAGTGGCAGAAACTCACTATATGCATATACGCGCAGGAGGGCAGTTGCCTACCTTTTAGTCCACAATGTGCAGTTAGCTGTGCTTGCAATTATTGCTTCAGTACACCTCCATTGCACCATAAGACAAATTTTGATTTTCCTGCTCGGAAATTGTTCAAGGAGATCGGGACACAAGTTGTCACATCATAGAGAATAGGGCACGATGGAATGCAGGGATGAAATGCCACCTTTTGACTATCGGGAGTGTCCGATGACCTGAGGTATGTGCATTCTCATCCTTCTCGGCATACCAGATTCGATGAAACTGAGTGGGTTAGTGAAAGCAAGCGCCTGATGGAGTGGTAACATTCAACTGCAATCCATTGCAAGTCCTGCAGGCTCTCGGCGTGGCCGAACGAGAGAATCTGACTGATTGGCCAAACTCGTAAATCCATCATGCCATATGGCGTGATGTCAGATAGAACGACTTCACTGCACTGCAATTCTACCCGGCGCCCAATGCGAAGGTAGCTCGCATCTCCGTGCTAAACTAAGCGGTCACATACGGACAGGCCGGTCCTACCTGGACGTGAGAAGGATTTTGGCAACACAATCGATCATGTTAGCCAGGCTGTAAAGGGCGAGGACGCCACGTGGTCTTGCGGTTATTTGCAGACCGAGCACATTGACAGGGTGAATTTATCCGCGCGTACTGACAAGTCCAACTTCCAATCAAGACACGTTTACTCCTATTCTCGTGCCATTCGGAAGGATAGCCTTATCAGCGTCGGAAAAAACACCGGGTGTTAACTAAACCAAATTGCTGAGGGTACCACCCTATGATGCCTATGACGGATGACTGATATGATACATGCGCCAAGCACGGACTTTTGATGCTTGCGCTGAGAGCTATATTTTCCAGTGTTCACCAGCTCAGCTAGGCCAAGAATTATGCGCTGGATGTTGTCTGGATATCGACTAACAATATTAGCGTCTAGGAGTATGACAGCATAGGACGCGCATTGCTGACATTCAGCCACCAGCACTTCTGGTTCTGCATTGAGTGACTGATCTCGTAGCAACTGAAGTCACAAGTCAACACAGAACCACTGAACGGCTCGTCGGGTTGTCGCGTTGTAGCCACGTCAGGACATCCACATCCACAGTGTATATAACAAGTCCTTTGCGCTTTGTTAGCAGAACATGGGTAATCGACTAGCAATCTTCATTGCAAAGGACTTTTAGCCCGAGCAATCGTCAGATAAGTCCACCATGACTTCAGCAACATATCGTGGTTCGACACCAACATATCGTGGTTCGACACCAACATCATGACGAAGACCACTGGTTTCGGAGAGGCGAATCGACGACGCACCACCGATGAATGACACAATCACCTCACGATCGACGCTATTGTGATGCAGGACCAATAGAATCACCACGAAGCAGAAGCCCCGTTATCAGGAGAGCTTAAACGAACGACATCCGTCATCACCCACGAGAATTTCCCGGGGTCAAGTGGCGGAAACAAACGGGACGTAACCAGTATCCGGCCGTAACTCGATAGAATGGCATTGATGGGAAGCGCATAGGCCAACCCTCGGCTATCATGAT
This sequence comes from Aspergillus niger, assembly GCF_000002855.4. Lineage (NCBI taxonomy): Eukaryota > Fungi > Ascomycota > Eurotiomycetes > Eurotiales > Aspergillaceae > Aspergillus > Aspergillus niger. The sequence goes on from NT_166524.1 coordinate 621,916, forward strand.
ACCCTGACTCGTCTCTTGCGAAGAGGTTTCCCCCGGTTTCGGGACTATGAGTCACTGACCTTGTGTCGTCGGGAAATTCAGTCCCGAAGCTATCTACCCCAGATGGAGAAGAGCTGGAGGATGTCCGTTGCAGTTCCGAATCTTCTCCGTAATACCGAGGTAGGCGGCGGGTAATCATATCAGAGACCCTCCTGGACACCCGACTATTGATAGATCAACTCCCACTATGGAAGGGCAGCGCGCACAGTCGCAGGCTATCACGTCCGCTAAACGACCCACGGCGGGGCAAAAGTACGAGAGCAGCGAGCGAGGCAGTGGTAGGAAGGGAAATAGAGCAGAGATAAGCTCAAGCTGTACCAGAAAGTCATTGTGTCATGTTAAGTCAATGGAGGAGACCTCCACAATGAACAATGGATGAAGTCATGAAGGGATTGTGCCAGGGAAACCAACTGGAGGCCGCAAGTCTTTGACATCATGGCCCGCCGCCGGTCTGGCAGGTTCTCGGCCTTGGAAAGGGAAACAGCTTAGTCAGGGTCGAGGTTGATAGTTCAGCCGCTACACCAGGAAGAGCCAAGTTTGATTAGTTTGCTTTTAGATAGTTTAGTTTCAAGGTGACTCTTCCTGTTTCCCCGTCTCTCGGGTGACTAACGGAAATAATTTTGCCGTCCCCTCGGTTGCTCAGGAGAAAGAAGGGGAGAACAGAAGATTCGTCGGTGAGAGACGGGGAAGGGGGGGCAGCATTAGACTAGAAGGTCGCCAGATGAATCTGAAACCAACGCGTGTCCAGCTGATCACGCCTTAATAGATTGACGGTTTATTGCTTACGAAGGAATGGATAAATTACTCCGGGCTCCAATCCCCCATACTAAAGGAGTGATCATGTGCGTTTCCGACTCCACGGTCCACAGCCCTCAAATCCACTTAATCCGGACTAGTGTTTCCCCTGCAACCCTAACTGCCCAAGCCCACGCTAAGCCCCAATGTAGTCTAGTGTTACTGTGTATAGCATGCACACTAGTCCCAGATGGTCCACGACCCCGCAACTCATGGCCAATCAGAGTAACAGGCCCTGTCCATCCCTTACCGTTCCTACTGGTAGGGTGTTCGTCTCCAGATTTCTGGAGCTGCACATGGCTTGGTCGCGTTTGCAATACCCGTATTGCATCCAACTGACAGAGAGAACCGATGAAGAGAGATCTGGGATTGGTTGGGGGTTTCATTCGGGGGGGAAAGAAAGGTGGTGGGAGAGTGAAAGGAAAGACGAGGACTGAACTCTGTTTGCGACAAAGGGAGTTGCTGGCCGCGAATGGCAAAGAAACCGGAGGGCATTTCCCAGGAATCGTGAGGGCAGCCAGACTGGGCGGACGACCCCCGGCGTCGAACATTCCACGGATTGCCGTCAGACCCGGACCCACTGGCGAGGTCAGCTGCCCGACCAGTTTTGCCAGTGGAGTCGAGTCGAGGCCCTTTTCTTTTTTAAATTTCTGTCCTGCTCTTCTCTTTTTCTCCCTGGTAACGTCCTGGGGGGGGCTTACTGTACACTCGGGCTGACTGGGACTTGGCTCCTCCCTCTCATTCCCTTTCGGTCACATACCAGAATCTTCTTACCTATCAAATGCGGTCTCCCCCCTCCCTCCCCCGGAAAGGTTAAATTATGATTGATGTAAAAGTAGAAAACAAAGTTAAGCGATACATAATTCAAAGGAAAAGTCATCCCATCATAGAATCATCACGAGATGAGGGGAGATGAAAAAAGAGAGAAAACGAGAGGGACAGCGTGGGCAGCCAAGGTGGACTGACTGAGGGACTGACCGATACAGGCAGTACGCAGTACAAGTAGTAACTAAATCGTGGTACGAGTCTAGACCCGGGGATCAACCGCTTGCAGAATCTGCCAGATCAGATGGTCACCAGGACGGATTGCTCTTTTGGGTGTTCCGTCGGTCACGATCCAGCCAAAACCCAACCTTTCCAACTCTTCACTCTCTTTCCCCCTTAAGCCTTTTTTCTCCCCTCCACTCGTTTCTTCTTAACCTTCCTCTTCTCCTCCCTCTTCCCCCTCCAGATTCTGATTTCCCCAAACCTTCACCCCCTCCTCCACTGGGCAGTCGCTCCCACTTCTTCTCCGGCTGACTGCCTATTACTATTTCTGCGCCGTATATCTATCAACCACCCACTACTCCCATCTATCCATCCATCCTATAAGCAATTGCCTCAATTGACTTGACTCATCACCAACACTTCAACCCATTCATACCATCTCAGTAGCAATTAGACTACTAGACTGTCATCACAATGGCTGTCACCGCCATCGATATCATGCCCAAAAAGCCCTCCTCGTCTCCCCTCTCCTCCAACAACCCCTCCATGAATAAGCGCTGGCCCCCTCTGGCCGACAGGTCCTCCCTCTCCTACAAACTCACCACCCTGTCCCGTCAGAAACTCGCCCGGGAGGCCACCGCTCCCGACCCGGACATTCGTCGCTGCCTTGGTCACTTCCGTCTGCACTGCATGTCCATGGAATGGGCCCAGAAGGACATGTCGACGCGCATCAACTCGTTCGACCTGGAGGACGACGAGTCCGAGAGTGAGGAGGAGGACCGTGACGATGAAGACAAGAAGGGTCCCGAGGACCGCAAGGATGAGGAGCAGGACCGCCAGTCCTCTACCAAGGACAACGAATCGGCTGAGAAGACCTCGGAGCCTGAGAAGACTACTGTTCAGGTCACCTTCCATGTGTCTGCTCCTGCATCGGCCCCTCAAACATCTACCGACAAAGAAGACAAGGAGGAGAGCCTCCTAGAGAAGGGTCGCAATTGTCTGGAGAAGACCGTCCAGAGGAAAAACTTCTGGCCTTCTCCCGGCCAGTGCCTGCCTGTGCGCATTGCCGGCTAAACGTCGCTATGATGCGACACATTTCATTCTACCTCATCGACATTCTCATCTCTTCGCCACATCCCATCTCATTTCTACAACACCTACCACCAACTTCAAACACCACACCGAACATCACATAATTCTAATAATCCTCCTTCACGATGTCAACGAAATTACGAATCTCCTACCGTTTTAATCTCATTCGCTCATACATACTTGGCGGAGTCAACAAGCGACTCACTCATTGGTTTTACTTTGCTAGCTTGGAGTTGGTGCGAAGGTTTAATCAGTATCACTATCATCATCATAACATCATCATCGGAGTTCAACCATGTTAGAAGGAATAAGGAAAGGGAAAGCAAAAAGGAAAGGAACCTTGGAACGGATTACCAACAATGTATCTAGTTAAAAGTCTAAAATCAATATTGATCAATATATCAAAACAGCCAACATCATACCATTATCTCAACATCCAGACCTACACTATAGATTCACCTACCTGACAAGTAAGGGAAAAAAATAACATAGCCACGTATAACATCCTAATTCACCCAATCAACCAAGTAATTACAATCTTCACCCTGCAGACCAAACCGATTAATCAATCCGCAGCAAACTAACCTAGCAACCAACCCAGTAAATACTCCATAGTCGTATAGTAACCCTGCAGGGGTGTATCCCTGCACCTGCATTTGCATCAGCATCAGCAGCATCAGCAGCAGCATCGATACCTTACCTTACCTCCTGTCTACCTTACCTGCCATCTTAACTAATTAATTTATCTACGACCAGTCAAAACAAGTAATCAACCACTCATAACCCCAGAAACCAACTTATCATACTGTACTAGCTCCCATGTGATACCAACTACTATCAACCATCAGGCACTCATTCACCACATACTAACTTTACAGTAATTTCTGATACCCAACCATACATACATACAAAAACCACCAGGATTATTACTATGATGAAGAAGAAAGAGAGGGAAGAGATGTGGCAACGCGTGGCGCGGCCCAGCAAACATACATACATACATACATACGTACATACCCAGCATGGCGTGATCTACTTCTTGCGCCTGCAATGCACAACCACGATATCATCACCCATCACCAAAACAGGAAGGTAAGCACCCCAGTACCAAGATAGGAAGGTAAGGCGAACAAGACATACACGACACCCCCAATTCTTGTATCTACCTCATCATGGAGGCGAAAAAGTTGCAACTTCATCATAAATCATACTACCACTGTCTTTTTTTTTTGCCATTGATGACGATTGATGAGTCATAGGTACTTTTCTAAACGAACTAATTGAGTTCTGTTGGGGTTGCCACCAACGCGAGCGGATTATGGGTCTGGTTTTTTGATTGTTAGTAATGATTAGGGTAGGGATTGGCGTGAGGCGACATCGTCATCATCATCATCACTATCATGATCATTATCACTATGTGGGAAGTACTGATTACCTGTTGGGGTAAATAGATGGGTTCGTACTTTGTTTTCTGGGGAGTGTATTGCATACTGGATGATTTAATTGCGTATTTTTCTCACTATATGTCACTATGCTTATGTTCTAACTCGATGATTGTCATAATACTAACCTAGCTAATTTGCCATCTCAGGGTATGTATGTTCTAAGTACTAATTCATATGTTCAACGCCCGCTAACCCACACTATTCAAAACGGCACAAGAAGATATAACATGTAAACGCCACTATGCTAAGTCATCATCATCATCATCCCACCCCAACTGTGCGTAGATCGATTTCTCCGGCGTCGCAGGCACAGCCGCAGCCGCAGTCGTCGGCACGGCTAGTCGCGCGGCACTTGTACCCTTCACAGGCGTAGCAAAGACATTGGCTTTAGCCGGGGTAGTAGTAATCGTGGTTGTGGTCGCAGTAGTAGCACCCTTCACAGGTGTCCCTGCCACTGCTGCCGGCTCCGCGGCTGCAGTTTCCGCAATCACAGGAGCAGAAGGAATCGAAAAAATAGGGGCCATGGCCGGTTTCGGAGGCGTTTCCATGATCATGGACGGCTTGCTGGAGCCGATGGACTTGACTCGGGGCATATAGGCGTCCACGTGTCGGGCTGCGATCGGCGTGGTTGGACCCTTTTCAGTGGTCCGAAAGACAGGAGGAACGGGGGCAGGGACTGAAGTTGGGGCCGGGGCCGGCTTGCTGGGGACGCGGAAAAGGGGTCCTGATATTTTTCTCTTTGGCGACGCGCCGATATCAGCTGATGATAGAGGCTGCGTTGGTCGCCGCGTGGGCGTTTCCTGGATCGCCCCGTCGTCGGCAGATCGGAAGAGCCCTGAATTTGAGCTGGGTCGGATATTAGAGCCGGGGACAATTTGCGGCTCGCTTGTGAACGGGGAAGAGGATGAAGACCCCTGGGGTATGAGGGCTGGTTGGGAGAGACTCTTGGGAAGAGGAGGCATGTCTGCCATGGCGTCTTTCTTACGACTGCCTTTGGGCGTCGCGGCCACCTGCACGCCTTGGCCGTGAGGGTTGCGCACTGGGTTCTTCGGCTTTCGTGAACTGCCGCCGCCGGTGGACAGTCGTTTGCTGGCGTCTTCGGCGATATCCTTGGCCACGAGCTCGCGGTTCGGTTTGCGCAGAGCGTGAATGGCTGCGTCGAGCTCTTTCTTCTGGTCCACGAGCATCTGCATCTTCTTGAGTTTTGTCTCATGCTGGCGCGCAACGGCGTTGAGATCCACTTCGCGATTCTCCACGCGCTTGGCTTTCTGGATGCCGCCGCGCACGTTGGCACTGACAGTAGGGAGCAAAGGGTCCAGAGACTCTCTTCGGCTTTCAGTCGGTGCCGGGGTTGTGTTGGACCGACTGAGTGATGGCGGTTGTCGGGTCTGAGACGGTGCCTGGTCTGTCAACACGCGCTGGAATGCACGACGACGGGACTTCTGAGCATGCTGTCGCTCAACAGGCGTTCCTGGTTCTCGTGGCGTCTTCTTCGTTTGAGACTGCTTCGTGAAAGGCGAAATCGCAGTTGAGACGCCAAGTTTCCGAGTAATCAGCTTGCACTTGTCCGGCAGGCGAGACGCGTAGAACGGGACGATGACCTCCGTGCAGAAGTCGCGAACAGCATCACTCTCAACCTTCTTCCCAGATAGATGGTTGGTCTTGGCTGAGTCCGCGACCACGGTCTCCTCGAAGCTCACGGCATGCCAGATGCACAGTCGGTCGAGGTGAAGCTCAAGCATGACATTCATATCCTGGGGTTTCTTGCCTTTGGCGGTTTTTGTAGGCTTGTCGGCGCCCTCCCCATTACCCTCACGCTTCTTCTCATCCGCAATAATCGTCTCCAAAGCCATAGTCTCGAGGATCAAGAGAATCTGCAGCTGCGTTTCGCGCAACCGCAGGTCCGCAATATGCTTCTTGGATTCCGCATCCCTAGACATCTCAGACGGAAGCCCCTGATCATTGAGCGCACGATCGCGCCACCACTTGCGAATCAAGTCCCCTTCCTCCGGATACAGCCCATTCTTGCCGAGTTTCTTCTTTGTACTCCTACGCTTCCGCTTCGGCGGCGCAGCCTCATCATCCGAAACACTCAACAGCAGGTCCTGAATCGTAGTCGGCAGAGTCTCACGATACTTGTGATCCATTCTCTTCGCCGTAAGAATAGCCTCTCTGTAGAACTCGACCAACTGGGCCGGTTTGCTGGACTCATTGTCCGAGGACTGGAATGCCGCGCGACAACGCGCCAGGGGGCCTTTGGCGAAATAAGCCACGGAAGTCTGTCCCCAGCCATTAGCACCGCTCTGCCAATCTTATAAAACAACGGCGCATGCGCACTCACCTTCGACACATACAACGCCTGCAGATACTGCTCCCGCAGCCCATCCAGCAGCTCCTGCGGCGACTGCGTCACCTCCACATCCTGCTCTCCAGCAGCAGCAGTAGCAGTAACATCACCACTCTGCTCCCCAACACCCAGCAACACCGGCCCTTCCGAGCCCTCATCACTGCGCAGCATCTCATCCTGTGTCTCTCTGGCATGAGTTTCCTCGAACACATGTCCAAAAACAACCTCCACATCCGCAACACTCCGTCCCCTCTTGCCCAGGACAACCGGTTCCGGATCCTCAATCTTCGCGACCTCCCACCACTCTCCGACATCTTTCCTCCCTCTTCGCTGTTCCATCCCAGACGAAAACGAGAACGGAAAGGCCGAACCAGCACTCGCCTTCGCCGCAACAACCACCTCCCCCTCACCTACACCCCGCAACCTCATCAACGCATAAACGCCCCTCTTTACGCGCTCAACCATCCACACCCCAGCCTCCCCGACAACCCGCACCGCTAGGACAGTATCCCCCGCATGTTCGTTCTCAAGGACAGGTATATCCCCGACGAATATATTGCACCATCCCTGGAGGCCTGCATTCTGAACCTTATGCTCGCGCGGTTCGAAGTCTATCCATGAGAAGGGAATAGCATTGCGGGAGAGGGTAGTGATGGGCGTGAGGTGGTGGTAGGGGTCTTGGTCTTCGGAGAGGGATGCGGATTGGGACTGGTTATTGTGGTGAATTAGCAACTTTATCTACATGTATAATATGACGAAAAGGATATACATACACGAATACTTATCGTCTGCGGCTCCTCAGAAACAGCAGAGACGTCATTATGGACATTGAGATTCTCGGAATGCGAGACCTTGCGCTTCTTGTATGGATGGTTGTGAAGGGGGGCAGCTGATAACGAGGTACTTGTGGGATGGTTCGGGACGAGATTGAGAGGGATTGGAGCGAGGATGTTGCTGCTGGGAGGAGATGTTGCTGCGGTGGTGGTGGTAGTTGCCATGGATGGTGAATGTGTGTGTATGTGGACGTGTAGATTGGCTTGTCTGGGTATGTATTATGAGTGCTGCATTTCGTGAATCGTCCAGTCGGTATGGAGAATATGCTGCGTGATTATCTTGTATGTGCAATGGGTCTTTTTAATGGAGTATCCTCGATCAGTAGTGGTGGTTGCGGTAAGTCGAGGCCTTCACTCCCTGGGGCGGTGGGTGACGCGAGTCACGTCGGCGGAGAACTAGGCGGCACGCGTCGCGGCGGAGGGGTTGCCGAGTATAGCAGATTTTGTTAAGGGCGGCATCACCCAGGGGGATTCGCGGACCACTGAATCTGTGAGAATTGAAGATTCAGATGGTGAAAATTGAAGATTCAGATGATTTGCATAGTATAGACAAGCCCAACGGGAAATTGTCTATTGGTCAGGGTGTATGGAGCATTTCCGATCTTGCGACCGCGATAAGACTCGTATGCTCTTAACCCTAAGTCGGACAGAGACCGCGGAACAGCCATGGCTAGATTGACTACAGATCGCTCCACTTGTCCAACTCCATTTTCTACGATCTAGTTACACGGCACAAGGCTACTCCATGCATATGCATTCATTAATCTATGTGCTAATGTTTAGATTAGCAGTATGGCGAGATGTCACTCTCAAGCCATCTATATCACTCCTATCGGAGCCATCATTCGAACCCCAGTGCGTCAGGGACACGCACCACCACGCCGGATGGCACGCATCCCCCGCAGATAAGACTCGAAGTTCCTATCGGTCCTAAGCCCGGAGGAGGTAGTGTTGAAGACTTTCGCTCCCGAAAACGCCGAAACAACCCTCCCAAGGTATATGAAAAAGTGGTATCATGTTGAATTTATCCTCGCCGAACCCGTCTCTTGCCGAGAGACCATGCAAAAAGTTGAACAAACATCCAAACATAAAAGTTGCTTTTTTGACATGTCTATGCTCGTGCTTTGAGTTGTTGAAAACAAAGCAAAATCATCACATTCGTAAAGGTAACAGACTCAGAAGAGAAGCAGGTCCACAGTCATTGCGAACGACTCGCTTAGAACTTGAGGGCCTTGGGCTTCTCCCAGGAGAATTCCTGGTTGGTGAAGTGACCGTTCTTGGCGGTCTTGAAGTAGATGGGCTTGGCCAGATCCAGCTCCTTGACAATGACACCGGGACGGAGGTCGAAGTTGTTGCGGATGATCTGGACGAGCTCATCGGAGGTCTTGGAGGAGGTGCCGTAGGTCTCAACGAAGATGGACAGGGGCTCAGCAACACCAATGGCGTAGGAGAGCTGGACCAGGGCACGGCGGGCAAGGCCAGCGTTGATGAGGGACTTGGCGATCCAACGAGCAACGTAGGCAGCCGAGCGGTCGACCTTGGAGTAGTCCTTACCGGAGAAAGCACCACCACCGTGAGCACCCCAACCACCGTAGGTGTCGACGATGATCTTACGGCCGGTGAGACCGGCGTCACCCTGGGGACCGCCGATGACGAAGCGGCCGGAGGGCTGGAGGTGGTAGACGGTGCGGTCGTCCAGGAGGTTGGCAGGGATGACCGACTTGATGATCTGCTCCTTCAGGACCTTGCGGAGCTCCTCAGTGGTGACATCGTCACTGTGCTGGGCGGAGATGACAATGGTGTCCACGCGGAGGGGCTTGACAGCACCGTTGTCGTGGGCGTACTCGATGGTGACCTGGGTCTTGGTGTCGGGGCGGAGCCAAGGGATGGTGCCGTTCTTGCGGGCATCAGTCATGGCCTTGTTGAGCTTGTGAGAGAGGACGACGGTGAGGGGGAGGAGCTCAGGGGTCTCATCGGTGGCATAACCGAACATGATACCCTGGTCACCAGCACCGAGCTTCTCAAGGGCCTCCTCGTAGTGCAGACCCTGGGCGATATCGGGCGACTGCTGCTCAATGGCAACCAAGACGTTGCAGGTCTTGTAGTCGAAACCCTTCTCGGAGGCATCGTAGCCGATGTCCTGGATGGCACCACGGATGACCTTCTGGTAGTCAAGCTTGGCTTGGGTGGTGATTTCACCGAAGACCATCACCATACCTGGAACGTGGGTCAGCGCACTGTCCTGATAAGATTAGATGAGTGGGGCGGGGAAGAAAAAAAAAACTTACCAGTCTTGGTAGCGGTCTCACAAGCGACCTAACGGTAACATGTTAACTCAAGACATTCACATGCAAGGTGGACAGGCCGAATCGGAAAAGCGCCGGCCAATCAAGGGGCCAAGGGGTGCGCAAGAAAAAATCCGGTTCATATAGAACCGATGAGGGTCCGTACCTTAGAGAGAGGGTCCTCAGCAAGGCAGGCATCGAGGATGGCATCGGAGACCTGGTCACTGTGGAAATATTGTCAGTAAGACATGAAACGTGTGCGCCAGCTGGAATTGAGGCTCGACATACGCAATCTTATCGGGGTGACCCTCTCCGACGGACTCGGAGGTGAAGAGGAAAGTAGAACCGTTGGCGACGCTACCCATTGTGAAGAGTGGAGGGGGGGAATGTGTATAGATATGGAGGAATGAAGAAAGGAGAGAGGTGAAGGGGAGAGAAGAAGAGGAAGATTAGGGAGGGGAAGAATAGAGTAGATATTAAAGAAGCGAGAAATGTAAGAAAATGGGAGGGAGAGGGAAAAGGGAGGAGGGGAAAGAAGAGAAAAGAAGGAGGCAGAGAGGGGAATCTCGTATTAATGTGTCTCCGATGGCGCCATCTCTTCCGGCGGTCGGACTAGGCAGAAAAAAGTAAGAAAAGAATTGAGGGAAAGAAAAAAAAAAGACCCAAAGGAAAAACATGCATCGGCGGCGGATTTTGATTTGCCAACCGAAAGATCACCCCTCTATTGTGCTGTCAGCCAATCGGCGTCTCTTTCATTAGACGACGGGCCTTCGGACTTTCTTCAATTTCAATCTGCCTGCAAATTCGGGGTTGAATTACTCTGCGAACTACCGAAAGCTCTTCCCTCTTCCCACCTTTACTCCATNCCCATCTGATTCAGTTCACCCTTCGGATTCCGGCTCGCTTACGGGAGAATTGCGTGAATTTCCTTGGGTTTTCTGCAACTCCGAACCTAGTAGCAACTAGCCCCTCCCCTCCTTGTCAGCAATCGACCCCGCGCCGTACCTACTCTACCTTTCCTCCACCACCACCAGCGTTAGCACCCACCAACCCAAAGTGACGCCGTCAGCATGTCCAAATACGGCGTCCTAGTAATGGGCCCCGCCGGTGCGGGCAAAACCACCTTCTGCAGCTCCATCATCCAACATCTTCAAAACACGCGCCGCAGTTGTTTCTACGTGAACCTAGACCCCGCGGCCGAAACCTTCAACTACGAGCCGGACCTCGACATCCGCGAGCTCATCACCCTCGAAGATGTGATGGAAGAGCTGGGGCTAGGTCCCAACGGCGGGCTCATCTACTGCTTCGAGTTCCTCCTTCAGAACCTCGAATTCCTCTCTGAAGCCCTCGATCCCCTCAGCGAAGAATACCTCATCATCTTCGACATGCCAGGCCAGATCGAGCTCTACACACACATCCCGCTGCTCCCTTCCCTGGTGCAGTTCCTATCCCGGCAGGGCCCGCTAAACATCAGTCTCTGCGCGGCGTATCTGCTCGAGAGCACGTTCGTCGTGGACAAGGCCAAGTTCTTTGCCGGCACACTGAGTGCCATGTCGGCCATGTTGATGCTGGAGATGCCGCACGTCAATATCCTGAGCAAGATGGACCAGGTCAAGGATATGGTCTCGCGCAAGGAACTGAAGCAGTTTACTAACGTGGATGTGAATAATCTGCTGGGCACGGCGGGTGACGAGGAAACATCCTCAGTGGCCACTGGAGACCCATCGTCCAAGGACACAATGCTGAGCGGAGGATCTTTCCAGCAATTAAACCGCGCGGTCGGCCAACTCATCGATGATTTCAGCATGGTCTCGTTCCTCAAGCTGGACGTGCAGGATGAGGATAGTGTTGCCGCGGTGCTGAGCCATATTGACGATGCTATTCAGTACCATGAGGCTCAGGAACCCCGCGAGCCTTCCGATGCCCAGGAGGTCGATTACGAAGACTGAGCTGAGTGAGATGCTGTAAGCCGTTGTTGGCGCTGCCGCTGCCGCCGGCGCGCGCCGTGATTACGCCATCGCATCAGGATTCTGGGGGCGCATGCGCTAGCGCATCCTACTTTACTACCCCATCGAGTTATATAGAGCTGTTGCTGTTGTTACTTACTAGGTAACTTGTGCGTACCTGGCTGCTGTTACACCCGCTGCCTTGCTGAGTCACCAGCAACAACAACAACAACAACAATACCGACCAACCCGCCCGTCGCTGTTCTGCCATAAGCATCTACCCACCTGGTATGGGGGCCAAAATAATGGCGGCTAGATGCAGTGCTCGTATCCGGATACGGTTTAAAAACCGACGGGAATTACTTAATTGTCCGACCGACCGACCGACCGACCTGAAACAGGAATGTGAGCTGAAGGAAGGAAAAGCCAAGTACTTACTCAGTATCTACTTGACTCCTTACTACATAGTATCTATAATTAAGATGTCTCTAAAGCCGAACCAATGATAATGTCATATCATAATAGCCAAGTATGCATCTGCACCTGCGCCCTTTCTGCTCTTGTGACACTCGGTAGCTCCGTAAACAGCTTCTCAACTGCAGAAGTAGTAATGATAATAAAGATAGATAGTGACCAAGTGAGTTGTTTCTTCTGTCTTATCTTATCATCAGCAATTGAAATGATATCCCTTCCAATCCTTGCAGTGTACATGGCTTAGCATACCATAGCACACATATCTATACCTCACCGCTCAATTCAAGGCAACTAAAACTCAATTCATGTCACATTCAATTCAATCGAACCAAAACCAGCCATGTATCCATGCAGCATGCACTTCGTTTAATCGTAGCTCAGTCCAGGCCGGTCTCGGACCGGGCTCGACCTCGGTGTCATTCCTTCCCATCTCCCAATGGCAATCCCATCCTACCATCACCATAAAACCCCATTAATTATTACCAGTTTCCCAACTCAACCAAGTATCTATATCCCCAATGACTTCCCCTCTCAACCCCAATACTATATCATATTCAAACTTCCTAATACCTCCCCGCCCCTCCCAACCCCGTAACATACCCCCCGGACCCCATCCCAGAGCCAGACCCCGTAACAGCCCTCCCGCCCTCAACACCATCCCTGAACCCATCGACAAACCCACCGACAAGCCCAACCATCCACCCCAAGTCCCTGCCCGTTTTCTCAATCCCCACCGAGTACACATACCACAAGGCAGCCAGCACAAGCGCCCACCACAACAACCTCAGGGCCAGATTGACCCAGAACATGACGAGACGGCGAGCATAGTCGAGGATCTTGAGGGAGATGATGAGGACGAGGGCGAGGATGAAGATGGAGACGAGGTCGGGCATGGGCATGGAGGAGGTGAGGAGCGAGGCGAGCGGGTGGATGAGGTAGGGGTCGAGGTAGGCGGTGCGGCAGTGGGAGATGTAGGGGGTCAGGTAGGTTGTGTGGAGGGAGGCGAGGTGGGAGGCGATGGGAGTGGAGGTGAGGGTTTGAAAAGTTGGATGTTGTTGGATTAGAGAGAGGAGGGAGTCTGTGGGTGGGAGGTTAGTATTATTGATATTTGGAGAGATTGGTGTGGTGATGTTGGTGGTGTTGATGGGGATGTTCATGGGGTAGTTGTAGGAGATGTTGGTTGCGTTTGCGGTGTTACCTGGGAGAAAGTCCATTGTGATTGATGGAGCTCAGTCAACCAGATCTCTAGACTGGTAGGAAGAAGAGAGAGTATGGAGGCAGGCGAGGTGGCCACTCTCTTTTTATGCCTTGGAAGATTGGACACTGAAGGTTTGTGGCCGGGTAATCTGAGGTGGGTAAGGTTGCAGGAAAGAACCTTGTGCTATATACAGAGGTGACTATAAGGTGGAAAGTATCATGGTCGATCGGAGGAAGCCAAAACAAAGGAGTTTGGAAGAGTAGATGATGGATGAAGGAGAGACCGGGACTTTCCCTCGGCCAGATGCGCCAAAGACAATGCGGCGATGCGCGGACCAATGAGCGGCTGAGCGCAAAGCCAAACCAGGCAAACACCGCAGCCAGTCCGGGGGTGGATCCCGTGATATCAACGGAACTCGCAGGCATGCGACAAGTCAACTTTCTCTTCCTTCCTGCACATTCTTATTTTACTCTGCTAGAATTTTTCTCATCTCAGTATACTCAGCTGACAACTGTACATCTATGCAATTATACATGATCACGTCGTGATCGTGAGATATATACATGCCCATCTGGCCATGGACTCCAAGTTGACCATATACAAGCATTGGAGTATGCGCTGCACCTCGACCAAAACAAAGAGGTGCTTCCAAAACATGTCACACGCTAGAGTGTCGACGCCAAAACACCTCCCATGGGATTATTTTATACAACGAAGAAACAAGAAAAAGTCTAATATGCTGTCGTTCAAGCCATCAGAGTCCTGAACGTCTCACGTTGGGCCATGATTTCGGCCTGGAGTTTGCGGGTCTGGCGGAGTGCATCGTCGCTGTTGCAGTTTGTTAGCCATTATCTTGACATAAAACACGTTTCTCATTACATACCGATCAGACTGGAGCTCCGCAACTTCGATTTGCGCCCGGTTCATCCGGCTCACAACTTCCTCCATCTCCGAATCAGCGTCGCGAAGGAGCTTCTCCAGCTCCTTCACCCGCCGTTCCAGCGTTTCAGATTGGATAGCCTGATCCAAAGCAATGCCCCTACCACTGGTCGTCAAGTCCAGACGTGGCGACCGCGCGCCAAACGGCGTGGTCGGAGGCATGGGCGACAGGGCCGCAGGGCTGCGAGCGCCATTCTTCATGCGCTTCAGCTGCGCGTTGTGGTTCTCCTCAAGAGCGCGCACTTCTTCTTCGTGGCGCGCCATTTCGTCCTCGGAGTACTGCTGCGCCATCAGCAAGATGTCCTCCATCTCCTTGAGACGGGCCTGCATCTCATTGATACGAGCGGCTGACAGCTGTTGCTCCTTTTCACCCTTGCCAATGGCCTCCGCCAAACGGCTCCGCAGGGCATTGTTGCTGGCCAGCTGCTGTTGCACATGCTGCGCGAGCACCTCTGTGCGGTTGACTGACTCCACGAGTGAGTTTTGCTCGGCAAGGGGCGACTGAGCCGCGCTGGCTTCGGCGATTTCCCGATCCGCCTGAAGTTGTCTGTAAGCGGACTCCAGGGAGGAAGAGGTTGCGAGGACCTCGGCAAATCCATCCCGATCACATTCGAGGTCTTCGGGAACGGTGATGTCGTGCTCCTGGAGTATTACACGCAAGGAGGTGGTTTCCTGTTCAGCCCGGTCCAGGTCCATCTTCAGACCTGCCAATCCTTTTTCGCACTGCCACTTTTGTTCCAGAGCTTCCTCGGCACGCTGCCGAAGGTCATTCACTTCTTCGCGCAAGTTGCGCACTTCGCGCTCATAGCCCAGCTTGCGCGGAGAGCCTACTTGCTGTGCGCGCGCAATCTCCATCTCCATGAGCCGAAGCCGTTTCTCGTATTCACGGGCATCGTGGGCCTGACGATCGAGCAGACGCCGAAGAGATTGGTGAAGAGCATCGCGTTGCGCTTCGACATCCTCAATCCTATCCGCCAGATTCTCGCGGGGAGACTCATTGCGCTCCTTGGCAGAAACCGAGTTCGACCGCGACAGGGAACTGGAGCGGGATAGACCGGGCGACGGCTTGGTACGCACGCGCGCCAGCGAATTCGACCGCGACAGTCCCAATCCGACATTTCGGGCAGTGGGCATGCCATCTTCTTCGGCAATTGAAGCGAATCGACTGCCCTGCAGCTGGGCGAGAGAGGCATTTTCAATCTTCAACGCTTCGATTTCCTCCAGCAACCGCTGGACTTCCGAGGGATCAGATGAAGGCGCGGCAGGTTGACCACCTTGTTGCAGTTGAGGGATCACAGTGTCACGCATATGATCCCGTTCGTTTCGCAACTGTTCGAGTTCTACTCGCATGGCGGTCAACAGGTCTTCGAAATTGTCCTTGATCTGGCGCTCCTCGGCCAGCTTCCTACGGGTATCATCTAATGCGGCTTCGAGCTCCCTTGTCCGGGAGGACAGGTCCGAGAGATCTACTCTCTCCCGTCGCAGCTAAAATATGTTAGTCTGGGACTATCGTTCTCTCAGCTGATGGAAAGTCGTACCTGCTGGACCTGGGACTCTAGAATCTGGACGTGTGCTTCCGAGGCTGCCCGGCGACTACGCTCTTCTTGCAACTTTTGGCCCAGATCCACCTTGATCTGAGCCCGCTCCTGCTCTGCAGTGCGCTTGTACTTCTCAATGTCTTCGACCCGACCACCCGACTCAAAGGCGTAGCGGATGGAGCTGCTGCCCGAATCGGAGAAGTAATCGCTAGTCCGGCGATTGGGGGTATCTAAGGGCATATCTGACTGCAATCTCTCCACCAAATCCTCCAACTCCATCTCCCGCCGGATGGACCCGGCCAGCTCGGAACTGATCTCCCGCAGCTCATTCTCAAGCTCGGTCACCAGAGTCGTCGCCCTGGAGTCCAGGATACTGCCACTGCTCAGAGATGGGTTCCGCTGCGGGAGAGGCACTTGCGGCTTGGAGGGGTCGAAGGGCACCGTGGTGGAGGGTGTTATGGAGAAGGATGCGCTGTGGAGGGAAGCAGGCATCGGGGAAGGCACCGGAGAACGACCGGACTCGGAGATCTCGGTACTAGAGGATTCCGCGCCGGGAGAAGAGGTTGTAGCGCGCCACCCAAAAAAGGAACTGATCTTGTTCGCCGGCGTTTTCGGCTGTTTGGAGTCACCGGATGAGGACCGGCTGGGGGAATCTATATGTAGAGGTGGAGGACGGCGTGAGGGTAAATTCAAGGCCATGGTCGTGGGGCGCTTGGGGAGGAAAGCCGGTGATTTCAGGATGGGCACGAAGGGCTCGCTCACAAGACGGCTGTGTAAGGACGTCCCATTCGAGAATTGAGAGGAGTATCTGGGATTGTGGGTATGATTGTTGCTGCTCTCGTCGTCGTCGTCAACGTAGGCTGCGGAGGTATCTATACGTAGATTGGACGCGGACGGACCACCACGAGGAGATACTGGAGAAGAGTAGAAAAGGTCCGAGATTAGTCTTGCCACGTCTGAAGGGAAGAGTGGACATGGAAAGGCCTTCTCCAGGCTGCAGAAGTAGCGTGAGATTGCAAGGACCGCAAGCACAAGAGTGAGGGGGAGCAGGGGGAGAAGGTGAGGGGAAGAGAGCACGGGCAGGGGGGCAACGGCTGTCATACCTGTCCAGGTTCCTTGGAACCGAATGAAGGGAGTCCTCGTCCTCCTGGCCGTCAACTTCATACACAGAACCGGAGAAGGAGTAGGTGGATGCAGGGGAGAAGGCCAAGTTATGATGATGGTCAGCAGCGAGAGGAGAGGAAGAGACAGGGAGTGATAACGGATCTGCAGGCGAGTCACCCCNGGGGGAGGAGGGTAGCAGGGGCGAGGAAGGAGGCCTGTNATTGGCGCGACAGGATCACAGCATCCTGGGGAAGCGGTTTCCTGCGCACAAGGGTAGCAGAAGGAGGGGGAGAGGCCAGAGAGGTATTAGAGGGCGGCAAATGGGAAGAAGGAGAGGTGACAGGACCAGCAGCGGCAGCGGAGGTGGAGGAAGCAGAGGAGGGAGGTCGAGGAGGAGGAGGAGCTTGGCCAAGCGCCGGGGTCATCAGACACAGGGAATGGAGACTGATGATAAGTCTGGGACAAGGAATGGAGATGATTATGGTTTGGGCTTGAGGATAAAGCGCCCGAGGCAGGCGGAGAAGTCCAGCCTGGGGCCATGAGGGAGAAGACACTCTAATTGGCAAGGTTGAGCGCCAAACCCGGGACAATTGACAAGAACAGGCAAAGACGGGAAGGGGGGGGGGAGACAGAGAGGAGGGAAGATCAGAAACAATCGTTGGTCAATGAGTTCAGGATCGACGCACCCTCATGGTGACGAGGGCAGGAGGCGTTTAGTTTGGCACGGGGCAATAATCGATGGAAAGGCAGGTTTGACAAGACGTTCAGGGGAATAGTGGATGGAACGGACCCATTGGACGGGTGAGCAAGTAGATAGTCAATAGGTAAAGTTCAGACAATCCCAATCTAGCTGGATCAATCAGTCCATTACAAAAGCAGACATGCGCACATGGATTACACGCAGTCAGTTTCTGAATGGGTTAGTTCCAGTTGGTTTAGAGGGAAAATCGGGCGAGAAGGGCGAAGGGGAGAAAAAAGGAGGGCGGATTGAAAGGGGCGGAGAGTGAGAGAGAGAGGAAGAAAGACTTTGGAGAGAGAGGATCGTGAGATTGACCTGAGCTTCAAGCCAATTGCTGATTGGCGCCGACAAAACTAATTCCCGAATTGGTGGGGATTTGCTCTACTCAGTTACAGGAACCCATAATAATAATAATAATAATCCGCTGGATCTTTAGTTGGTAGATAGTTGGTTGTTAACACCCAACTTCTCTCACTGCCCAGAGGGCCATTGTTGCTGGTCAATTCTCATCAGGCTGGACTCAACATTCCTACAGCTCCTCTCATATTTCTTTACGCCAGTTTTCTTCATCTTCATGCTATCTCTGCCATCCCGAGACCAGCTCGCCTCCAGTCCAGACGGCCGATCGGAGTCCAGCCCCACTCGATATCGCGGTAGTCGGAAGACCGCAGTTCTAGTCAGGGGTAGTCTAGAGACCCAAGTTACTGACTGACTGACTTTCCATACACCACCCAAACCATGGTTGCAGCATCAACCACAACCAAACATCAAGGTCAAAGAAACCAGAGATGCATTTTCAGACCCCCAAAGATATGCTGTCATCTTCTGTTTCACCAACAAGGAGGCTTGTATACTGAAAATAGCACAACCAAATTAAACAGAAATAATGTGGCCCTATAGTCAGCATATCGGCTGGCCCCAACCTCTCCCTCTCCCGAGAGAGAGAGAGAAAATCTCTTACTCTACTTACTCCTACTGACTAGACTAGTGGCCGGTGCGTTCTGCACCCGAGCAGTTATGACCCGAACTAGTTCCACTCCTAACCACCTATTTACTGCACATACGACAGTAGAGTACAGAGTAGTCGTCACCTACTGTACATTCAGGAGAGTGTCAATGCAGAATGCAGCTTGCAGACGCAGACATCGTCACACTTCCAGTGCACTGATCTCCACTTTTGCGGATCTCCTGCATGTGATGACTGGCGATGTGATTGGGTTTGAGACCTGAACCGTGGTAGAAAAGTGAGACTCCCGTCTGCACTGTATAGCCTTGGGGGGGGCCATGGCAATGGGGCTGCTAGGTACTAAGAGTTCTAAGCGCTTGGCTTGACTCGCTTGGATGGAATGTTACAAACTACTAACTAACCGCCGCGGTTCTCCGTCCCGAACCAACATTTTCCTTCTCTCCTGCATCAGTTAGAAACTGACACACGACCAGTCCAGAATCCAATTACTAAATATATCTTGCGACGTGAAACGACTGTCAACCGATAGATACTATTGAGGCTTATTCTAGACCTTCGATCGTCGACGGTTGGCTGCAATAGTGTAGGTTTACTATACAGTAGTATTATTATCTGGCTACTATTTATTACTTATTCTCTTCCACTATAGCATTAAACGTGATAGGAGATGGTCTGACCACGGATAACCCTGGGGGTTATTATTATGGATCATCCTGACTAGTACTAACGGGTCTACTACGTACTTACTAAATTGATAAGTTCTGCCGTGTCTAGTATATAAATTAAGTGGTTCTATTATCCTACAGTAACCACTCAAGTACTAAAGGTCCAGTACGTGTTCCCTTTGTCTATCCCATCTTTTCTGGGTATTCTTCTCCGAGAGAGACATTCACATTAGTAGTACGGAGTGTAGTCTAACCACTATCTATCATAAATATATTTACTAATGAGACATTAATAAATTTATTCCCATTCCATCTCTACTTATCTCCCCTTCTATCTTTCTGTCAAACGTTGTATTCTCCTCAAGTTCTCAATCTTGAGAATACTTAAAAAGAAAAGTGTATAATAATGAACCACCTACTACATCAGCAAGGGGCCGAAACCTACTTCTTCCCAAACTCTAAGCCCAACTCAACTCTCTTTGTGATTGACACCACCACCATCAACCATCACTCCGAAAGCAAACAGAACAATGGAAAATAACTACATAATCCACGAACAATAAATTCTCCTTCTTCTGCTTCTATATTTATCCCTCCTCGCCATTACTCAAGTGGCGCCATCCCATGCGACTTATGTCTTAGTCTACTCCGTACACTTCCATGGCCTACAAACTGAAAGGGCTAAGGAAGGATAGATAATACAGGGCTGCAGGGGTGGATTCAGTTAGTGTTAGCCCCCCCGGCCCCCTTACTACTCACGTATGTAGACCCTTTTTTCTTCGCTCTCTTCTCGTTCCTTGGTTCAGCGGGTGTCAAACGTACAGTAGTGCCGCAGGAAATAAGCAAATATGTAGATAGCTGCAGGTGTTCCCGTTCTATTTTGGGAGTCATAATGCAGTTATGCAGTGTTTGTTAGATGGTTATTCAATTGCTGCGTAGTCTACTAGTACTTTCGGGTGGTTGGGTGGTGTATATTAGGGGTTCGGTTCGGTTTCATCTCCGTAGTCACTACTTCTACTACTGGAAGTAGCATCGTTTATGTGATACATTGGTATACTGGGTATATCCACTGGAATTCTCATACATGGCTAGTGAGTTATTGTTGGAAATTCACGCAACTCGGTGTTTCTGCATATATCTAACAACCTAAGTATCGACGCCTCAACTCATCGCTAAACATAACTCCAATCAATCAACCAACGCCATGTGCACACACGTAAAAGCTCATTGCTCCTGACTCGTAACGCTTTTCAGCTGTTCTCAGAATGTATAACATTGTAGACCATATAATATCCAGTCAGACCGACGCTCGCATAAACACACATAAACATATCATCATTCAGGAAATCGCCTCGAATTTAGTACGGGATAAAATCAAATCTCATCCGATCTGAATATCGCGTTAGTATTATCTTCTTTTTTAACAGACGAATTGTACATACCGAGATATTGACTCCACCCCTCGTTCTCATCCAACTGATTCGCCCAATACTGTTCCAGAAACTTCAATGACTGCAACACATTTGGTACTCGAATGGTATCGTGCAGCGAGGACAGTAGCCGTCGCACTTGCTCACGGTCTTCTCCGCGCGCCTCACACCCAGCGATGAATAGCGGGGTAGTCAGCATTACCCACGGGCTCAGTCCCGGAGACGGCCCGATTTGAGCCGTGCATTCAAGGATCCTCTTAACCGACTCCTGCACCACCGGTGCAGACGCTGGTGTCTTTCGCAGTCGACGATGGATCTGAATGAGAGCACTGAGTTGGAAGGCCTCGTTACAGAGCATGAGCTGTTGGATACATTCCGCAGAAAGACCCTCCACGACGCCAGGGTAGAATGCGGGCTGCGAAGCCACTTCTTGTTCCATGAGATGGCGGAGCGACGACTCCAGCGCTGCAGCTTCGTTGTGTACGCTGATCTCGTTCCCTTGGACAGAACTCTCATCACCTTCCTGGCCCCGACTCTGATGCTCCCGCCACGCGACAGCCCCAATCCTCCGGAAGATTGTGGCCAAGTTTACCGTAAAACCCCAGTAATCATCCAAGTAATCCGGCGAGGCCGACTGGTTTGGTCCAATGGAGACCAGCTGATCCGTAGCTTCACCTATGGGCGGCCCATTCCCCGTCAACGCTGTCAGCGACACAATTGACCGATACCATCTATCTAGATACCGTCTGAACCCCTCCGGCGACTTGGGGGACAGCGCCCCGCTCTGATCCGAGGCCTCCATCAGAGCCCGGGCACCTTCGATATGTGCGCGCCAGGAATTGGGGTGAATTGCACCGGAATGAATCTCGGCGAGGCAGAGGGTCCGGGCGGTTGCAAGCAGCGCATCCGATCCCCTGCTCGCAGGGTTCTGTAGTTCCGTTCTGAAATGTTCTAAACTGAGGGCCATAAAGCGTGCGATTTCGGGTGCAGACTTGACGTTTTCAGATTGGTTGTGGAGGGCTTGGAGGTGGATAGCGGAGAGGGCCATGGTTGCGTAGAGGAGGGACGGGGTCTGAAGGGCCATAGGGACGAGCATCTTGCAGATATCGCGCTGCATGCCGGAATGACAAGCCGTGATCTGAGAGGCATCATTGAGGAAGTGGTGTAGGAGGGATTTCTGATCGGTAGAGAGGGAGGCGAACGGATCAATATGGCGGACTAAGGTGGTGTTCGTCGGTTGGGTAGAAGGAGATGTTGCTATTGTGCCCGGAGAAAGAGCAGCCGCAGCTTTGGTGGTGTAGATGAATTCGCCCGGGGAGTACTCTGATTGCGAGTAGCAAAGTTAGATCAGTATATCCCGGTATACAACAGGCTACATGGCATTCACCCACCTAGTTTTTGCATGCCTCCTGTTCCCACGCAGGCTCCAAACCTTGAGCGCGAAAAGGCTCGGCCCCCCCACTGCAGCTGCATCGCATATCGACATTGCGTGCCGGCCGACATGCAGCGACCACAACTGGGACGCTGCTCGTCGCATTTCTGCCGCCGGGCTTTACATCGTTTGCACCCGTTGAAGGATCGAGACATGGAGTTGGCGGGGATGAGGGGATCGCAGAAAATGTTGCTGCTTACTTTTTTCCCTCCGCGGAGTCTTCGGCTCTTCCCCGGCTCAGGGGTGTTCGTCCGCTGGTTACTTCTCCGCAGCTGATAAGAGTGACAAGAAGGGGGCGAGATGTCACCAAGTCGATGACTGCAGTTGGGTTCCGTGCGGAGATGAGGAGCTGGAGATGAATCCCAAGCCGCAGGTGCGCCACGAGCCCGTTGAAAGTCTTAACGGTCAGTGCGAGAAACTAAAAGTTGAGACCGATGAGATAAGGCGAACCCAAGCGGGACCCGCGGCTTTCTGTATAGCGGCCGATCATCGATCCACCGCTGCTGCCAATCGTCGTGCTCAGAACAGCCGTTGGGCACTCTGCGTGGATCGGATTCTGATGTCTCAGATCAGAAAGTGCATGACACAGTACTCTAATTCTTTCCCAGGCATTGCCTCCAGACTTATCTATCTAGGTCACACTGATCGTCGCCACGAGGGGGCGGGCTATGCATGGCTTGCGTGCTTCCGAGCGGAAACCTTATCGGGTTCGATTTAGTTGGCTATGTGCATACGGCAATGGCATTTGAAAATGATTTACGCTGAGAATCCATACAATACAGCCAGAGCAGGTCTATGCTCGGCCAGACAGAAGCAGATCAAACAAGCACCGGGTAATATATCACATCACGTCACTCTCCTCCGTTGAACTCTAGTCATCGAACGTGTAGCGCAGCCACTCGCCCACCGCCCGCAAGCTCTCCCACCGCACCGACTCGTCCTTGTCCGTCATCAGCTCCATGACACGAGTCTTCAGACCCAGTTTTTCCAGCTGTGCCCGCCGTTCGGGCAGTTCCTTCACCAGGTGACCCACATCGTTACAGGCAATCGCCAGCACCTGCTTGTCGTTATCCCAGCTCTTGGAGATGATTTCGGACAGCTTCTTGGGAAGTGCACCGTTGTTCTCGTCGAGGATGCGACGGGCATTGTCCTTCCAGAAGGTAGGGTTGCGGTGGGGCGGGGACCACCGGAGGTGGCCAGATTGCAGCTCAGCTGCGTACTGATCGAACGTCGTCTGTGTCTTGGTGTACTCATCCAGCATTTCGGACAGGAATGTGAGGTCCTCCAGCAGATCGGGGTCGGTCAGATGGCGACCGGCGAGGTTCGTAAGGAGGGCAGGAAGGCGGACAAAAACTGCGACCGGGAGCAGGGTGGTGCGGTTACTAGACAGGAGGTTGTTGAGAGTTGCAAGGAGGAGTCGGGTGGTCTTCTCCTTCGGGGAAAGGCGCAGGAGGTGCGTGTACAGCTGGACAAACTCGTAGTCCCTATATTCATCGTCAGCCTCATTCCATCTTACACCCATTGCTATTCATGTCACATACGCTTGCAGATCATCACCAATCAACTCCCCTTCAAAACTGAGCTGCCAGAGAACAAGCAAGACCCGGTACAACAGCTGAAGACCGACTCCACCGGCAAGGCCGGGCTCGATCGCGCGCGAGCTGCCAGCCAAGGTGCTGGAGCTGCTATCCTTAGCACCCGTGGCTGCACGCAGGATCTCGACTAACGGCTCGACGGTCTGCTGTCTCTGCTTCCAAAAGATCTCGCGAGACCTAGAGGTTCGTAGCAATGCCGACAGCTCCTGGACCCCGATATCCTGCAGCCCGCTGTCTTGGTTCTGGGTCAGGGTAGAGAGATAGGTGTACAGCTGCGGAAGCGCTTCATCATCGCGCGCAGCTGGCTTGGATGACGAGCTCAGGCTGACGGAGACAAGGTTGGTCAAGAAGGTGGAGGTAAGCAGAGGGATCGGGTCTTCGGGGTTGGTGGAGTGACGCAAGAGGGGAAGGAATGGCTTGTAAGGGTCGGGATGCGCGACCAGGGCGGTCGATAGGGAGGGGACATCTAGAGAGCCAGGCTGATCAGCATTCCATCGTCACTATCGCAATTCGACCACGGAGGAAATGCCCATACCGTTGATCAAATCCGCGGCCAGCACGAGGATGTATTGCACAATATCGGTTCTCCTGGAGGCGGAGTCCAGCACGCTCTTCCCTTCAGAGCCACCAGAGAGTAGACCAACATAACCAGCCAGATCCCCCTCGACAGTCTGACGCCGCTGCTCCTTGCGAACCTTGTCCACCGCCTTAATCTTCTTCAGGTGGTCATCGGTGATGTTTCCCGCTCGGACAGCTCCTTCCCATGGGATGGGACGAGCTCGGATGTTGTTCTGTAGCGAACTGAGGTAGGTGGGTGGCTCCAGGGGTAGCGACGACATGGTGATTCCGGAGGAGGGGGGAATTCAGGAGCCAACCGGAACGGAGAAAACTGGATTGAGGGGAGAGGGACGGGGGTTGCGGAGGTGGTGAAGGAGGAGGAGGTTGGGGAACGGCCAGGGAGGAGCCCGATGATGATACGAATCACGTTCGCCGTCACTCTCTCTAGTGTCTCTCCATCCCCGGCCGCCAAGCCGGTTGCGCTTCATCGCTTCTTCGGAGTCCACGCAAGCTGCAACGTATCGACTGAACGGCCCCTCCCGACTCCGGTCGGACAACTCACTCTCTTTTGACCTCATTGCTCTTTCACTTCCGTGGAATTCGTGCTTCTCTAAGCTAGTCTCTCGTTTGTGGTTCCTCCCCGCGTCCGCGTACTACGGCCTCGTCTTCCTCTGAGTGACGACAAGCCAGCATCAAATCGCATCATCCTCCAGATTCCTCGCTTTCCATGATTGAATTGGCGCATTCTTGCTGCTAGGCATCCTAGTTTGCAGGAACTTCAAATCTTACAGCCATCACGATGTCGCAGGGTTCCCAAGGCTCCAAGCCGAAATGGAAAGTGGGCTCTTTCCTGCAGCAAGCCGTTGCCGGCGTTGAGTCCAGGCTGGATTTGATCCTGGCCGAAGAGGAGGACCAGAAACAGCTTCAGGCTAAGAATGCGACTACAAAGCCCAAACAAAATGAGCAGACGAGCAGTATGAGACTCTTGATAGATCCAGGCTGTTGCAGTATGTCAGATTGCTAACAGTTACTAGGTATATCACGCAGTTCGTCGAATGCGCGAAAGAATGATCGCCTTCAGGAACGCCTGGCTCGTGCTGTGGTGAAGTCGAATACCGCTGGCAATACTTCCTCGCAGCCTTCTAGCCATGCCCCCTCCCCCGTCAGCAGTCCAGTTCCCAGCAACGGTGGACGCTCAAGCATGGATATTGATGCTAGTCTGGATTCCCAAAATGGAAGTACAGGCAGACACTCTCGGAACTCCAGTCGGCAGGAAGTGATTTCAGCTACAGAGGCTCCTCGGATAAGCCAGGACTCAGGCGTCTCGTCGCGCCGCTCTCAGGACCTCGTTTCGCAGACCGAAGTTGCTAATGCTGAGGAGGCTGCCTCTACAGATGCATCTAATGTGACACATGATATTGCACAAAAGGCCAGCGCATCGTCTCCCGAGCCCGATCAAACTCCCGCGCCGACGATTTCCCTGCCAACGACAGATACTCCTACGGACAGCCCTCGAACTTCCAGCGACCAAGATAGATCTATTGCGCAGTTACAGGCGGATCATAGAGCTGCAGAGTCTCAGTGGCAGGAGGAAATGTACGGATACATCGAACGGATCGATGCGCTGCAGTCCAAATTAAAGTATCTGGCCAAGGAAGCCGCGGAATCTGCTAAGAAGGCAGCGGCCACAGCTGAGCCAGGGAGCGTCGAAAAGCAGCTCCGAGAAAAGGACGAGAAGATCGCTCTGCTGCTCGAGGAAGGACAGAAGCTCTCCAAGTCGGAAATGGACCACAGAACCGCGATCAAGAAACTGAGGCAGCAATTGGCAGAGAACGCAAAGATCCAGACTGAGTCAAAGAAGAAGACTGAAAAACTGGAACGGGATCTTGCCAACGCAGAAACTAGAGCCAAACGGGCTGAGGCGGCTGAGAAGAGAGCAAATGACTCGCTGTCTGCGCAAACGAAGGTGTCCCGGGACCTGGAAGCCACGACAGCGGAGCGTAACGCACTCAGCCAAACCGTACAGGAATTGAAGGGACAACTCGCACGAGCTGTGTCTAGGGCAGAGGCCGCAGAGGCCAAGGCTCAATCTGAGGCCCTCGAGCAGGAGAAACGCCGCGCTACCCAGTTGGAGGAGGATCTAGCAAGCGCCAAGATCGAGCGTGAAATCAGTGAAGAAAAGTTGAACAGAGAGATCAGCGATCTGAAGGGAACTATTGAGCAGGAGAAGGAGCGAGCGCGTTTGTTGGAGATCGAGCTAAAAGGGGAACAGTCGGCGCTGGAAAGTAAGATGGAGTCCTTGCGGTCTCGGGCAGAAGAGGCGTCTTCTGGTGTTACAGGTGATGCGCAAGCCAAACTCCTGCGTCAGATCGAAACGCTCCAAACACAATATGCTGTCGCCAGCGAGAATTGGCAGACCTTGGAGGGCTCATTACTGGCACGGTTGGCCAACGTCGAGAAGGAGCGCGATGAGGTTGCACGACGGGAGGGCGAGATGCGACGGAAGATCCGCGAAGTGGTAAGACAGCCTAATTCTATGTTGCACTGATACCAGATGGGCTAACTGTGCACAGAACCTTAAAGCGAAAAGACTTGAAGAAGACCTGGAGAGTGCTAAGGAGGCCGAGCATGACCTCGAAGGAAAGCTCGAAGAGCGCATGCAAGAACTACAAAAGGCAGAGCAGAAGCTCAAGAAATCGGCGGATGACTTGGCCCTGGCTCAAAAGGATCTCGTCGAACAAAAGAAGGTACTCGATGCCACATGGTCGCAGAAACTGGAGGAGGAGCGAACCAAATGGCGCGAGCAGACCATTTCGCCCCCTGCCTTGCTCCAGCAGCCACGGACGCAGTCCCCCGTTGCCTACAGCCGAAGACCAAGTGCTCTCGAGCCTGTCTCACTAGACTTCCGGCCCACGAGCCGTCGGTCCTCGACGTTACCAACTTCGCCAGAAGTTGGCACTCCCATCCGTCAAAACTCTTTCCCCAACTCGACCCTGATGCTCTCTCCACCGCAAACCAATGGCTCCTCTCACCACGCTGTTCCGGAAACACCATCGATCACTTTCGAGCCTGACGAGTACTTCAGCCGCTCCGGTACCCCTTCTGCCTATGGCGGAGCACCGACACAGCATTCACGCGGCATCAACGACATCATCTCCGAGTCGACTGTAGGAGCGGGACCTTCCGTCCAGCTGGTTGAGCGCATGAGCGCCACGGTCCGTCGCCTTGAGAGCGAACGCGCAGCATCGAAGGACGAACTCGCCCGAATCACCACACAACGAGATGAAGCGCGCCAGCAGATTGTCGATTTGATGCGCGAGGCGGAAGAGAAGCGATCCTCCGACGCCCGCGTGCAAGAACTTGAAAAGCGGCTAGAGGATCTTGACCAGAGATACCAGACGACGCTTGAAATGCTTGGCGAGAAGAGCGAACAGGTGGAAGAGCTTCAGGCCGATATTGCGGATCTCAAGAAGATCTATCGGGAATTGGTTGACAGTACCATGAGATGAGAGGTGTTTATGCGTAGTAGACTTGTGATTGCTGCCCTGTAAATAGATTTATCGTTCGGGCTAGACTCCGATTTAGACGATGTGATGTGAGACATGCCTTGAAAAAGAAGATGTCATGAATCCGTTAATTACTAAGACAAAAATAATATGGAAACAGTCATTCGATGAGCCTGAGAGTATCAAAGATAGACTCGGGTATTAATCCTTTTTATATCTTCCATCCATTCGTTCCTCCTATCCAACATACCGAATAAACTATAACTCGATCCCCTCCCTCTCCGCTGTTTGCAGGATATAGCTCCGCACCTATACGCATACCACTATCAGCACACACTCCCACCTCGATTTATATATGATAAAAAAGGAAGAAGACGAACCTTGCTATCCGGCGCCATATCAATGGCCAAAACACCATTCGAATCCCTCTTATCTGCCTCCGCACCAGCCTTGAGCAACGTAATCGCTGCATCGCCGTGACCCTCTGACACGGCATGATGTAAAGCTGTCAGCCCATCAACATCCGTTGCATTGACGGGACTCTTCCCCTCCTCCAGAAGGATTTTGATGATAGGCGAGGATCCAATCGCCGCTGCTCGGTGCAGAGGCAGCTGTCCGCGTCTATCCTTTACTCTTGCGCTGCATTTGTTGGCGATGAGGGTGCGGACGGTGGAGAGGTTGGCTTTGGAAGTTGCAAAGTGGAGGGCGTTCTATTGTAGACACAGATATTAAGTTAGGGAAAAGGTGGCCTAGGAGGAAGGGACGGGAAGTACCTGGCCCGAGACGCTCTTCGTGCTGACGTCTGCGCCTTTCTTGAGGAGGAGATCGATGATGGGATCGCCTTCGGCGTTCTTCAAGCTAGATGCAATCATGAGTGGTGTCCAGCCGGAGCCATCCTATGGAAATATTAGTGATGTTCTGGCGTGGTACATTACAAAAGATGAGACAATAACGGACCTCGACATCGGGATCAAAGTGCTTGTTGGATATCAGTAGCTCCACAATCGGGAGACGGTTGTATGCTACCGCCCAGTGGATGGGAAGGCGATCATCGTCATCTTTGACATTTGCTAGCTTGGGGTTGGCCTAGAAGCCATCAGCGAGACGGTCTTTGAGCTGATAGTGAGGTTGTATAGAGCTCCCTGATGGCGGTGCGGGGCAGCTTTGGAGTACGTACGCTGAGGAGAGATTCAGCGATTTGAGCTGGAGGAGATCGGTTAGAGCTTATCACAATGTCCGGGTTGAATGCCTCGTACTTTTGCCCTCCCGGGCAGCCTCGTGAAGAGGAAACTTAGCTTCCTGACTGGTATTCATTGTGGATGTGACAGAATTACTTGGGATTGAATAGCATCAATCAATTAATCGGCGGGGTCGGCATCTAGGCCTTGACACCTGAAAATGGTGCTAATGCCTCAGGCAGAAAATAGCTCGCCGCCCGCCGAAAATCAAGTCGAGCTTCGCTGCCGCTGATTCCAACTTCGCCTTCACTTCAAATCATCACCAATTCTACTTTCGCGCCGCACTTTCTCCTGTCATCCCGGTGCACAATACACTCCGCATGAGGCACACCTCTGGTCTCCACTAGAAGCCCAGTACACCCCGCCTCGGGGCTCAGGACGCGCCAACGACACGTCTCCGCAGCAAGCAGTTCAACCTACATACCGAGCGTCGGAATACCCTCCAGTCCATCACAATGGACGTCGTTCCCTCTACCACACCCGACGAGGCAGTGCGCCTCTCCGCCAAGCGGACGGCCGAGCTCTTCGGTTCTGACTACCTAATGGTCACCCCGTCCGTCGCCAATGGCTCCATCGCCACGTCCTACCGGCGCAAAGCAGAATACGAAGATGTGAAGGAACTCCCCCCAGCGCTCGCCGAAAAGCAAGCCAAAGCCGTGGCCGCTGGACGCGCCAAACGCCCCAAGATCCAACCACAGGCCCAAGCCGCCGTGGACGGCAGCGGCGCGTCCATGGCACTCGTCAAGAAGGCCCCCGGCCCAGCAGCCGGCGGCGTCGGCGGTGAAAACGCTCCCAACGAATTCGCCCTTGTCCCTCGGCGACGAAACAGCAACGACCCGACTGGCACCCGCCATGGAAGCTCATGCGGGTCATCTCCGGCCACTTGGGTTGGGTGCGCAGTTTGGCCGTCGAGCCCAACAACGAGTGGTTTGCTAGTGGTGCAGGCGATCGGACCATCAAGATCTGGAATCTGGCTACAGGTGCCCTCCGTCTCACTCTCACGGGTCACATTTCCACTGTCCGCGGCTTGGCCGTGTCCCCCCGACATCCGTACCTCTTCTCCTGCGGTGAAGACAAAATGGTCAAGTGTTGGGATCTCGAAACCAACAAAGTCATCCGTCACTACCACGGCCACCTCAGCGGCGTCTACACCCTCGACCTGCACCCCCGTCTCGACCTCCTCGTCACAGGTGGTCGTGACGGCGTAGCCCGCGTCTGGGACATGCGCACTCGCGCCAACGTCCACGTCCTCGCCGGCCACAAGGGCACCGTCGCCGATGTCAAATGCCAGGAAGCCGACCCGCAGATCATCTCCGGCTCCCTGGACGCCACCGTCCGCCTCTGGGATCTCGCAGCCGGTAAATCCATGGGCGTGCTCACGCACCACAAGAAGGGTGTGCGCGCTCTCGCCACTCACCCCCGCGAATTCACCTTCGCCTCCGCCAGCACCGGCTCCATTAAGCAATGGAAGTGCCCCGAGGGCGACTTCATGCAGAACTTCGATGGTCAAAACGCTATTATCAACACCCTCTCCGTCAACGAAGACAACGTCATGTTCTCCGGCGGTGATAACGGCTCCATGTGCTTCTGGGATTGGAAGACCGGGTACCAGTTCCAGAGCATCGACGCTGTCGCTCAGCCGGGTTCTCTGGAAGCCGAGGCGGGTATTATGGCTTCGACGTTTGATCGTACTGGCTTGCGTCTTATTACTGGTGAGGCTGACAAGACTATTAAGATTTGGAAGCCGGATGATGAGGCCACCGAAGAATCGCACCCTGTTACCTGGGCCCCCACCTTGGGGAGACAGAGGTATTAGTTTGTTAGTGTGGCTTGTGTGGTTCTGCTCATTATCATCAATACCCCGATGTCTTTTTTTTCAGTTCGTTTATCTTGGTGTGTTGGGGGAGCTACTTCAAGGGGGATTTTTCTAGCTTTGATGTTATGTCATGCTGTGTATGCACTTAGGAGTTTAGCGTTAAATATTTGGGATGTCAGATTGGCCCTGGGAAGGGCTCATAAAAGGAATGTATCATATAATCTCTTAGAGACTGAGGTGTCTGTCCTTATAGTTGCCGTTGACTTGTAGAAGTCACTAGATTGTGTGTAATGATGTCAAGGTTCATGGTATTGTGTCTAGTGTTTGTATTTGTATTGTTTTATTAATAACACATATGGGTATCATTGTTCTTATACAGTAAGTAATGTATCATCTAGATGGTCACGACTATAGTGAGTGGTAATCACTGATCCAAGCCCAATCCAAGCCCCTTGGCTTCCTCATCCTCGCGAAAAGCAATCTTGACATCTTCTGCAGCGATACGGAGTCGTACTTTTCCGCTACGATCGCCACGATGCGGAATAGCAGCGCTACCTAGGGGTCCCCTGGCGCCGGCTCCATATTCCAGAGCGAGGACGCCCGAGTTCGTCAGTTCCATTGCGGCGTAGCCCAAAGCTCGTACGCGAGCGCCGGTCCCTCCGGCTAGCAGGAAGTCTTTGACACCGGCGCCTGCTGCTCCGGCCACAGCCACGGCCGCATCGGCGATTCGTTTGGCTTCGTCGATTACGTCGCCGAATGCTGATTCAGAGATACCGGTGCGTCGGACCCGGGCTAGCATGGCGGCGAGGAAGAGCTTAGCGGCGAGGGGAAGACAGCGGAGGGACTGTTGGAGAGGAGTTGAAGTGGCTTCGTGAATGGCCTGTTTGATTGTGGCGATGGTGACACGACCGACGGTTTGTGGTTTGGTGGGTGGTTTCTTTTGAGGGGAGGACTGGGCGGATTGTTTGAGGGATCTTTCTCTGCGGGCTGGGGTCTTGCTGGGTGTTGGGGGTAGGGATTCGGTGTCGTCTGCATCGGGTTTGTCTGTGTCTGGGTCTTGGGCTGCTGCTTCGCTGGCCTGTTCGGCGATTTCGACGGCGCGTCGGCAGATGTCCAGGGCACGTCGGGCATCACCACTAACGGCGGCTACCTTGCGACTGGCGAATGGATGGCGTCCGCGTCGACGATATTCCCTGGTACGTTGGCTAAGCGGGTGCTGATGATTTCCATCAGATCAGTGTGCTTATATCCGGGGAAGGTGATACGGGTGAGACCCAGGCGACTGGAGATTTTGTTGCTGAGCGTACGTTCTGGAAGATCCATGGTGTTTGCGACAGCCAAGACAATAAGGCGAGAGTGGCGGAGCGCCGGCCAGTTGAAGAAGTTGTACATCACAGACTGATTCTTTGTGACAAGCTGATCGAGCTCGTCCATAAGAACGACGCAGGACACTCGTCGCGGGGATGGATGTGAGAACTCCCGCTCAAGAAGGTCGAGAGCATGTGAAGGCGATACTCGGTCACCCTTGAGCGCTTGCCAGAGCAGCGAGTAAGATTGGTGAGGATCGGTGACCTTCATGCCGTTGATTTCAACGAAAATAAAATCGTCCATCTCTTCTGCCAACACAGCCGAATTCAATTGCGAAACGACTTCGCGGACCGTTGCTGTCTTTCCAGTACCCGGCGTTCCTGATATGTAGATGCAAGCCCCTGTCCCTTCCATGATCGCGGCACTGAGATGACTATACACTGTTTCGAACTCCGTTTTTCGGCATGGAAGCGATGTAGGCACGGTGGAAACGTGCAGCAACGTGCGCGCCTGGCGGTACGGGGAGGCGAAATGAGTGGGTGAAAGAATACGAGTACCGAGAGGTGTAAATTCGAGAGGCTTCTTGACGACGATCCTGTCGGGATACGTTAGCCGATATCTGGTTGGAGGAGCTTGTTTGCCTACCTCTTATGAGCTGGGGTGGTAAAGGTCTTTTGACGCCGCGATTGGGGAGTAGCGTTTGTAGCCACCTTCTGCCTTTTCCTAGGTGTGGTGGGGACAAAGTCATCCTCTTCCTTGGTGTCGTCCTTCTTGTCATCATACTCCAACATACGTTAGCACCATGAATCCACCACCAATCAGGAACATCACTCACGTCGTCGTCGACTTGCTTGCGCTTTTTGGCTGCTTTCAACCCATCCTTAATCAAGGTGATGAGATCAAAGACCCTATCCTCACGGTATACGTCCTCCCAGACAAACTCTTCCGTATAACGTCCTTGCAGCTGGTTTACTCCTCTCCGAACAACAATGCACTTGTTGAACTCCGCGAGGGCCTCTTTTCCTTTCGGGGGAGCACCGTCTGGGTACCTGGCGTAGAATGCATCCTTGGACATTACCGTAGCTTTGCCACTGATCGACGTAAGAGGATTGACGTTAAAATCGGCAGTCAGGTATTGCTCGTTGGGCAAAGCGTCGGCTCGTCGCTTGTTCCGGGTTGACATGAACTCATCCGGGGAAGCAAACCACATGATGTTCGCCGATTTGATGATCTCGTCCTCAGCATCCGGATCCTCCTGTTCTACGAATTCCGTTATAATGCCAATCCAATCTTTGCCTGGTTCTGGGGATTTCAAAAGCACCACCTGGCCCAAGGCGCATTCGAACGAGCCCATCCGAGCTCCGACAATAGTCCGGCGGCGTTTGGCATTGGGGCGAGGGGTGCGTCTTCGGCTCGATTTCGGGGTATCTTCTGTAGTCGCCTGCTCGCTTTCTTTGTTGTTCTCGTCGTTGTGGTCATAGATCCACTCCCACGGGTGGTCTTCCTCGCCGAGTTCGTCGTCGGAGTCGTCACGGACAAGACCTCCCTTGGTCATCCATAGCTGAGCACGCTTGCGGACGCTAGACTTGCGGGACCGCGACTTGTCTGCCTCATCGGCAGAGTCAGAAGCCATTGTCCTGCAGAGACCAGAGAGGAGGGATGGAAGTTGGGGCAGCGACGGCCGTATGAAGTGATTGATGGGATGATATGATGGATGATAATTAATTTAGTTTGTTGGACCGGCGACGGAAAAGACGAAAAAGGGAAAGGCGCGCCCGCTGCGCGTTGTCCACTTTGGGTAACGCGCAGCTGTTTCTGGCCAATGACAGCGAGTATTGCCTCTCGTATACTTCGAGTGTTTTCCGTATAGCAAACGCCATACAAACCACTGCTTTAGTACTGCAGTACCAGTGATAGTAGCAACGGTTCTGGTTCTACAACAGGAGAATTAGTCTTTGTGGTTAAACATGGCTGCAGTCTATGGCGACTGCCCAATATTTCGTACTTTTTGCTATGTTTGTTTGCTACCCAGCTTTATTCTAGGAATGAATGTCTTCTGACTTTCCTGTAAACTGAGCCATATTTACAAGCCTGAGCTTCTCTCTCCACTCCAGTACATTTTACTCCTGCTGCTGTTATTCATTTCACATTGCTTCACAGTAATATGACTTGAATAACGTCCTAGTAGAGAATGAAGCAATATTACCTTGACTGCCTTCACTTGACCTGTTCCTTCCCAGCCGGAAGCTGTTCCAAGACTTCGATCCTCCTGGTTCGCTTGTAGATTTGTCTCTAATGCAAAACGAATTCTTGGGAGTATTCACCGGGTTGTTCCTGCCAGCAAGTAAGTGTTTCTCGGGACATTTAACCATCCCACTATTTTCACTCCTGTCACTCTTCTCCTTCACCCTCCTCTCACTGCCCTTTCACCATCAACCATCACCGTCACTACCACTACCGCTCATAAATCCCTGCATTTCCCCTTTCTTTCCATCCTATTTTCCAACTTCATCTTAGCACTGTGTTAACTGCAATTCAGATCCTTCTGTGATCTTCCAGCATCTTATTGATTAACACTTTCACGCGGTCCGCAATGGCTGCGAATACACGCGTCGAGTAAGTCCCCGAATCCCTTTTGACAGACACCGGCTGACTGCAAATAGCTTCGAGTCTTCTGGAGCCCAGGGTAGATATTATCTTTTTCCTTGCCATTTGGTTATATTCGTTAGTTGCCAATAACTGATCTCTGTCTGTTCTAGAATGGACGCTACCGGGCTACGGAAAGCAAGGTTACTATCCATCCCAAGCAACAGCAAAGACCGAAACTGATCACTTTTATAGAAGCTTCAAAGCCCACTCCGGATGAGTTTTCCAAGCAACCCCCAGCCGCACCTGCCAATAAAGGCACTCCCAGCACGCCGGTTCGTCCCCCAGGCATACCACGACCAACAAGAGCCCGTGGAGGTTATCGCGGACGGATTGGGCACTCAAGCGGGGTATCGCCCAAGCCAAACGTCTTTGGTGATTCGCCCGCAAAGTCGAAGTGGAGAGGTAAACTAGAGCCTGCAGGTAAGACCAGACCCTGCGTGCAGTGTGATCCAAAAGCTCACTAAGGAAACTGCAGGCCTCGTTAAACTACCCGCGCCTTTCGGATCGTTGAAGAATGAGTATACACAGTCTTTCTGCAGTTGTTGTTTCCAAATGTGCTAAAGCTGTTGCAGGTTTTTTGGCGTTGCAAGATCGACAAGCTCAATCAGAAAGCCCCCGGCGGCGCATGGCCGCTATGAGGTTTTCGAAGAGATTAGTCGACGTACAGGAGCTTTCATTAAACCACCCTTCTATACCGATACTGTAAGCTCCATGAGCCAGCCAGCCCCCCCCCCCCCCCCCCTCCCAACCAAAAAGTCGCACACTAACGGAGATAGGTCATCTACTTATGGGGCGAGCCACCTCAAGTTGCAGCTGCAAAGGACATCATTCTCAGTATCATGGCAAAGTGTAGCCATTCGAGCAAAAAGAAGGTAGAATGGGATAAGGTTACGGCACATTCAGTCAGTAAGGAAGTTCGTGTGGAGATGAAGGAGAGATACAATGCCAGGCTCCAGGCGCTGCAAAAGCCACCAGATTCCTCCTACGACTTTTCGGATCTTGTGAGTAAATCAGGATTACCCTTTCACACACTTTATTGACCGCCTGACTGATTCTCATTTGTAGATGCTATTTTTGTGGCCAAAGGATGGTCCTTCTATTCATGACTCCCTGGGTCCGCAGCTCGAGGCCCTCGACCACATACGGGTCAAGTTCAATTGTCACGTCTTTGTCCCAAAAGATCTCCCGGATCACATCTGCGCTGTTGGGCACAACGACGAGGCCATGAGGCAGATCGTCCGACGCCTCAGAACGAAGTACACTGAGGTTGTTGCCAACTATGTTGTGAAAGGCAAGCTCTACCTTGTCGAGCCTCCGACTGCCATGAAAAGTAAGATTGTCGTAAAGAAGGACGCCCGCCTAGCGAAGCCCTTACTCCGTGGAACTCCACTCCAGGGCTCCGAGGCGGAACGGTGGCCCGATCGAGCGAGCCTGATCCAATCAAAGAATAATGCCCGGCTTCTGAGCATGGTCGAGAAATGTCTAAAGGGCGTGGTCGTTGTTCGTGGACATTTGCGTATGCGGGTAAATCTCGGCTCGTTTGTACTCGACCAGTACCGTATTCCGGCAGACGACAAGCCATACTATGTTCTGGAGGAGTTCAGGGAAATGATACTGCACGAGCAGACTAAGGGACGCTTGATACCAGGGTAAGCTCCGCTCTGTTGTGTTTGTGACGATGTCACTGATCATTCGTCATCCCTACAGCCTCAAGGTCCATAAGGACGAACTTCTTGCTAGATGTTACCAGGCTACCCATCTGCTTCAGCCATACCTCAGCACGGCACAAACGCTGAGCAGTGCCGAGCCTGCATTTTCAGTGAATTTCGAGTTTCTAGGCCAAAGCAACTCCATGCTTCGACTGGAGGCAGAGTTCGCCAGGAGTCCCGGTGCATCAGAATACGAGGCCACCCAGCGAAGGTGGCTTAAACCCCGTCAAGACGGCCAATCCAGCGACAAACGCCCACCCCTGCAGGTAGCCGTCGTTGACTTCGAAAGGTCTGACTGGCAGCTCGAGTTGAAGTCTCTGGAATTCTACCAGGCCAGTTCGATCGATGCTGCATTGAGAGATTTTGCAAACACCATCAAGTTCCGTAGTACTGCTACTATGCACGATATTTCGGCCAAGCCCGAGAGAAAGGTCAAATTCTCTCAGTCCGCGCCGGTGGCCAGGTTTATTGAGAAATCCGCCATTCGTTACAGGATCAAAGGAACCAATTATACTCTAGAGATTGCCCGCTATGATGAGTATAGCCGTGCAAATGCGTCAGCGTTGTCGAGCAAGCTACCGGGGAATTACGCGGGCCCGTTCACCACGGAGCCTAATACTTCCTGGGGCGCATCTTTGTTCGACCCTCACTGGGACAATCTCTTGGGTGAACATGCCAACTTGGCTATCGGGCATGCTGCTCAATATGATCCTACTTTGGATAGCTTTTTCCCGGCAAGAGGGGCAGCGGGCGGCTCAGAGAAAAGCCAAGGGTTCTGGGAGTTTGTCGACATGGTGAAGCAGGTTGCGGGACTAATGGGTCCTGTACGGACCACTGCAACCTCTTCTGGAGAGAAGGCTTTGCTTGGCTCCGATTCTGCACCGAGCGTCAAGCCCTCGACGGTTCAGGGCCGATCGAGCGACTCGTCGCCGGTAATGGGCATGACCGATCTGGCTGGGCTGCTCAATGCAGACCTCGGCACCTTGTTTTAGTCTCAGGGGCCGAGGTGTCAGGCCGAGACTTCTCTGGCGTGTCCGAGAAAAAAAGCAGAACTACGGCGTATGGGAAAGGGGAGGGAATGGAGGTGGAGGCGTTCGTTAATATGATATTATGTTGTGCACTGCTTCAGCTTCAGCTCTAAATTGCCAGTTTTTATTATAACCACCTCCATAATTTTCGGCCGAGTCCGTGTCCCTCTGAAGTGCCAGCTGACAGTGGAATTCCGTCAATGAAGCCGGCGTGCTCGTATCGGACCTGCCTCTTGTAACCCGCAGCTTGAGTAACATCAGACAGGTCTGTTCCAACGCGTCCTCACAAGGGGTGTAACAGTTCCAGTCGTTGTTCATTTCGACTATATATCCGTCCCAAGGCCACGCAATCTCCTATACTATGGGCCTAGAGTCACTCAACCGGCACCCGCAGACGCAGTAGCAGAGGACCCAGCACCCTCAGCCAGCAACTTTTGTCTCAGAGCTAGTAGCAATCGTTAGTTCACCGCAAATAAAACCAGAAATTGTCCTCAGCCAAGAATATGCATCGTATCACTCACCATCCTCAAACAACCTCTGCTGCTGACTCTTCGTCTGCACAATCTTCTCCAACTCCGTAAGATTCGTCTCCAGACTCTTAACCTTATCCTCGTAGAACCCGATAGCCTTGGACGTAGTCTACCAACCCATTAGCCTCGTTCTCCCCCATAAACAAAAACCTAGATAGATAGATAGATACTTAGACAAGGGTATGAATGAACTCACCTTCTCAACATAAAATCCCGTTCCCACATCAACAAGCACCTTCTCCCGATCCGCCAACTTCCCCTTCACATACAGCGAGCTCGTCAACGGCACCAGGATGTCCTCCTTTCCGTCGGTGCCCTTCTTCTGAGACCCAATTACACCTTCATTGATGGAGCGCACGCAGTCTTTGAACTTGAGTTGCGCGGCGCGCAGCTTGGCGTGCGAGGTCGTCAGGTGTTCAAGTTCTGAGGAGAGACGTGTTTGGAGCGCGCGGAGTTGCGGGACGGAGAGGGAGTTGATGTTGACTTTTGGTGAGTGGGTTTGGGTTAGTGGTGAGGTTGGTTAAGGGGGGGAGGTGTTTGGTGTGCGTACCTGAGCCCGGAGGGGGGGAGTCGGATGATGCGGGGGTGTTGGGGGGTGGCATTTTTGGTTGTCTGCGAAATATTGGTTAGGGGTCTGGAGAGAAGGTTGAAGTGATGAGGTTGTGAGGGGGGAAAGGGTGTGGAATTGTGTGCTGTACTTACTGGGTTATGTGGTGTTGGTGATGGTGATGATGCTGGCTTCGAGCTTTGAGGCCCGCGGTCAAGTGTATTGGTGGGGAGGGATGGGATGCATAGTGTGCATAAGTGGTGGGTTAGTCAGCGGGGGTTGTGGGTGGGGCGTGTGTGTGTGCTGTGCAGCCCTATGTACTTTAGTTGTAATCACTATTGGAGTGTGAGTTAGGGTGGTATGGACAATATATTGAGGTATATAATATTTTTTGATGATGTAGGTACTATAGAGGTAGTGTAATATATGAGTTCTAGATGTGATGAGTGGTGTACGTCGTTGGTTAGGCTTAGAGGCCTCATCTTGTGTGATACTCATACTGAATATGTCTACAGAATAGTTCTACGCAAACTGTTCTGCACCGAGCAAAACGTGTATTTGTATCTTGTTTATATATCCATTTTCTATAGCCAAGAAGTTGTATAGATGATCAAACTCATAGGCAGCCACAACATATCTAGCAATCAGTAACAGCACCGACGATACTCTCACCATCAGACAAAAGCTTCGAGGTTTTGAGTACTACCCAGGATCAACTGTTCCTCTGCTCAATTTATAATACATCAAAAATGACAGCTTCAATCTGCGAGTTCAATGAGAACTCATGTCAGCATGGTCGTAAGCATAGTTTATGGATTGCAAGTCCATTTGCATTTGCACGCGCTCGCCTAGATAAATTATGAGAGTCATTTAAATGAGTCAAGTATGCATAAAGCTATAAATGGCTTGAAGTCGAATAACCACAGTGTTTCAGTTGAGCTATATGGATCAGTTCCAAATCACAGTGGCGTTAAGGGCACAACCAAGCTTTATGATTTTCTAAAGATAAGATATTTAAATGTACTCACGATAACCTTCAACTGGGTATTCCTCCAAAAAGTGATTTAGCTGACACTCGGCAACTTCAAATCGTCGGATATTTTGAAGAGTCAACTTTTCCACACCGAATTTATCGTGAACCACAACCAAGTAGACAACCCCACAGGCTTCATTGAAACCAACCGAGACGTTGTAAGTGAGACAATTATTGGCGAGGCTTGCTTCTGCCTTTGCAGAGTGTGCACATCTGAGGACGGGTGATGGAGAACGGCTGCTTTCGGGTGAGGTTAGTTCGATTCCCATGTTGAAGGATTGAGTGTTGCTGTTGTTGCTTGGAGCTCAGTGATGGATGGTGATGCTTATCTTATGTGTGGTTGGTAAAAATGGGGTGGATGTTCTTATATCCTTTGCAGGGTGTAGGGGGACCCATGGAGAGGTGGATAGAGATTGTATATGACTTACTGGTATATTCCGGACTGTAACAGCTCCTGGTCTGTGTTTGGATATGATGATAAGTTTCCGTTTTTATAGATTCAGGTAGGTTTTATATAAATGATGCGGTGACTGCCCGGCTTTTATGCGATTTATCTTCGACAAAATGGCGAGAGCCATTGAATTGATGGGGCTCGACTTGGATAAATTTATATATACTACTTTATTTCAGAGTCAAAGAAAGGGAGAGGAGCCTTTCTAGCCTTTATAGAAGAAGTGCGCCATGTGATGGACTGCTTGTTAAGGGAAGCTCCATTGAACAAGGGGAGCTCGATGTTAATTCCCGATAGTACGATTGTAGTCTATCAATAGATATTCAAACCAAGGCGGTGTTTACCCATAGTACATATGTCTACGTTAGAGGCTTGAAAATTTCATTCCCGCGCTCAATGTACAGGAGCATTCCTCTATTACTAGGCATTCTTTTAGCATCTCCAGATACGCCAGGAAAAGTGAAATGGTAGCCTAGGAAGAGACAACGGCCTCTATCTTCTTTAATATACGTGGATCATTCATTGTGTATAGAAAATACTGGTAGTGTATCACCCATATATAAGCTCTAGATTTATTCAGAAGATAACTGGAATCTCAGCTTTAAATGCAACTACTCATAGTTCCAGCTAGGATAGACATTAAGATCATAGTTCTCTTTTATTCCTATCCTCACAAGCAATACACCAGCACATCACTAGAATTAACCGCCCCTCAACATCCAAAAAGGAGGGGGACAGAACCCACACCCAATAACCCCTAATCTGCAATCCAGTAATCCGCAACAGGATCAAATCCACCTCTCTGCTCGAACAGATTCACCAGAGGAAGAAAGAGCTGTCGAGTTTGAGGCGTAATCATCTCGGTATTCTCATCCACCTCCATCGAATCATTCTCAGGAATAATTTCTCCCTTTTCAGAAAAAACAGCCTCATCGTAGGCAGCTGCCGGTGTTAACGTCCGGGAGAGTCTCTCAATCCAAGGCCGACCCTTCCCTGCATCATAGTCCATTCGAAGCTGTTCCCAGGTTGTCCATTCCCATCCACTGCATTTGTTGGGTTCCATGAGCTGTTGGTTGTTAGTAAGTATATACCTTTCTATGGGTAAGGTGAATATGAAAGAAAAGATTCACATAACCATGACACATTCATGATAACACCAAGCACGTGGACATGATATGAAGAGATAAAGAAGGCAGAAAAATGGCATGAGGAAGAAGCTGACCTTAGGCTGCGCATCCACATCACAAAGCTTACATCCCATTACAACAGTAATGTTGTGCTTTCCCTCCGATTCCATGATATCATTAGTGACAGTTAAGAAGCGAATATCTTGGACCTTGAGATCGGTCTCTTCGAGGATTTCGCGCTCTGTACATGTCTCGAATGACTCGTTGAGTTCGAGATGTCCGCCTGGAAGTGCCCAGGTTCCTGACATTGAAAATATATCAGTATGTT
Organism: Aspergillus niger; assembly: GCF_000002855.4. Classification (NCBI taxonomy): domain Eukaryota; kingdom Fungi; phylum Ascomycota; class Eurotiomycetes; order Eurotiales; family Aspergillaceae; genus Aspergillus; species Aspergillus niger. Next base: position 663,594 of record NT_166524.1, read on the forward strand.
AATCAAATCAGTAGTAGCGACGATAGTATATTGATGTAAATGATGATGTTCTTGTCTTGATGATAATTGTGATCATGGTGGTAGATACGTACCAGCACCGTGACTGCCTTTTCTTTGACCGATAATAAATTCGTTGTGACCGTTGAAGATGAAGACGGCCATACCTACCCGGGCATGTGTGTGGGGGTTCATTTTGTGAAGGTTTGGTTCGGGTCTGAAAGGCAGACTTTTGAACATGGGGAATAAATGGGACCGAAATGGGTTGGTTTTAGTGATGGTAGTGTTCAGGTGGTGAGAGATGAGCGCAGGCCGCAAAACTGCAGCGAGACAGAGTCTACTTGTCTATTTTTTATACTGTGTGAATATATTCACCAATATCGGAAGTGACTACTGCAAGGCGGGATTTGCAGACTAGGCTGATGCAAGGTGGCGGGTACTTAATTAACAGAATGGAGGGGTATATATTAACGGAAGTTACCTAGCAATTAATAGTGATAGTGTACAGTGATTCTACCAATGTGATAGCGTGGCGCAGCTTGCAGTGCCTGCCCGTAACACAGCCCGAGGGATTGAAGTTCCCTACAGCTTCTCAAGCAAAGAACCCACAAACTCCGGCAGAGCCTCCAAGGCAACATCCTCACGTACTTCAAGTCGCCGACACTGCACTTCCAGGGTGCGCTGCTTTTTCCAGCCTTTGCCTACGACCACAATCACAGGGTAACCAATAAGATCTGCATCTCCCAGCTTCCAGCCCATCTGCTTATCGCGGTCGTCGAGGATGACGTCCAAGGCAGTAGTGGGCTCTGAGGTGAGCGCGTCGTAAATTTGCACTGCTTCCTCTTCCATTCCCTTGGCAGGGACGACGATGACTTCGTAGGGAGCGATCGCACGAGGCCAGTTGAGACCCTTGGAATCTGCCAGGTTGTCTGCTACCGCGCTGATCATGCGTGATACTCCGATACCGTGACACCCCATCTGCATTGGGACTAATTGGTCTTTTTGGGATGATGACGAACGGTCGCCTGGGTCAAGGTGAGCGCGGTCAACCACCACAGAGGCCTGTAGAACATCGCTGTATCGCGTGCCAAGGTGGAACGTGTGACCAAGTTCGGTGGCTTTGTGGGTCTTTGTCAAACCTTGGCCGCATTTCGAGCACTGGTCGCCTTCGTGCACCCGTACAAGGTTGAGATAGTTGTTGGTTCCGGGGAAGCGATCGAGTTTTGAAAAGTCAACCATCCTTCCACGGCGCGGTTAATCCCGTCTAATGTGTCCGTCAAAGGAGGGCGCTTGTATGCCCGCACATATGAGTCGTACACATCCAACACTCGAGGCCGCTGGCCGGAAGCTTCCTCTGACTGAATGTGCTTTGCCCATTGTTCCAAGGGGTTTTCAATACTGATATCAAGGTCTATGCCGGCCGCCTTGGCAATAGACTTGACGGCATGGGAGTTGACTTCCCTTTCAGCTGGCGGCTGACTAGGGTCCTTCAATGTATACTGCGGATACCAGCAGCGCAGAAGTGTGTTTTTGTCTCGTGATATACGCCATCCACAGGCCAACAGTAAACAGCTTTCGCTGATTCGCCAGATACTTCGCCCGTGTCAAAGCCGGATGCGTGACCAATTCGGGTTTGCTGGTCATCGACATTATGGGCCTTTCCATCGGCAAGTTCCTCGTTGTAGACACTATCGCAGCTGGAACAGCTGANAACTGTGTCCTCGCCCTTGTTGCTAGCAAAGTGGAACTCGTGACTTAGGCTACCGCCCATGTTCCCGGAATCCGCAGCAGCAACCAAATAGGGGATCTTGAGCTCATCGAAGAGCTCTGTGTAAGCCTTCTTTACAGCTGTATACGTCTTCAGGGCATTCTCGGCGTTGTAATCGAAAGTGTAGAGATCCTTCATGATGAATTCACGCCCACGAAGTAAGCCCTGCCTGGGTCGCTGTTCATCCCGGTACTTCCTTGCTACATTGATGTCAGCAGTTGTCTCAGCCTTGGATTATCTACTTACATATTTGGTACACTCGCACTGGCAGATCTCTATAGGATTTGGTAAGATGACCCACTAGAGTGGTGATCTCCTCTTCATGAGTCGGCGCAAGAAGAAAGCGGGACTCTTTCCGATCCTGGAAACGAAAGATCTGAGACAGACGTAAGTAAACGTTGATACAAAGACAGCGGATTTCATACTTCCGAGCCCTCTTTTAGACGCCCAGACTGCTCCCAAAGCTCCTGGGCGGATAAAGATGATAATGACACCTTAGATGCCCCTGCAGAGATCCACCCGATAAGAAAGAACTCAATGACTGCGGAGGGCGTAACGTTAACATACCAACTGTTCGCATATGCTTATCAATGAGTCGCTCTAGCTTATCTTGCACACGCAGTCCCAGAGGCAGCATATGGAATATCCCCGAGTAAGCCTGAAGACCGGATCAGGACAAGATCTATCGTATTGGGAGTGATACTTACCTGTCGCAAAAAGCCACCTCGGATCAAGAGGTCATTGGCATCCTCTGAGCAATATTAGAAGCCGTCAACAATGGGATAGGCTGGCAATAATCAATACCTTTCTCACCCTGGACGGGCTTTTTGGTAATGCCGCCCGTCGGAATCCAAAAATTAGAAACCCGGCTACGCCCATCTACCTATGGATCAGTCAGCGTGATTTCTGGGTTGACAGTGAACTGGATCGTATACATGAAAGGCGCATTTTGATGTTCTATGGAATCGAGCAATACCAAAGTAAGCTCGACATGTTGCGGAATAACGGCCCGGAACCGGGCGAAACCCGGAGATCATGAGGCCGGACGATCAGGACAGCCCCTCAGCACTCGGCAGTAATCTTCATCCAATCCAATGGATGACACCATAACCTAGCCAGATCAATCGCAAAGTAAATAGATCGCAAGCATGCGAAACTCGACGACTTCGGATGGTCCGTGCGCCGACCCATGGGTCTCGGCCCGCCGTTTCTCCGGCGGCCTGGGGGGCTCTCCTCAATTTTTTGGCGGCAGAAAAAAAGTAGATGCAAATCCCCATCATCAAGTCTACATTTGGCCGTACAACATCCGTCATGGCCAAAAGTAAGGGGAAGCGCTCTTCCGGAGCAGACAACATCATCCCCGACGGTGGTGTCGCTGTTAACGACTCCGCCCCCGGTGCTGATGCTCTTCCACAACTCGAGGAAAGTGCATTTGCCGGACTTGCGACAGAAGATCGAACAGCGACTGAAGGACCAGAGCGCCTCGAAGCAGAAGCCGAAGAACAACAAGGGAAAGTCGGGTCCCAGTGATACGCCACAGAAGAAAGAGCCTGCACCCAAGCCCGAGCCGAAGCAAGCGTCCAACAACGACAAGAACAACAAAGGCAAGAAGCGGGACCGCAATGGTGAGGTGATCGCAAGGGAGGAGAAGGCTGTTTCGAAAGATAAGAAGCCGGCATCGAAGGAGAACCAGGCCGATGTTTTGCGGCAAGAGATTTTGGCCCTCGGAGGCACGGAGGAAGATTTGGATCTCATCGCCGGGGTTGGTTCGGACTCTGAAGTTGAAGATGCTACAGAGAAGAAATCGAAGGGCAAGTCCGACGATGCTTCTCTCCGGAAGGAACTTTCGAGTATTCTGGCTGCCGCCGGTCAGGTTGTCCCTGACGACCTAGAGGACGAAGAGGTGGAGGAAGAGGAAGCCGAGGAGGCAGAAGCAAGCGAGGAAGATGACGTCGAAGAGGATGAGGAGGAAGAAGCCGAGGATGATGAGGACGAGGAACCCTCAGAGGATGAAGAGCCAGCTCCCGCCCCCGCCCCGAAGGAGACCAAAGAATCGGCCAAGAAAGAGAAAGCCAACAAGGAACCCGCCGCCGAAGTCGTCTTCCCCAAGGAGTTTTCCAAACTCGTGAGTATAGCCAGCCTAAATCACAAATATCCTTCTAATGTAGCCATTAGGCTGTTCGACCCAGGTCCGATTGGTACATGACGGAACTGCCCTCGATACCGACAGCACAAGCAAAGTCGCTGCCTCGTCATGTGGTGGATCGGTTCTACGATTACGCCGTCTCTCTGCTCGAGAAGGAAAACAAGATGTACGCGGAAGCGCAGCAAGCATCTGCCTCTTCATCCCACAAGTTCTACAGCACGATCATGTCTACCGGTACACTTAGCGATAAGACTTCTGCCTTGACTCTTGCTGTTCAAGAGTCGCCTCTTCACAACACCAAGGCATTGGGTGACCTCATCGCCCTTGGAAAGAAGCGCAGTCGTGCTCAGGCCGTGGAAGTCTTGAGATCGCTCAAGGATATGTTCGCTCAAGGAACGTTACTTCCTAGCGACAGGAGACTCCGGGCTTTTGCCAACCAGCCGTCTCTTATTGCTGCGTTGCAAGGCGCAGGCAGCAGGTGGTCCGAAGGAGACCCTCTCCCTGGAGGGCTTCAGAAGAGCCACCTGATTGTTTGGGCTTATGAGCACTTCCTGAAGGATCAGTTTTTCGAAGTCCTTAAGATCCTCGAAGTCTGGTGTAATGATGAGATTGAGTTCTCTCGCTCCAGAGCTGTCAGCTACGTTTACGAACTACTCAAGGAGAAGCCGGAGCAGGAAACGAACCTCCTGCGACTGTTGGTCAACAAGCTGGGAGATACGTCGAAGAAGATTGCTTCGCGGGCATCCTACCTCCTGTTGCAACTTGAACAGGCCCACCCTCTGATGAAGCCCACCATCATCGCCGCTGTGGAGGAAGTCCTTTTCCGTCCTGGTCAGAGTCAACATGCCAAATACTATGCTGTTATCACGCTGAACCAAACGGTCTTGAGTCTCAAGGAGGAGACCGTTGCATTGAAGTTGCTTGACATCTATTTCTCGATTTTTGTTGCTCTCCTGCGGCCTAACAAGGAGCCAAAGGGCAAGAAGAACGGAAAGTATGGCAACAAGCACAACAAGAACAAGGGGAAGGAGGACTCTGATAAGAGTCTGGCTCAGACTGAAGAGGTGCGGGATAAACTGACCTCTGCAGTCCTGACTGGTGTCAACCGAGCCTACCCATTTACCAGCTCGGATAGTGAACGGTACGTTTCGCATGTCCTTAATTTCTATACATCGCTAATCCGTCTTTAGTCTCTCCAAGCACATCGATACTCTCTTCCGCATCACACACTCCGCCAACTTCAACACCAGTATCCAGGCGCTCATGCTCATCCAGCAGATCACCGCGACTCACCAGGTCGGTGCTGATCGCTTCTACCGCACGTTATACGAGTCTCTTCTCGACCCGCGGGTTGCTACATCCTCTAAGCAGTCGCTGTATCTCAACCTTCTGTTCAAGGCCTTGAAGAACGATCTGAACACCCGTCGTGTGAAGGCGTTCGTGAAGCGTATTGTTCAGGTTCTTGGGCTGCACCAGCCCGCGTTCATTTGCGGTGTCTTCTACCTGATCCGTGAACTGGAGAAGACATTCCCCGATCTCGCTTCCTTGTTCGATCAACCAGAGGAGAACGATAGCGATGATGAGGAGGTGTTCCGCGATGTTCCTGATGAGGATGACGAGCCGCAGGAACAGCCAGAAGCCCCACAGAAGTCAGAGAAGCCATCCACGCAATACGACCCCCGCAAGAGAGACCCCGGCCACAGCAATGCCGACCGGACATGTCTGTGGGAATTGGTAAGTCTATCTTGATAATGAAATGTTGTCTCTCGCTAATAAGGTTTTATAGCTGCCTTACTTGTCTCACTTCCACCCCTCCGTGTCTGTGAACGCGGCTCACCTGCTCGACCACAAGCCGATGTCCGGACAGCCCGATCTCACATTGCACACGTTGTCTCACTTCCTCGACCGCTTCGTCTACCGGACCCCCAAGGCCTCTGCGCTCACCCGTGGTTCATCTATTATGCAACCGCTGGCAGGCAGCGAGGCCAAGGACCGGTTGGTCTCGGGCGGCAAGCAGTTCCAGCAGCTGCCTCTCAACTCGGAGGCCTTCTGGAAGAAGAAGTCCGAGGAAGTTGCAGCGGAAGATGTCTTCTTCCACGAATACTTCAGCCGCATTGGAAAGGGTCAAGACAAGGACAAGACCAAGAAGGCCAAGGATGCGGTCGACGAAGACGAGGAGGATGCCGAACTCAGCGGCGCCGAGTCCGAGATCTGGAAGGCGTTGGTTGACTCCCGTCCCGACTTGGAAGCAGGCAGCGACGACGACCTCGACATGGACGATCTCGAGTCCGCATACGACAAGTCCGACGAAGAAGGCGGCGACAGCGAAGTCGAACTCAACCTTGATTCGGATGACGAGATGGAGGATATCGAGGAGGCCGCAGTATCCGATATCGAAGAGGAGGAAGAGCAGCCCGCTCTTAAGACCAAGGCTAAGAAGGGCAAGGCCGCCAAGGAAGAAGAGCCATCCGACGACGAGGATGCGTTTGACATGGACGTTTCAGACGATGAGGCCTTCGTTGACAGTGACGAGGAACTGCCCTCTGACGTGGAACTCGGAGCGGCTGTTGAGCCTCCGAAGGATGACAAGCAATCCGACCGGAAGAAGCGGCGCAAGCTCAAGCATCTGCCCACATTTGCTTCGGCGGACGACTATGCGGCCCTGCTGGCCGGGGAGGACGAGGGAATGTGAATTTGGAGCTTGTAGTTACTACCCTGATATGCTATCTATTGCAGTATACCACAAAAGCATGCACATTGGTTCAAAAACATGAACATCACTCCGCAGCTGCAGTAAAATACAATAGGTGCCACCAAATACCCCTTACCTCATACGTAAGTAGCAAGACAGTACGTACTAGTAGTCTAAGTATGTATGGCCCGGCCCGCCCTGATTTGAGTGCTTCCATTCCTTCCTTCTCCAGGTATTCTATCCCTTGCGCAAGCAATATTCGACACAGCAACAGTGACCGGATCTAGTTTCCGAACCTTGCACCATGCAAAATACAACAGAGAGAACACATCCGTGCTGAAAATGCCATCAAATCGCACAATAAACACTCACCATCCCATACCGAACTACATGCTCGTACAGCTAGCTATAACTCATAGCTAGCTGCCGATAAGCTTCCATCAAATCGTTTCCGCTGTCAGAAGTGGCGTAAAAGCGGCGCCACTAAGACCAAGCCAGCCGTCATACTAGATAGATAGGAGGACTAGTTCAGATCGTGGGACAGACACGACACGGACTGCGGCGTAAACTAGTGCGTGCCTTAGCGCCTGGCGTAAGGCGTATATGCCTCGAGAAGAGATTTTATCGGCTGAGTTGCCCTGTTGTAATTGATTGGACTTGAACCGGGTCATTCTATAGCCATGTCTCCTATCCTGGTAACGATAATGGAGAAGCAGGCTGCTCACTAACAAGTACCCAGCGACTCTACTTATCAGTGAAACCGGACGTAGGATATTATCGAATTCGCAAACACCGAAGCTAGATAGTAGACAAGCTACCTAAGATATCAAGAAAAAAAAAAGACTTAAATAATTAAGAAACAGGATGTTGGTGAGAGATCTCCCTGCAGTACTAGTGCTGAGCATACATACGCGCATAAGGCACATGGTTAGTTCCTTGTAACTAACTACTGCTCCTTACCTAACTAAGTAAGTAATCCAACCAGTTATTCCCCAGGCACGTGGGGAAGTGGCTTATCACGCCATCTACTAGTGCATAGCGTGCTCGACAAGGCTTAAAGAAGCAAATATCAGCAGTGTCAGTTTACTAGCAGTGGCGGCTTTCATCTGTTCGATTTTTTCCCATTCCTCCCCAACCAAACCTTTTCAGCTTAGTTTCTTTTTTTTTTTTCTTCTGCATTTTGCCATCGAAGGAATGCATGGATCCATGCACAAGGGAAACCAGTAGGAGATCTCGATACGATACGATAAGGCGAATAATCCACGCCCCAGAAGATTTCGAACAAGGGTCATGGAAACCATCGAAGCATGCGTTGTCGTCGTATGACTGGGTTTATCCTGGCATTTAATATTTATGCATGAGAGAGAGGCGTAGCTCTGGTCATGCCACACGACATCGTTTGCTTAGTGTAACCTAATCCAAAAGAGTGAAATGAATGGCTCGGGATAAGGTCGTAACGAATGGTTCCATTCCATCCTCCTTCCTTCCTTCCTTTTGGACCGGAAATTCTCTGCAAGAGGGGGTTTCTGTCAAAAAGAGTAGAGAAAAAAAAGCTCAGCCGCTTAGGTTAGACGGATGCGGGGCAGTTCTGGATCGGGCGGTTCCGCCGCGGACATTGGACAAGAAGCTGATTGGCCGGGGAGACTGGCAAAGGTTGTACCGGGAACGGACCAATGGGCGGTGGGGACTGATGGGGGTGGGGTCTGAACGCGGCATTGCTGTTCTTAGCCGAGTCGAGCTTTAACGGAGGTGGAGAGAGCAAGTCCTCTACGTAGAAGATAGTAGTAGAGAGGGTAATGATGGTCAGGATAGATGGACAGGAATCATACACTATAGTACTTGGAAGGGGGATACATCAGTCTTCCAGTATTAGTCCCTGGACCAAAATCTAACACTGCTTAGGTTCGTCCCAGTAACCTACCAGCAAAAGATGCACCGGTGGTGAATTCCGCTGGAGGACGTCATACAAAGTAGATGTTGTCATCGGCCATTCCGGACAGTCGGACTGGCCGGCTGCATTGCACGCCGGTCATTGGATCTCCGAGCCCTCGACTCGCAATCAGTGACTGCTGCTCCTTTTGCTATTCGTTCCCCAGTTTAAATCGTTAATTACTTAGTAAATTAAATCGCCTTTTCCTGCGGGTTTGCATTTTGCCTAGATAGTCTTGGGGTGAGAAGCAAAACCACCGGGGCTAGGCAACTAAAACCCATCCGGCGCGCGCTTTGGGAGAACCCAGCTTTCCAGGGCAGGCCAGGTTAAGGAAATAAGCGCATCCAGATTAAATCTCTTTTGCTTGAATTCATTTTTTTTTTTTTTCTTTTTCTTGCCTCAGCGGTACTTTTTCGCTCAGTTCTTTCAATCTGCTCGTGTTCACAAGCTTAGCACGTCATTTCTCACTTTTTCATCTAGATTTTTGCCTTGGGTGATTTTGGGATTCTTTGTCGCGCATATCGCCCCCCCTGGTCTTGTAGTGTCGATCTGCCTCACGGTTATCTCTAGTAAGTATTAGGCTGCCCGCACGTGCCTTGGCCAGTGATATTCTTTTCTAGCCTGAACCTGACAACTAAAAAGATGTTAGATCCTTCCTCCGTTCTTCTTCTCGCTCTTCTCTCGCCTTCCGTTACTCGCCTCGTTAATTCTCCTTCACTCGCTACCTGTCTTCGCGAAGGCAGTTCCTGATCTACTATCGGCCACCTCTGATTCTCCCAGAGCTATCTTTAACAATTTTAACCTCAGTGTTGTGAAGTCGTCCTATTTTGTCGCATCTAAAGGCGCAGTACATGCATCCGAAGGCCTTCAGTGTCTCTTCTTCCTTTAGCTTCATCGCTTCCTATCACCTGCGGCTTGTCCGCTCGTTAAAATGGCGGAGTCCAACACTTTCAAGCCCGTCGTTTCCCGCCGGTCGTCTGTCTCCGACAATGCCAGTGCAGCAGATAAGTTGAAGCAGATGGATTTGGAAAATCAGAAACAGCAGGTGGGCTCTGGCTCAGACACGGAGGGGGAAATCGGCCGTCAGATTGAAATGGAATCGGAGAATTCCATTAAATACCGTACCTGTAGTTGGCAGAAGGTATGTACTACAATCCACTTCGGAGCGGTGTACGCGCGCGATGCGCGCATAGTTGCAATGGCTAATCACAGACCTGTGTTTACTAGACGGCCGCCCTCCTGTTCTCCGAGTATATTTGTCTGGCTATCATGTCATTTCCATGGTCCTATTCCGTTCTCGGCTTGGTCCCGGGGTTGATCCTCACAGTCGTCATCGCCATGATCGTACTTTATACATCGCTGGTTATTTGGTATGTGTTTTCCATTGTCGCATCGCTCGTTGAGGTCCCCGCTCATATCGTGTAGGAAGTTTTGTCTGCGACACCCACATGTCCGTGACGTGTGCGACATCGGCCAAATGATATTCTGGGACTCCAAGATTGTATGGTATCTGACTGCAATCATGTTCCTGCTGAACAATACCTTTATTCAGGTACTTTCCTTGGGTTTGCCAAGTAATCTACAGCGCTGACATGGATTAGGGCTTGCATTGTTTGGTCGGCGCCGAGTATCTCAACACTATCAGTGGCCATGGAGCCTGCACCATTATCTTCTCGCTTGTCACGGCGATCATCTCGCTGATCTGCTCCCTTCCACGCACCTTCAGCGCTCTATCCAAGGTGGCGACCCTGTCGGCATTTACCACATTCATTTCCGTCATGCTAGCCCTCATTTTCTCTGCCATTGAGGACCATCCCGCGGGCTATACCCCGGAGATGGGAGATCCCATTGTGAAAGCGATCCCTGTGCCTGGAACGACCTTTGTATCAGGAATGAGCGCCTTCCTCAATATCAGTTACACCTTCATTGGACAGATCACCCTGCCAAGCTTTATCGCCGAGATGAAAGAACCCAAGGATTTCTGGAAGTCTGTCACCGCCGTCACTATCGCCGAGATCATCGTGTTCAGCTTGGTCGGTTCTATCGTGTACGCCTACACCGGTAACCAGTACATCACGTCGCCGGCATTCGGCTCTCTGGGTAACGAGGTATACAAAAAGGTGTCCTTCTCGTTCATGATCCCGACGTTGGTTTTCCTCGGCGTGCTGTATGCCTCCGTGTCGGCGCGTTTCATCTTCTTCCGCTTGTTCGATGGCACCCGCCACAAGGGTAACCACACCGTACTCGGATGGGCCGCCTGGACCGGTATCCTCACCATCCTTTGGATCCTCGCCTTCATCATCGCCGAGGTGATTCCCTTCTTTTCCGACCTGGAGTCGATCATGAGCTCCCTCTTTGATTCATTTTTCGGCTTCATCTTCTGGGGCACGGCCTACCTGCGCATGCGTCGGGAGGACTATGGACCCAATTTCTACAAGAACCGTGGCATCCGCGGCTGGCTCGGCGCGATTCTCAATGTTACTCTCATTCTCGCTGGGTTCTTTTTCCTCGGACCAGGAACTTATGTGAGTCCTCTTCCTTTCTCCGGACATACCTAGCCGCAAACCGAAACTAACAAAATCCCACTAGGCATCCATTGAGAGTGTCATTATCAGCTACCGAGAAGGCACTGTCGGCACTCCCTTCTCCTGCGCCAACACGGGACTGTAGGTACAGGATCAACCATCTTGAGATGAAATAGCTTCAGGGCTGGCACCACAGACAAAAACGGGAAATGATGATTTCTTCACGAGTACTTTCCACCATATCAACGACTACTCTTTTCTCTGCTTATTAGTTTTATTATTGTTTGACATACCCATTGTTATGCTACTACCACTGTTTGTCGTCTACGAAAAAAAGAATGTGAAATTCATCACTGGCCGGTTGCCGGAATATGCTGATCGCGTCCTTCGGACTATCAGGAAGTTTATGAGAGGGGATGATGGGATGGAAAGGGGTGGGGTTTATATATATGTGTGTTTGATCTGGTAAGGTTCTCACACTTCAGGAACGACTAGTAGTTTTAGTCTAGTATTAGGTAGTTCTTAATTTTGTCCGGCTGGGGCAATGTAAGTGTATTTCAGTTAGCACATAGAGATGGATGGTAGGACCAAGATGAATAGAGGTGATACTACATTACTATTGATGTGATATGCATAGCATGCTAGCAGGTATACACTTACCTGCTGTTACTGATTACCCACTAGGATAAAGATATTTGGGTAAGAATAAGTGTCTATGTACTATGTTAATAGGAGGTACAAATAGACATCATTCCCGAAACCTTTCCCAGGAGAGCTGCCTGTCCTCCTTCATTCTCTTTTCCGTTCACTAATAGAGTAATACTATTATATCTGCATGGTTGTATATACGATCTCTCCATATATACACATTACCATCGATGAAATATCCCTTCCCTGGAACAAATCGCACAACAAAGGTACTTACTCCAGCACCACCACCCTCTCCTGCTCGCCACCACCAGCACCAGCCAACACATACCTAATAACCATACTCCTCCGATCCTCCGCAACCTCAACCGTGTGCGTATGCACACGAGCCTCCCTCGGAATAAACCCCTCGCCATCCCTCCCCTCCTCCTCAATATCCATCAGCCCCCGACAAATCCCCAGAATCAAATACGAGTCATAAAACCCCTCTCGATGCGGCCACATCTTCAGCAACTGAAGCGCTCGCTCTCTCGTCTCTGCATCCCGACACCTCACACAGCACCAGAACAGCGACGGCAAGACCCCGACGTCAGTGACCATGGTGGGGAGGTTCTCGTAACTCCCGTACTCGGTCACGAAGCTGGTGGTGATTCGCTCGCAGAGTTCGTTGATGCGCTTGAATTCGGGTAGGAAGTCGTCGTAGCCTAGTTCCGTTGTGTCGAGGGAACAGCCCAGCATGCTGGTTAGGGTTGCTACGTGTGTGAGGATGACGTCCACGCTGCGGGTTTCTCGTAACGTCCAGGCAGTGTTGGATTTATGGGAGGAGATGAATGATTTGAGGTCCAGGGCGAAGTCTGTTAGGTCGTGGTGGAGGGTGGTTTGTTTGGCGGAGAGGGTTAGAGGGGTGGTGGAGGTTGGGTCTTCTGGTTCGCCGCGGAAGAAGAGGTTGCAGAGGGATTGGAGGTGGAAGATGTTGTTCATGAGGACTCGTAGACGCTCTTTTGCTTCGGCGATGCTGTGGATTGGTGTTTTTGAGTAGGCTACTTCGGATACGCTACCCTTGGGAGGGTGGCCGGTTACGACGACGTCGGGGCCGTTCCAGTAGGCTCGGGGGGTGTTGAGCTGAAGGAAGGCTTTGGCGAGGATACGCTCGGTGGTTAGTGCGTGGTGAGTTGATTGGGTTTTCAGGATGTTGAGGCCTTGGTGTAGATGGGCGAAGGCATTGGTGTAGTCCCCCTCGAGGAGTTCAAGGATTACGAACACAACGCAGCACATGAGCGTGATGCTGCGGACTTGGGGGTCATTGGACTGGATGCGCCGGCGCAGCATCGCCATGGAACGGTTGTATTGTTCCAGGGCGTAGTGGTGGTGGCGGTGATCGGGTTTTGGTTCCATGTTCATGCTGCTCCGCTCGTAGTTTTCGTGAAAGGCGCTGAGCGCGACTACTGCGTGGCAGACGGCGGGTTCTCTGTGACACATTTGTAGCACGAGACGCTGCCATACTTCCGAGTCGGCATACCCCACTAGCATGGGGATGGTGTTGTGCTCGAAGAACTGCAGACATCGACGCTCATCGGAATCTAGTCCGGGCAGACAGACGATGAGGCTCCTGGATGGTTTGGAGACTGGTAGTGTCGCCTTACGAAAGGGTAATCGATATTGGGTGTACCCGTCACATTTGCGCCCAGTGGAGGTGCAGTTGCGGCATGCATTTGGGGTTTCATCACATTTGATATGGCGGGACCTGCGTGCACGGACATGGGGGATTAGCTGCTTACCCTAGGATCAGGAGCCTAGTCTTGATGTTGATGAGCGGAAGCGGAGAAGTAGGAAATGGAAGGATTAAAGACTGACCGACAGGTGCGGCATCCATTCTTGGATCGATGGGTGAATGCTCTTTGTCTTCTCATGTTGGCTGGCTATGTGTAGGGACACGCTTCAGAGGGCTGTTCATATCTACAGTGCATACTTGCAGTAGTACCTTCTCCACTGGTGGAATAGTGAGCTTGACCTTTCAGTGGATTTGCATAGTAAGAAGCGAAGGATGAGAGCCTGTCAGTTGGATCTCTCGCCAACACTTTGAGGGGGAGATCATAATTGGGGAAAAGGCCTCTCTCGTCCTGGTAAGTGTGTTTTAGCTCGACTACTAATACTCCGACTAGTGCCACCATGGGATGCTGGGTGCCCCAGGCAGACAACGACGCCCTGTCTTTCCGATGATTCTGATTGGTCAAAATTAGGGTGGAGCGGTGAGTTGGAAAAGTCACTTGATTTATGCAGTGTCTACGTTGCAGTTATGAATGCGCATAGATTCCTCTTCCTATGCTCATTGGCAAAGCGGGCTGGCTTTGGTTCAATCCACTCCAAGTTTTGGCTGCCGATTGATGCGTAAAATGAGCTTGAGCAATGATAAATGACTCTCTTCATCAGCCGACTGGATGATGATCAAAACATCGCTGTTCCGATCTATCTGGATTGTGCTACTGTGGGCCACTTCAGCCGCACTGGCTGGGGTTTCTCCGACGCAATATCCAGATGCTGTACAGGCCTTTCAGCCCCCACAAGTACAGAGGTTGGACACATCAAAGCTGTGATCTGAAGTATTCAGCTCGTCTAATTCATTTTTATATACGGATCAATCCATGTTTGTCTTTATCTGCTACAAGTGCTTATTAATGCGAGCCATGCCTGAGGGCACAGAACTTCCCGCATGCAGGCCCTAAGGCATCAACGCGTGGCTGTACCGTACCCTCTCCCTTCATTCACGATATGCATGCAGCCAGCCAGCCAGCCAGCCAACCACATTCTCCAGGATCCATATTTTATTGCAGCAGTTCTTGCATTAGCATCTGCGTCTAGTCAATGCCGCATTCTAAGTCTGACAAGTCCGACGGCACACATTGGAGAATATATCATGTACTAAAACATAGCAAATCCCGGTCTCCGCACCTTCCCTCGTCCATTTGGGCCTTGTGTGATATGGCACCCGCTATGATGATCTAAGGATTCTCGCTTTTTCAAATCACCAAGATTGACTTGCACTATCAACATTGACTGGATGGTTTCAAACGTCTTTCTCTTTGAATCTACAATATTTTTTCTGATACTCTGGCACACATCATGTTCGCTGCCAACATCATATCATACTTAGCCAAGTTGGTGCCACCCCGATGGATCTGGGCGCCCATTTTAGCAGCAGTTTTCTTCTGGCTTCTAAGCGCTCCGTCCCTCAAGACTTCCCTTCCTGTAATCAACCAAAGACGGCGATTTGAGATCGGAAGCCTGGGATCTTTAAAGCGGTTCTTCAAGGATGCACATGGCTTGGTCAGGGCTGGACTCAGTCAGGTATGCCTCTGTAAGCTCTGCCTTGAACCCATAAGCATTGATTGTTCATCATCTACCAGGGCAGCGCCTTTTACCTCTATTCGGAATTCGGGCCGAAGATCGTGCTCGCTTCAAAATATGCAGATGACTTCCGGAGCCATCATGCATTAAGCTTGCTGGATGCTGTGGCAGAAGAATACCACGCCCATATTCGAGGCTTTGATCCTTTCAACCGGGACCCGGCTATCATCATAGATATGGTGCGCATGAAATTGACACCACATTTGGGTGAGTAGATCAGATTCGTCCGCAATTGGCTGAGACATACATAACTAACTCTTTCGTCTGGTAGATAGCTTAACTCGGCCATTGTCTGAAGAGATTTCAGACCGGTCGTGCGTTGGGGGAGTTGTTCACAGACGATCCCGGTAAGCTCATCAAATCCACTCCTGTCGACCTGGCTCCGGAATAATTGTAAATAATCATTCAATGTCATGACGACATCAGACTGGCATGACTTAGAACTGAAGCCCAACATGCTCGATCTAATTTCCAGACTGACATCGAGAGTGTTCCTCGGGGAGAAGCTATATCGCAACCCGGACTGGCACCGCGTCACGGCTGGTTACGCCGTCCACACATTCATGTCAGCTCTATTTCTCCGGATGTTCCCACGATGCACCCGACCCTTTGTGGCCAACTTGCTACCATTCTGCCGCAAGATGCGCAAGGAGCTCCAAGAAGCAAAAGACATCATCACCCCGGTCGTCGAAGAAAGACGGACCGCCAAGCAAGACGCCATCCGTCAAGGAAAGGAGCCCGAACGCTACGTTGACGCCATGCAGTGGATGGAGGAATGCGCAAAAGGCCGTCCTTACGACCCGACCCTTGCTCAGATATCACTCACACTCGCAACTATACATACTACATCGGACCTGCTTACACAGACACTCTTCTACCTCGCGGAAAGGGACGAAATCATCGTGGCGCTACGAAACGAAGTAATCACAGTTCTGCAAGGGGATGGATGGTCCAAGTCCACTTTCAACAATCTGAAGCTCATGGATAGCATCTTAAAGGAAAGCCAACGGCTAAAACCGCACAATATGGGTAAGCCCCCACTCCTATCCCTTCCAATGAAGCTGAAAAATCCCTTTCTAATGCAACCACAAATAGTCGCAATGAGACGCTTCGCACAAGAAGACGTGACCCTCTCCGACGGAACCGTCCTTCCCAAAGGATCGATCTCAGTCCTCACCACTGAGGCCATGCGCGACCCTACCATCTACCCAGACCCGGAGACATTCGACGCATACCGGTTTCTAAAACTGCGCGAGACGCCCGGCTACGAGACTATGGCGCAGGCAGTTTCGACTACGCCTCAGCATTTGGCTTTCGGGTTGGGAAAGCATGCTTGTCCTGGGCGATTCTTTGCGATCGCATTGCTTAAAATCATTCTGTGTCATATTCTTCTGGAGTATGACTTTAAAATAGCTGATGGGTGGAGCCCGACGGTGAGGAAGTACGGGTTCATATGGCAGGCGGATCCGGTGGCGAAGGTGTCTGTTCGGAGAAGGAAGGAGGAGTTTACTATCTTGTGAGTTGGGTGGACAGGGAATGAGTTAGTGGATGTGTTGCTACTAGTACTGGTAGGATGGTAGTATATATATATACGTATATATATACTATATCTATACTACTAAGATGGGATTATCAATCAACAATATGAAATTACAATCAAGATCGGATTGCCGATAATACTATTAGTAGTCTTGTAACTGGCGAGAGAGAGGAGATCTAGCTATTTGATTCACTTTTGCTAACCTCAATAGCATCTAGGCGGACCAGCAGTTCTACTAAAGCAAGCCCTCTAAGCATGACATTAAGAATAAATGCATGTACCAGTCCACGTGATTCATCATAAGCAAGAAGAATAGCTAGTTACCATATGATCATTCATCCAATTGCTTGATGCGTATCATCATACTTAGCACAATGACTGAAAAACAGCATTTTTTTCTCCTATTTGACTACGGACGTGTTGCGTCCTTTCTATCAGATCGCAATCGAACTGCAGGTCAGCCTCTACTTGGTGTAGTACTCGCTTTATTCGTTTCTGGCGGTCCTTAAGATTGAAAAGGCGCAATTCGCTAAATTTGACATGGAACCCATCTGATTATTGCAATACAGCTTAGATCTTTATTTTCAGGTCGATGTAAATCCTGGAAATGCGCCGGAAATGATCATCCCTCCGACCCTGTTACATGCAAGATGCCCATAATCCTTCTGGCCAGAAAGGATTGGGTGAAGTCATAGAAAATGAGAAACATGAGGGTAATATACACGCCGGTCCACCATCGTTAGTTCAGATACACACTTTCATTGCTCCTGGGTCGTGCCATTTTCCTCATCCGACACTTGCGGGGCCCAGATCCCCAAGGACTCGCCTCCCAGAAGCCTGACGCCGGGCTTCGCATGCGTGTTCACCATGGATTTGCTGGATACTGCCAACGCGTTCATCAGCTCTCCAACGCGACGGGCCGCAACGAAGCTGCTGGTAAGATGCTCCACTTCGGCCACCTGGGTGGCCAAGTTCATGCACTGCACCAAGAGCTCACTGCTGAGCACATGAGCCGAGAAATACATCGTATTGTGGTAATCGAGAAAGACTTCGGGAATGTAGGTGTTACGGATCTCCTCCAATTCCGCCTTCTCGGCTTCTATAGGGAACATGTCAGTATCAGTACACTTGACCTCAAGCACACAAGGTTCCTTACCGTTCTCGTAGTTGACCAGCCACTCATCCAACATGACATCAATTTGGACGCTAGTATCATCCAGGGCTTCCTGCAGCCCTTCTCTCAAGTCCTTGAGCATACCCGAATCACGCCGCCGTTTGTTACTACGCCAGTGGTAAGTACAACGCAAACCCAGTCATAGATGGTCATGACATACTTTTCTAGTTTTTCGTAGATAATTGCATATCTCTCTAGAGCGTCAAACGCCAAGATAAGAACCTCCAGGTCACGCATGGTCTGCGATTGCTGGAGTAGGATGCTCGCCTGGCTATTCGACGCGACTCCGTTGGTTCGCGACCGGGAACGCTTGTGGGGGGAGCTGAGCAACCTCGACTTCGTCGGACTGGAAGGTTCTGGGGTGTTGACCTCCTGCATCGCCTCCACATCGAGACTGAACTCCGAAATATCAAAGCCGAACATTTCCCGCGAGATGTCGGATAGCTTCATCCGTCGACACAGCTCCCGAGCTGCAGAGAGTCTCCCCGAAACTGTGATATTGTTAGCCCTGCATCTCCTACACGGAACAAGGGTATTTCCATACGATAGAACTTGCGGTACAACAGAGCTCCGAGCTGACAGATCCGCCCCCACTGTCCATCCACGTAGCGAAGCCATTCGAGACTGCGGATGACATTCTCATCACTCTCGGATATCTCATTCCCGATGAAATCCGTCTTGACCGGGACCAGTTCAAAGTGGCCATCCTTGCGGTTTACAACCTTCGGGTGCCGCTTGACCGTCCTGGAGTGGTCAATGGCAGAGACATTCACGCTCAGCCACTCCCACTGAGTCTGCAGAACAGCCTCAACGTCGATACCGTGCTTCTCCATTAGCCTAACTAGGAGCTTCCTCTCCCGTGGATCAACAATCTCGATCAATACCTGAGCCAGAACAGACCTCGCCAAATCCTCGGGGAGAAGGGACGCATAAAGCGGAATGATATCCACAATACCGAGAGACTCCAGGTTAGCGATATATCCGATCACGTTTACGCAGGCAGTGTTGTAGAACTGAGTGTCGGCGCGAACATATCCAATGGAATGAGCGACAATGTAAAGATGAGTGGCGATTCTGAGCGCATCGCCGTCCTCTGCAGCGATAACAAGGCTGTCATCGACGGAGGTAGGTGACACGTCAGGAACGAAGGATGACGCATCCGGTTTGTTGTTTGCAACCTGGGACACTGCCTGGGCTAACGAGTAGAAGAATGTGTCGTATCCCTTGCCCAAAATCGTCGCCTGGATGGTGCGGTACGGGTTCCGTGCCTCGCTTCCAACGCGTTCGTTCCCTCTAGTGTACTGCACGAACTTGTTGAATTCGGCATAACCTGCCGGCTCGGGCACGAAGGCAACAGGGGTGGTAGGCGAATGACTTAGCTTCCGCTGAAATTGCTTGCAGAATCCCTGGTAGCGAGACAGGAGGACGCTGTTGAAGTGCACAAAGAGATAGTCGTCCCAGGTATGGCAGACCTTAAAGGCCGCCTCTGTTTCGCCGCAGAGCAACGCATAGACCGCCCGCTCGAAATCCTCGGCGTGTGAGCTCCGTGCCAAAGCACTGCAGGCAGCCCTCCAGGATTCTTGGGAGCGCCAGTTCATAAAGCGTGTGTGTCCATCATCAACAGGCGTCCTTCCAGTGTGTGATTCAACATCCACGCTAGTACCACAGATGCTGACGGCTCGCCATGTTTCCAGCCGCTCTGCACACCAATCGCGGATCTTGAACCAACTCTCTCCATGTCTTAGCATCTTCCAGCAAGTCATCCATGTAGCGCGCTCGTAGAACTGATCCTGTTTCTGTAGGCTCTGCCTCTGGCGTGTGACGGCGTCCGGATCTAATTGGGTGACTAGTGGCTCCGACTTATCCGAGCTCAGGAGCGTAGCGGTGATGCCCGGGTCGTTAGGTTCGAGGGGTTGAGGCCAGGCTCGCAGTCGCTTCTGTCCCTTGATCGTCTCCTTCGTATAAAGCCAGCCATGGGACCATGATCCCTGGCCTCTCTCGGCCTGTGACTCTAATTCGGAGATTAGATAGTCCACATCTTGCGTACTGTATTTTGCTGAGCGTTCGAGCCACTTCAGGATGATGACGCATTCCGTCGCATAATGGTCCGCAGCCAAGAAATGGTCCCAGACCTCACGATCGGGGGAGTACCGGTGTAGATCCTGGAAGACAGATTCTTGCGATTTCTTGGAGTTGGCTCTGCGGGGCGGATCGTCCATGCTTATAAGGTTGAGGAGGAGTCGCCAAGTGTCGGCTTCCAATTGTAGACGCCGGAGCTCTTCTGCAGTCTTGGGATCGAACGATGCGGATCCGTTGCTTCGAGCAGCACCCAATCCAAGCTTGGCCCGTTTCAAGGTGTTTTGTTTCGTGATGTCGCTAATTGCATCTTGCGCGAGAGTCTGGTAGCTCTTCACCAGGTTATAGGCAGCTTGGTAATCCGAAAAGTCATCCGAGCGGTTTCCTTTCTGTTTGAAACGATCCAACTTTTCGGCGAAGGCCTCAATCTGGCGCGTGACTCGATCAGCGGTACGGCGAAGGGGATGCAAGGCCTCCTGCGCGCCTGCCGACGTAAACAAGTCCGGTGTCGCAACATCTGTGCCATCTAGCAAAGTCAGCCTTCGTAGCACTGCCAGAAGTCGTAAGGAGCATACTGTGCCCATTTGGAGCGAACCCCAGATCCAGTGGCGATTCGCTTCCGTTCAGCGCGTCAGTGGGCTCTTCCTCTGATTCCTCGTCTTCGTCAACGTAATCATCTTCCATGTCTTCATCCTCATTGGGCTCCATGTCGTCTCCCTCTTCGTCCATGGGCTCATCGTCATCATCCTCAATCTCGATAACATCCGACTCGTTCGTTGGTTGTTGGGAAGGCTGGACAATGAAACATCGGTCGGTCAGCGCACCGCCTTACAAGAAGGCCAAAACAAAGCAACTCACATTTATGGACGTGAAGCCGGCAGGGGCGCCCGAACCCGTGGCCCTGGTTAAGGGTGCCATGAGCGCGAGGAAAGGCCGGAGAGGTTGATCGGGAGAGAAGGGGGTGTGTCGGGGGAAGGGCGATGATAGAGATGGAGGGTGTTTGCGAAGGGACCTTAAGCTTCCCAGGAGGATTCGGGGAAGAACTGCAACTTCCAATCTTCTTCGTCTTACTCTTTTTGGCCGTGTTTTGGGCCGACGGGCCACTAGCCCACATGGGGACTAGCGCCAACACACAACCATAAAAACTCGCGCACTTCGGCTTTTCCCTCTTCTTCTTTTTTCTTTCTTCATCAAATGTCTATAGGCAATCATTAGAGTCTCGGAACGAGCGCTTCAATCTTCGTTCAGGTCAATCGGCCTCTTTGCGTGCTCAAGATTGTCTTAGAGAAATTTGGCAATTTTCACAACTAGCCTAGCTCTTTACTCAGCATGGGAGCTCAGACTGCAAGGGAATTGTCACATTCCAGCTTCAGATTTATCTGAGATGGACTGACTACTAAGACTATCACTGCCACTGTCTTTCGGCAACGACCGGACACGTTCTAAGGACCTTGATGAATTGGTCTCTACTCTATGGACGACGAAAGTATGAATGGTAGTATGTACAACGATCCGTAGATCTTTGTTAAGACACGAAAACCCTTACCAATGCAAGCTAAGGCTCCATGCCCCGTTGCTTCATCTTCAGACGCAGCAAGTTGGGCTTGGGACAGCTTGGAGTCTTTGCGTCCTCTCCTCGCGCCTTGTAGAAGGCATTACAGCACTCATAGAGGGCATTGATCTGGGACTGGCATTTCTCCTCCTGGTACGAGTTCTTCGTGAGACATGCTGCAAGAATCAGTGACATTTCTGCACCTGGATGTTGTATGGTGGTAATCACCTTGTATGGCACACTGGCAATTGTCAGTCATGCACCAAAAGAATGTTCTGTCTGTGACCTACAGCTCGTGGATGGCAAGGCGGGTCAAATGCTATGTCTTCCTTAAGTCCGCCCTGCTATCTGTTACTCTCAACTCAAACGGGAGTCAGTGGTTACACTCATACCATGACGCAATATACTATACTCAGCCAGAAAACCGGCAACAAGACAGAAAGTATGTTCAGAAATAGACGGCGCAGAGGCTAGAAGTGGAAGAACACACTCAGCCAGAAAAATGAAACAAATATGATCTAATATTGAAGATTATAAAGAGGGAAGCTCAAGTCTCAGTAAGAGTAGTAACACCTTTGATCTCATTCACTGCAGCGAAGCAGCGGGAAGTTGGACCTGCGCCGCAAAATAGATTCTCCGATATTTATAACTGGTGGGGGTTGCCTTCATCGCCTCCAGCTCAGTTCAACACCCATCCTTTTCTTCTCCCAGTCGTTTCTCACGTCCACCAGCTTCTCCTTCTCGTCCGTCTCTCTGCCGGTGTTCTAGCGCGTAGTTCCGATCTTCCCAAGCGGCAAACAGGTGAGCCACTCAAACACCGCAGCAGTGACGAACGACTTGCGACGGGAAGTCCATGAAAGCTGACAACTCGCCCCCGCTCCAGTTTTCAGTCTCATCGTTTCCATTCCTTCTACAACAATGGCCGACTCCGGAGAGGCTCCCGCGGCTGTCGAGCACCTCAACATCAAGGTTACCGATAACAACAACGAAGTGTTCTTCAAGATCAAGCGCACAACCCAGTTGAAGAAGTTGATGGACGCGTTCTGCGAAAGGCAAGGAAAGCAGCCTTCGACGGTTCGGTTCCTGTTTGATGGCACCCGCGTGCGCCCTGAAGATACGCCCGATACTGTATGTTCTGCACAACGACCCTTCCGTGATATATTACGTGCACGCACCGCGGCACCCTTCCCCGCACGAACCCCTGCTCCTCTGGCAGAAGCCAGGGAACCACAAAGAACACGGCTAACATATCCAAAACTCGCAGCTCGAGATGGCCGATGGGGACACTCTCGAAGTGCACCAGGAACAAATCGGTGGCTAGATAGCATAATATTCTTCGATGAATTATGATTATTATGTCCTTCAAAATACATTACCAGCCCCGTTGTCTTTCTCACTTCACTTACTACCTTACTTTTTTTTCCCGACCACCCTTCGATCTGTTTCTTCCGTTCTATGAAACAGACACAAGGCGCAACACGGTGTTCTACTTGGTTGATGGGTCGGAGCCGGGCCCGGATTTGGAGAGCGTCAGATCATGAGATGTGTATCTGGGTAGGAATCGGGATTTTCAGAGTGATAAATCAGAGGATTAAACAGCTATTTTACTTTTAACTTCGCTGCTTTGCAAACTATATGGAAGCTGAAAACGGAAAAGGACGAGTGTCTTACCTCTGATGTGCTCTACAGTTGGAATAGATCCTCGATCAGATCAGTATGTTCAAGCTATGCTGGGTTGCAACTTTTGCAAAACTAGATTAGGCTTTCCTGTTTCGTGTCCTTTCATCTGGATTTGTATGCTGAGAAATTCACCGCAAAGACTATATTATGGTCCCGTATATTTTGGACCCAGCGAGTCTGTGTATGTAGGATAGGAAATTGACACAGGAAGCCAGACAACCGACCCACCCCCAAAGCAGACAATCAAGGAGAGAAAAGAAGATAAGAAATGCAGCACCCAGCACAGCACATCACTTTCAAGAGCTGAAAGTAGTAGCAAAGAATATGTACCCCCACCAACCCCACACCCAACAGTATGGTGTAGAAACTCCGTTGATATAACAGTGTCAATTACATGTCCCACACCGCTGCCTTAGCTTTCTCCTCCTCTTCCTTCGCCTTTGCCGCCTCCTCCCTCTCCTTATTCCGCCGCTTAATCTCCTGCTCCTTCACCGCGCGGTCATACGCCCGCTGCTCCTCCGTGCGCTTGGGCGCCCGAATTCCCAACGCCCCGGCGATCATCCTCCCCGCCACAGCCGTCTGCTTCTCCGGCCTCCTCGCCGGCGACCTTGCCTCTGATCGTCCACCATACGTAGGCCACGGCGGCTGTGACGCAGACGTCTGCGGCGAGATAGGCGTGGGCGGGGGGTCTAGAGGACCTTCAGTGTAACGGATGGAAGGCGACAATGCGGGGCTGGCGAAGCGGGAGGAGGTAGCGGGGGAAGTAGATGAAATCTCGGCTGCTCCTCCTTCGGGGTCAGAGGCGGAAGCAGAGTCTACTTCATCTTCCCAGGAGTCGGCGACGGGGGCAGGCTCTTTTTTCTTCTTCACTGTGTGGTGGTGTTGTTTGGGGACAGAGGTGGGGGGAGTTGGTCGGGGGATGTCCTTAATAGGGCTTTTATTGGTGAGGGAGAGCTCGCGGAGAGAGGATTGCAGTTCGGAGGTTGCTGATGCTGATGCTGTTGGCGGTGTTGTTGCTGGTGGTGTGGCTGGAACGGACATTGGGAGTGGTGTTAGTTTTGGTGTTTTTTGTGATGAAAGGAAGTTGTAGCTATTTATGTTATGGGAGTACCATGGGTACTGTGGGGTGAGGAAGTAGTAACAATGGGGATCTGGGGAGGAGAAAAGTATAGTAGGGAAGGAATGGATTGTTTGAGGAGGGGTTCAGTTATTGCGGCGGCAGTACAATTGGGAAGGGAAGAGGGAAGGTTAATAAAGGAGGATGAAGGAACGAACCCTTGGGAATGGAACTGGCATGAGTGGTCGCCATATCGAACTAATTGATGGAATTCTATTGTTGAAGATCTGGAGTGGTTCGCAGACAGACAATGCAGGTGGTCCGACCGCTTTCAAGCAAAGCGAAAAGGTGAAATCATGAATGGCGTCAGTCCCGGCGGTGCGACCCCGCCTTTCGGGGAAGGCGGGCCCCGTGATTGGCTCTGCATTGGGCTGACCAGAATTCGAGTTGGTCCAGCGCTTTCGTCTTTCTGGCGCGAATTGCAGGTTGAGGAACGGTTCACGTTTCCACCATTGTGTGGTGGCTGATCTGCGTTGGGAAAGCGACTATCATGGACAGAATGGTTGTCTGACTGGCCGGTTTCTTGCTGTGTGTACAGTGTGAT
Organism: Aspergillus niger; assembly: GCF_000002855.4. Classification (NCBI taxonomy): domain Eukaryota; kingdom Fungi; phylum Ascomycota; class Eurotiomycetes; order Eurotiales; family Aspergillaceae; genus Aspergillus; species Aspergillus niger. Next base: position 688,388 of record NT_166524.1, read on the forward strand.
GGGGGAGTTGGGTCATTGATCTACATACTCCTGTCCAAGGCTGTAACGCTACTAGCAAGGATGACTCTCTAATAGAGTCGTGTGATCTGATCTCAGGATGTTCATCTCTCCATATCTAGGACACCTACTTTGTAGTCCAAAGTATGCGCTTTCATCTACTATTGTTCGTAGTTTAGGACCCCAGCATTGTGTTTTTACTTTGTAGATAGTGACTAAGCAGTTGGGAGTGTGGGGTGATCTCCCATCCTTGCTTCCAGAGCCTAGAATTCATAAAAATAGACCACTTGACATCATCTACCAATATCTCACCTGGACTATGCAATTCGATAAGATTTCCCTTTTGGTGAAGGGGGACAGGGATTTCCCATTCATGTGAAGTACTAGTTAATTCCAATTTGTGCTGATCAATTGAACCAGAACACATTTTTGCTGACATGAAGCATTACTACTAGTGCACCATGACCATGAATGCAGACTGAGACATGATACCACTGAGTAGAAAGTGTCAAAGATTAATTGAAATGTCTATGCACCGCACAAAGTGCTAGAAGCTGGTGCAATGTCATTCTATAGCAGTACTGCACCGAGCAATGCTGCACGCCACTACTTACAGATGTCCAGCAGCTACACGTGAACAAATAAAACAATGCAAATGAACCAATCCGCAAGCTATACATCCATTGATATTCCAGGAGATGTTTGCATTTTGTTCGATCGTTACATGGTATTATGGAATAACTAACATATACCAAACTGGTGACTCCTAACACCGTCGGCGGAGCATGTGGCATTTGCCTTTCCGAGTCCCTAAGCACCCGGCAACACATTTCCGAGATGACCAATCACAGCCCCGCAATGACTGCCCCGAGTGCCCACCTCCTCTTCTTTAGTACCTCGGAAACAGTCGGCAAGTTGTCCGAGACCGGCGGAGTATCCGTCTTATAAGACATCATTTCCCGAGGTTTAGTCTTCCGCCTCTTCGACTCTCTTCCAGGCCTGTAGACCACTCAAGAAACTGGATGCTGATATTGCACTACTTACGAAGTGACTGCGAGCAGTATTCCTTTATCTGTTGTCCCTCCGTCATTAAAAACTATCATTCATGCAATTGGTGGTCTTACAATACATCCTACTGAAATAGGCGGCTATTGACCTCCGTCAAACAACCACAGTACGAAACCCACAATGTCCCGCCTAGCTTCATTATCTGCGTCAGCGCGAAGGCCTCTCGTCCGTACATCAGTGAGACAATCACAGGGGTTCTCGACCTCGTCCAAAACCTGGAGTTATGCGGACACGCTACCGAATTTAAAGATAGGAGCTCACACGCGGGTCTTGTTCCAAGGATTTACAGGTGAGTAGATCTACTGCGATCGACCATTTTATGCTGACAGTGGCTTTAGGCAGACAAGTAAGTTGGCTTCAAATGTGTTTGCAACTAGCTGTGATTAACATCCCAGGCCACTGCCAACGTCAAGGAGTCGTTAGAATGGGGCACGAAAATTGTTGGAGGCGTTAAGCCGGGCGTCGAGGGAGAGCATCTCGGCCTTCCGGTATTCCCATCTGTAAAAGCGGTATGGCTAATTGTCTACTGATCCAGAGTATCATACTTATAAAGACAGGCACAAGAGAGAGCGAAACCGGACGCATCAGCGATCTACGTGCCTGGTAACCAGACTGCAAAGGCGATTGAAGAGGCGATAGAAGCAGAAATTCCGCTTGTTGTAGCAGTGGCGGAACATGTTCCCATCCATGATATTCTTCGAGTAAGCGATTTGGTTCAGGGGACGTCTATGAGAGCTACGAACTGATGGTGATTAGATCCACTCCATGCTGAAGACCCAGTCAAAGACGAGATTGGTCGGAGCCAACTGCCCGGGGATCATCTCTGCAATTGGCAAATGCCGAATCGGATTCCAGCCTCTGCCCTGCTTCGCACCCGGCAATATTGGCATTGTTGCAAAGTCAGGGACACTGAGCTATGAGACTGTCGCGTCCACAACGCGGGCAGGTCTGGGGCAAAGTCTCTGTATTAGTATGGGAGGTGATGTTCTAGCGGGAACTAATTTCGTCGATGCACTGAAGATCTTTGAAGACGACCCTGACACCGATGGGATTATCCTGGTTGGTGAGATTGGTGGCACGGCAGAGATAGATGCAGCGGAGTGGATCAAGGACTACAATCAGAGAACTGCTAATCCCAAGTATGTGGAAGAGCCAATTCGTTCCGATGGGAAGCGGTGCTGACAAGTACAGGCCGATAATGGGCCTCGTTGGAGGCTTGCATGCTCCTCCTGGGCGGATCATGGGCCATGCAGGTGCTTGGACAGCGATTGGGGAGCCTGGCGCCAAGGCCAAGTATGAAGCGCTCGAACGCGCCGGCGTAGTGATGGTCAACCATCCCGAGAAGTTTGGAGAGGGGATGAAGTCTCTTCTGGGAACTAGGGGGCGTGTGGGCACTACTGTAGGTTTGAGACTCGCGAACCACGACAGCTTACTTACATGATGTAGTCTATCAATGGCGGGAACCAGCGGCGAGGCTTACATACAATGAGGCACACCAGATCAAACCGTTATGGAATCTCTCAGTCCCAGCAAGCCCGGAGTCTTTACATTAAGCCGTTCCAGGCCCTCGATATGCTCAGACAAGAGTCAATTCCTGTCAAGGAGGCTGCACTCTCCGAGTCGGACTTCTTCTTGTCCCTCACCGTTGACAGGACAGCACTGTCTCCGTGTATCCTTGCCTCGACATCCGCTGGTTTCGAACCAGCACAGACGGGCCGGTTCCCATTTGCATACGAGGGCACGGACTTTGGCAGCACAACCCTCCTGGTTGAAACAGTTGCCTCCTACCTGCAGCTTCCCGCAACGGCACACGACAACCTGGCGCAGCTGTTGCAGGGATTATGGCGGGTATTCAAGGAAAAGGAGGCGTACCTCCTGGAAGTACGTGCCAACGCCACAAGCGCCTTCGAAGTCCGCGACGCCCGCTTTGCGTTCGATGATGCTGCCTTTCGGAGCTCAGGGCGCCAGGAAGACGTACAGCAATTGAGAAACCCAGCCGAAGAAGTGCCTGAGGAAGTTGAGGCCGAGAAGGACGGCATTGTCTACGTCAAGTGAGTTACCCCAGTCATCCCTGTGAAACCTACACTGACCGAGCACAGACTAGAAGGGAAAGGAAGCATCGGAACACTAGGTAAGTACATCCCCAAACCCCACATCTAAGAGGTTACCATCCCACTGACCTCGTAGTGAACGGCGCGGGTCTGGCAATGAATACGGTGGACGCGCTGACGATCCATGGCGGACACTGCGCGAACTTCCTGGACACGGGCGGCAAAGCCACGGCGGAGACAGTCAAGTCTTCATTTCGGATCATCACGTCGGACCGACGCGTGAAAGCGATCTTCGTGAACATCTTTGGGGGGTTGACACGGTGCGACATGATCGCGGAAGGGATCATCCTAGCATTTCAGGAGATGGAGATGACGGTGCCGGTGGTGGTGCGACTGCGCGGGACGAACGAGGAGCGTGGGCAGCAGATGGTCAGTTTTATCCCTTAAACTTTTCCCGACACCTCATCATCGAAAGCTAATGTTCCGGATAGATCGCGGAAAGTGGATTGCCACTGGAGGCATTTGACAGTTTTGAGGCAGCAGCAAAGCGAGTGATTGAATTGGCCGAGACACAGTAGACTGACTGACATGACCTAGATAGATAGATAGATAATCAATATCAATCAATCAATCAATCAATCCAACCAAAATGAATTAACGTTCTAGACACATGGCATTAGAGCGAGGTACGTAACGTTGCCCTTCCCTCCGAGCCAATGACTCCTCGCCGGGGCAGAAACCATCCAAGGAACGTAGGCGTACGTAAGTCCAACTCGTCAAATGAAATCGACCCCGCGATCGGCGCAGCCCCGCTGTTTCACCCTTTTCCAATTGCCATCCTTTTTTCTACTTACTTCAACCCCTCCTCTTCCCATTCTCTTCTTCAAATCCATTCTATTATCCTCCTCCCTCCCAATTAAACCACATCACACACCCTCCCTCCAAAATGGCCACGTACGTTCCCTCCCCTAAATCCCCCCACCAACCCCCAAACTAACAAAAGACCCCAGCAACATCACCTACCACGCCAGCGCCCTCACCCGCACCGAGCGCAGCGACCTGCGCTCCCAGCGCGGTCTCACAATCTGGCTGACGGGTCTCTCCGCCTCGGGCAAGTCCACATTGGCCGTTGAACTCGAGCACCAACTCCTCCGCGACCGCGGCGTGCACGCCTACCGTCTGGACGGTGACAACATCCGCTTCGGACTCAACAAGGACCTTGGCTTCAGCGAAGCCGACCGCAACGAGAACATCCGCCGCATTGCCGAAGTGGCCAAGCTGTTCGCTGATTCCTCCGCCATCGCCATTACTTCCTTCATCTCCCCCTACCGCAAGGACCGCGACACCGCTAGACAGCTGCACGAGGTGCCCACGCCCGGAGAGGAGACTGGTCTGCCGTTCGTCGAGGTGTATGTTGATGTGCCGGTTGAGGTGGCGGAGCAGCGTGATCCCAAGGGATTGTACAAGAAGGCTAGGGAGGGTGTGATTAAGGAGTTCACGGGTATTAGTGCCCCGTATGAGGCGCCGTTGAAGCCCGAGGTTCACATCAAGAACCATGAGGTGCCGGTGCAGGAGGCTGTGGGGCAGATTATTAAGTATTTGGATGAGCAGGGATATCTGCCTCCTAAGAAGGAGTAGATTCTTTGAGCATGGGTTGGGTATTTAGAGTAGATAGATATTAGATCTGTTGTTGTATATATGAATCGTGTTTGACTGCTTACTATTGCTTGGATGTTCCTAGGCTGGATAGAATATAGATCGGGGGGTGATTGGAGTACTTCTATGTACGTACGCTAGACATATAAACAGGAAGATAATAGATCAACGCAGAAGAATGATGCAAACTAGTCAAGGTCGGCTCAGTTGAACTCGAATTCATAATACACGTATGCCGTATACTCCGGCCCGCCCTCGCCGTGCATCTCGCCCGGGTCGTCGCGCTTCACTCGGCCCTTCTTGTCGCGCCCGAACGCATTGCCCGCCAGGTACGAGTACTTGTCGTCCAGGTTGCGCTTCGCTTTGTCTGCCTGCTTCGTTCCGGGGGTCTGCTGCAGTCAGTATTCAGAAACAAGCAAAGGTTGGGGAAAAAGGTGACTCACCCGGATCAACGTGCACACAAAGTCCAGCGGCAATCCATACCGCAGTACCGTCTCCACAAACACCCGCAGCACATACACATGGATCCAGACCATCACAGCCTCACTCCACGCCGTCCGTCCCAGCCGGAGCGTCTCTCCCCAGAGCTTGCGCTCGTCACCGCCCACCCGCTCGAACTCCTTCCGCTCCTCCTCCTTGCCGCCCTCAATGTACTTGAAGTCGCGCGGAATCCACTTGTTCTCACGGCACTTGTGCACAAACTCCAGGCTGTGCTTCTTGAACGTCGTGACGGCGTACAGTGTGAAATCGTCGTCCGAGGCAACCAGCGTCGCCGATCGCGGCACCACCATGGGTGCCACGGTCTCGTAGATCTTCAGGAACTCCTTGACTTGCTGGGCGGGCACCGCAACGAGGTGCGTCTCGATGTATTCGGAGTCGCGGACGAGGGTGCGAGGGTCGACGACCGAGGAGAGGGATTTGGTTGACAGGTTGCCCCTATAGCTGATCAGACACCATCCTCCTCCTGACATGGAGCGTAAAGTAAAGTAAGAACTCACGTCTGCTTCCGCTGCAACGTCGCCAACGTATTCTTCACCTGATTATACTGGGTATATTTCGAGCGGATGTCGTTATCGATACTCGCTGCTTCCTGTTCCACCCGTCAGCATACCCACCACCCCTATACAAAATAGTCGATGAATCACACCTTCTGCAGCAAGTCAATCAACTCTCCCAGCGGCTTATCAGCCCTATACTTGACCTTATTCCACGAAAACGTGCGGAGATACTGATCCACCGGTTCTAGATGAGCCCGTTAACCACATATCTCCAAGAATAGTTACCCATAGACACATCGAACATACTATCATTAACCGTCTTCATCTTATCAATCTGCGCCTCATCCCCATCCAAAATATTCTTCAGCGCATCGCCAACCTTGGCTACCACCCCCTGGCAGCCGGCCTCAAGCTTAGCCAGCTCGTCGGCCTGCTGCACCAGGGCATCGAGCGTACCGATCTTGAACTCCGGGATGGGAAAGGGCGCAACGGAGCCATTTTCGGACGAGACGGTGGTGGAGATGGCGTCGAGGGCGTCGTCGCGGTGGTGGGAGGGGGTGATGGACGTGGGGAAGGAGACGAGGAGGTACTTGGTTGATTTGGACATGGTGGCTGGGGGTATATAAAATTAGCTGGGTGTAAGGGGGTTGCCACGCATGTAGTCTGGCGGTGCAGACGGAGGAATAAGGGAAGATGGGCTGTGGAGAGGTGAAGGGGGAGGTTGGTTGGAGTTGAACTGGAGCTGGAGCTGTTGGTGCGGAGGAGGATCGATTGCGGTCGGTCGGTCGGTCGGTCGGTCGTCACTCGGAGGCGGTCGGCGGCGGTGGTTGGCTTCATTGGGTTGCTTGGTTGGTACTTGTTGATTTTGGGGCTGTTATATGTTTATGAGGGATGGAATACTATTTTACCTCGTCTATTACAGTCTTCTTTATCTGACTTGACAGCTTGAGGTCATACTACTACTGTTGTTGATGTGTTATGCGTCGAAGAGGCCACATACTACTAACTATAAGCTAGGTGTATAGGCCGCGCCGCCTCTTATACTATTTTCTACACAGTACAGTTGTAGAACACGATACTAATGAGTTCAATTCTTGCATAAACACATGAATGGTTCATTGAATTATGGCACAGGAACCCCTTGCGACTGCATTTCCTAGGCTGTAATGTGTATTATGCTGCCACCAATAGACATGTCGTCTCCAACTCCTGCAACGGCGCATCAGCTGTGCCTCTAACCTCCAGCCCTACTACCCTGCATGAACCATATCGAACCAAGCAGCTTCTATATACAGCCGGCTCACATAGCATCAACATCATCAGAAGCAGCTAAGACCCCCCCATCGACACAGCGCGCACCTCTTGTACCGACCAGCCCAGACCAGCACGAGGAACTCGACCATGCACATACACGAGCACGCAGCGCAAAGCAGCCACCATTCGACAATCAAAGCAAAACCCCCATTTCACTCATCATGTCGTCACCAGTCAAATAGAATAGATCTCACATCAACACCGAAATCACTTCACTTCGCCACCAAAATCGAAGCCCGTCCCGAAAGCGACTCCCTGCGCTGCTTCCTCAGCGCCTTCTCCGTATCCATCAGCAAGTTCTGCACCGATCTGCTTCCGCGCGCATTGCATTTCACTCCGTCGTCGTTGAGAAGCTCCGTCAGCGCGGCTTTCACTTTATGGTCGTTGCCACAGGCTACTGTGCTGCTCGCGCTGTCTTTCTTGACGTGTTGCTTGTACTCTTCGTCACTCTCTTGGGTGGGAGAGTAGGAAGTCGAGCGTTTCATGGGCTGGATTGTGTGTATGGTAGGGACTTTGTCTGCTGAGGCGACTGGGTGGTAGTTGTTGTGGCTGTGGGACATTTTGGTTTCTTTCTTTCTTTCTTTTTGTGGATTTCCTGCTTCGTAGAGAAGTGCTGATCTTGAAAGATTAGGTTGGATTTAGAGGATTGTGAAGGGACGAAGATCAGCGACGTATTCCGCCCTTTGTTTCTTTTATACAAAGCTAGTTCCAGTGGATTGGATGGAGATATCGAAGCCAATTTAGGGAAAGTAGACGATTGGAGTCACTATGACGTCTAAGATATTGAAAAGATCTGCAGAAGGTAAGAAAAGTTCGGTGAGGTACTTATATGGGCTGGGTCAGAATGGGGGGGATCTTATGAGCGAAAAAGACGTCCTTCTTTTGTATTCAATGGTTGGCTGTTTATTCACTCAGTATCAGATGGAACAAGCCGTGCAGGGTAAGTACTAAGTCATGGAGCAGATGATGGATGGTAACTAACTACTGGTTCAGTCTGACATCATAAGGGTACCTTTTTCCTGCCATTCACTGCAGATGTGGTGTAACGGACTTTTTTTTAACATATTCGTACCTGGGATAACTACGTGGATGAACAATTGATGGATCTTATTGAATGGAAATAAAAGTACTAAGGATCAATTTCGGTCAAGACATCTCATCATGGCAAATGGGAACATCGCTGGTAGGGCGGGATGTACGAGTCCGCTGGAATGAAGACATGCTGATTGGCGGCGCGCGATGCCGGGGTCAGCCATGGTTGAGATGTGACTTATTTTGCCTCTCGCCATCCATCCACCCATTGTTCTTATTCTACGACGCGAAACTGATACTCCTCTCCCCGGTCCAGATACACAACCTCCCCATCCAACCCAGCAGCCTGCACTTGCGCCCGAAAATCATCCAACGAACTTGCAAACACGTCATAATCATCATAATGAATGGGGATGGTCACCTGTGGTCGAATCAACTTTATCAGTTCCACTCCCTGTTTCGCGTCCATGGTTACCATCATCGCCAATGGCAACATGGCCGGCGAGGGTACCGTTGTGCCACCTAGATGAACCAGCATCAGGTCGATCGGTTGTCCTGCATACCGACGCGGAATCTCTTTGAGGTCATCGAACATGAGCGTGTCCCCTGAGATGTAGATTCTGTACCCGGAGGTGAAACTGTTTGCGTCGCCGTAACCTAGCTCGAGCATCCATCCGTTTGTAGGAGGGATCTATTCCAGCGTACGCATCAGTGTCTGGCTGGACTATATGTGGAGGAAGGAACATACCGCCCCTACCAGCTCATTCAGCTTCTCTAACGGCTTTCCAACCGGGATATGTTTCCCTGGCATACCGGTTATCCGGAGCTTGGGCCGTTGCTGTCGCTGTGCGTCATTCTGGTCGGGTTTGATATCGACTGTAAGCTGCTCGTAGACGTCCACGCTGGATACTCTCGTGAACGAATCATCCCCTTTAGAAGTTAAGATGGATTTAGCATGAGGTGTCGTAACGATGGGAAGGTCGCGGCGCAAGGAGGCTTCGACTTTTCGATCGAAGTGATCTCTACAATTTCCCTCGTTAGCCAGTCTTTCTTCACTCCAATGAGTTAAACGTCATACCTACCCGTGATAATGAGAAAGAAGCACCAAGTCGATCCGCGGTAGCTCTTCTAGATCTACAGCCGGATTCGTTCTTCGAGTCGAGGATACTCCAGGACCGAGGTGGACGTGGTCCCCTGCGTGAAGGAAGTTGGGCTGATCTTGTCAGTTAGCATGCTAACGATATTATTGCTTCTGTCTAGACTCCTTGGGCAAGGTGCATGGTGGTACATACATCAGTCATAATGCGGATCCCATGCCATTGTCTGTATTGCTCGTTAGTTCTTGGCTTGATCTCGTTACCTAGAGAGGAATCACGCGCATGATCGTCGTGGCAGTGCCAACAAAGTATATCGATGCATTCTCCTCGCCTGGTTTGGAGGGATGGACCCTGCTTTCTTTGGCCGGAGGCAGCTCTGATGCAGGGTCGATGGAGGACGTAGGATGTCTCGTCGGGGGTTGAAGGTTACTGGGGTCGATAGTGATGCTCTGAGCCATCGTGTATTCTTGTGCCAGTAGAATTATGGTGCTGGATGTTGATAGAGAGGAGCTGGCGTTGGTGTTCTGGCGATGTTCACAAGCTGGCGTGAGTGTGACGTCAAATGCAACCTCCAGATCGTGAAACTCTATTGGGAGTAAACATGGACCTGCAGTCCTCTGACAGCTTGATAACAATGTATACGTTAGTCAGGTCGACACCTGTGCAACAGTAATAGTAGCAATTCTACGGTGTCTTCGTCATAACCTGAGCTGTAATCCAACACCCGTTTGCTAAGGCCTCTACGGCAGCTACTGTGACCAAGAAGCCTGCAACACTTCTCTGCTCGTACTTTGGGTTTGGAAATCAAAATTCACAATCTAGAATAGGTATAGTATACTAAAACAAAAGTTATCTATATGTACAATCCAAATGTAGCTCTCCAACCATCTATACGCCTGTTGAAAGTTCGAATCACGATGACTCTAAATAATGTCCAATGTATATATAGAATTAGATCGAATGAGATGGGTGCCAATCATTTGGTCATGTTGTAGAGAGTCGACATGGCCTGCATATCCAATTAGCCTCGTCTTTGCATCATGCTTCGATCATTTGAACCTACCGCGGCCTGCTTGGGCTCAATAAATAAGGCCTTGGCCTCCACGAGCACCACCGGTTCCTTTCCGTCCTCAGGAAGAGTCTCAATGCGACCTTCCACCCAGGCCTTCCGACCCTCCACCTTCACTGTCTCCGCCCGCAAAACAGCATAGTTGCCGGCCATGGCGGGTTTGCGATAATCCAAGTTCAAGTTGGCAGTCACACCCACATTGTTCGGCAGAGCAGGAAAGCAGCATCGTCCCATGGCTTCGTCCAGCAATGTGGCCAGCAATCCACCGTGCACAATTCCCGGGTGACCGCAGAGGTTTGGTCCGAGGTAGAAAAGCGAGACCAAGCTCTTTCCGCCCTCTTCGCAAAACACCAAGGGCGGAGCCACGATCTTGTCCGGTCCAGCGAGTGTGCCACCTGTGAGAGTGCGCGCGCGCAGCTTCTCCGGTATCTTCATGTGTGGGCGGGACTCCGTGAAAGCAGGGTTGTTGCGCAGCGACACGGCCAGAGGGTGGTTGCGGATATAGTCGTTGACCTCCTTGGAAAACTCATCGTGAGGAATGAAAGCGGAGAGAGTCTCCTCGTCGGTAGCTAGACTGAGCGTCATCATGCGCGACACAGATTTGGAGGTTTGGTAGGTCAAGCCAGCAGTGAAGGCGACGACTGCTAGGGTGGTGAATCCGACGAAGCGGCGAAAGCGGGAGCGTGTCGGGGGTGCTTGTGAGGAGAGGGATGCTGCCTCTGTGAGATGTTGTGATTAGTTGGGACACTTAATTTTGAGTAAGTGCTTTTATAAAGACTGAAGTCTATTTGAAGCATAAAGCATTGTGCAAGGAAGGGGTGAATACATACCTGCAGAAGCAGTCGAATAAACTCTGTGTGCAAGAGGCTGGGATAGGGAAATGCCTCGGCACAGCGAAGAAATTTGGTTCGGAGGCAAACGCGACAGAGGAAGAGCATGAGCAACAGCTCTGGCCATGGTAGTGGAGCCTAGCATTGTTGGGACCGGCGGCATGGTGACGATTGTGGGCTCTCTGACACTTGGAGATGGAACGAGAGGCTTTTATAGGGAGAAAAGAAAAAGGAGAGTTGAATGGACTGGGGGGTGAAGCGCAAAGGAGCCCCTCGATCAGATCAGCAGAGCCTCGAAGTTGCTTTGCTTTTGCGGCGCCATTCAAAACCAGTTCCAGCGGAAATATTCAAATTATCCTCGCCCTGTTCTTCCAGGAGGAAGTCCATGGTTCCGCATCGTCAAAATCGGTCGAGGCTCCGTTGATTGGCGTCGGGCGGGGCGGCACTGCGTTGGAACCTCGGCTGCTCTCGCAAGGGGCCTTGCAATTGACTTTGCGACTTCCTCATGTCCATTGCAAGAGTTCAGGATAGTACGAAGTCGTCCTGATGGCGTGAGAAAACTGAAATCACTTTCCAGGTCCCCCCTATGATATAGGGGTAAGTTGGGTTTAAATGGCGTCCTTCAGCAGCCGGTAAAGCTGACAATCCTTCCCGATCAATAACTCCGCCTCCGCATCTTATCTGCTTCTACTAAAAGTACTACTCCTTCGTCTCGTCGATCAGCTTGCTCCACCATGGGGTCTCGTCAGTTCATTCTATCTATCTAGACATACCTACGCTGGTTCAGGATCATGTTTGGCAGCACTCCATGTAGTAAAACAACGGTTCCAGCTTCTCACGGGACTCAGGCCTCTGTTGCACAGATGACCTTTCGCTCCATGCCAGGGAGAGACGCTAAAGACGCTTGCCTGCACGATCATCGTGCTTCAGACTGGTCATACGGAGCCACAAAGGTTACATTGCAGCGATAAACCTTGTCAATAATTTATATCAGGGGCATGGGATTGCTTTTCATGGATGAAGAAGATGTCAGCGATATCCCCCTCGCGGGGACACGGTCTCATTCTTGTCTCCCTTGATGGCCATGTCAGCATGCCAGTCTAATCTTTGTAAACACAACATATACCACGCTCGTCACTTGTCTCTGTCATTCCCTTGCTCAATCATTTATCGCCGACATGATTAATTGGAGGCATTTGGTTCTGTCCGTAGCCTTCCCCTGCATTGCAGGTTGCGCCAACTCTTCCGGGTCGGTCGACGACTATGATGTTCTACAATACATCAATCCCCTCATCGGAAGCGCTAATGGAGGTATGCACTAGATAGTTCAGCTACAATTGGCGCGCTATTCTCACTGTCGGGTTCCAGGCAATGTCTTCGCGGGCGCAACGATCCCATACGGCATGGCCAAGGCTGTCGCCGATACGGACTCGGACAATAATCAGGGAGGTTTCGCCTACGATGGCAGTAGTATTACCGGATTCTCCAGTATGCATGATTCGGGGACTGGTGGGCAACCCTCTTTGGGCGTTTTCCCTCTTTTCCCCTACGTGAACTGCAAAGACGACGATGTCAATGGCTGCGCCTATCCCAAGAAGGAGCGGAAGACCTCCTACAACTCCAGCTCGGTCAAGTCCAGTCCGGGGTACTTTGGGCTAAACATGAGCTCTGGTATCCAGGTGGACATGACAACTGCCCATCATACTGCTCTATTCCGCTTTCAATTTCCGGTCGACAAGCCGTCGAGCCCTCTGATCCTCTTAGATCTGTCTGACCTGTCGGATACACGCCAGGATAATGGCACTATTTCCGTAGACCCAACAACAGGGCGCATGACCGGCCATGCACGCTTTCTTCCCAGCTTTGGGAGCGGCTCTTATGTGCCATATTTTTGCGCCGACTATCATGGTGCGGGTGATATCCGAGATAATGGCATCTTTGTTGATGCGCGGGCCAGCGTAGATGTCAAAAACCTTACCATATCACGAAGTATCAATGGATATCCGCTTCCGGTTCGCAACCTGTGTCCCACTTAGCATGTATGGCCTATTGACGGTTCTCAGGGTGGTGCCTTTATCCGATTCAATTCTTCCGCGGACAATGTGGTCCATGCTCGGGTGGGATTGAGCTTCATCAGTAGCGACCAAGCATGCCAAAATGCAGAAGCTGAAATTCCGGACTTCGACTTCAACAAGACTCAATCTGCAGCTGTAAACATGTGGACGCAGAAGATGGCTCCGATCCGTGTGTCGCGAAATGGCATCAACTCAAGCATGCTTACCAACTTCTACAGCGGGATCTACCGGACTATGGTCAACCCGCAAGACTATACAGGAGAGAACCCGTTGTGGGACAGCTCAGAGCCCTACTTTGACTCATTCTACTGGTATGCAGTGACTCCAGAATAAATCGTTCCTTTCACTGACCTCTGCAGCCTGTGGGACTCGTTCCGGTCCCAGATGCCGTTTCTAACCATCTTCGATCCTGCATCACTGACTCGCATTATTCGCTCACTAATTGATACGCAGCGGCATCTGGGATGGCTTCCAGATTGCCGTATGTCGCTTTGCAAAGGTATGTATCCTGCCTGTCCGAGAATATCTGAGACTAACCCTCTTAGGTTACACGCAGGGTGGCTCGAACGCCGACGTCATTCTGGCTGACGCATACGCCAAAGGCATCTCAGACGGCATCGACTGGGATGCAGGCTATGCGGCTGTAGTGAAAGACGCTGAGGAGGAACCATTCGATTGGTCAAATGAGGGACGCGGCGGGCTGATGAGCTGGAAGGCGTTGAACTACATCCCCGTGGAGGATTTCGATTACATCGGCTTTGGTACCCTGACTCGCAGCATATCGCGCACACTGGAATACTCTTACAATGACTTCACAATTGCTCAAATGGCTCGGGCCATGAACAAAACCGGCGATGCCGAAAAGTACGAGGGAACATCGCAGTACTGGCAGAACCTCTTCCGAGCTGACCAAACCTCGTTTCTCAACGGCACCGACACGGGATTCCAGGGCTTTTTCCAGCCCAAGTATCTCAACGGAACATGGGGATCTCAAGTCCGTCACCCCATCTTGTCTCTTAGATTCAAACAAAACAACTAATAGTTACACTCCCAGGACCCATTAACATGCTCCAACATCGACACAAGCGGACGATCCTGCTCATTACAAAACAACGGAGCAGAGACCTTCGAGTCCAGCATCTGGGAATACCAATTGTATGCCCCCAATCATCCAACCCTCTGATAGTACCAAACTACCAATTAACCACCCCCAGCTTCGTCCCTCACGACATGGCCACCCTCGTGACCCTCCTAGGCGGCCCAGCCCAATTCGTCCGACGCCTTGACTACCTCCACGACCAAGGCATCACCTACATTGGCAACGAACCCGCCTTCCTCACCGTCTTCCAGTACCACTACGCCAGCCGGCCTGGCAAATCCACTGCCCGCGCCCACTACTACATCCCACGATACTTCAACCCAACGCCCACGGGCCTCCCCGGCAACGACGACTCCGGAGCCATGGGCTCCTTCGTCGCGATGACCATGATGGGCCTGTTTCCGAACCCCGGTCAAAACGTCTACCTTATAACAGCGCCATTCTTCGAATCCGTCCAGATCACCTCCCCATTGACGGGGAAGACAGCCACTGTGAAGACAACCAACTTCGACTCTACTTACCAGAACATCTATATTCAGTCGGCGACGCTGAATGGTCAGCCGTATACGAAGAGTTATGTGGGGCATGAATTCTTCACGGAGGGTCAGGAGCTTGTGCTTGTGTTGGGCAGGAATGAAAGTGATTGGGGGACTGCGGCAGGGGATCTGCCTCCTTCGTTGTCGACGAGTCAGATGTACTCGGTGGATGTTTGAGGGAAGGGTGAGTGGTTGATTGTGGTGTTGCGTATAGGCGGGTTTTGTGTGACTGAGGTAACTTTACAGGGATTGGAACGGGGGTTATTCATTGAGTACATTTTTTCTTTTCTTTTTTTATTTACCTGAGGTTTAAGTCCATAATCTACAATACATGTAGATAAAATGGGAAACTTCGTGTTTTGCATCACTATTCATACGTACATAACGTCCTGCTACCTAGAAGAAGCAAGACAGAATAACGTGTTGCACAGTACCTAATCGGGAATATTGGAACTTTTTTATGAATGTACCAGATATCATTAACCATGCTTGTACCATCGGACACATTCTGGCCTTTGCTGATAAACGAAGCAGCCATGACGACAGGGTTGAACCCATTGCTGGTCCCAAAAGGAACCAAAGAAAAAAGTTGAAAAAAGATGAATCATCAGAATCTATGTACAAACAATGACGTCAAACATCAAACATCAAGAATCGTCATCAGGGGAACCTATTGTTGAAACCAAGCCAAACACCCACTCCTATTGCCCCATCCATCCACATCCAAGCCAAGAAATATCGACCAAAAGATAGACTAAGCCTAAGCCTTGGGACGATAGAACTTGCTCTCAACCCAAGGCATACCCGTAACCGTAGCCTTGCGGAGCTTGTTCCTCACCAAGACGCCAACCTCGGTGCCCTTCTTATGCAGGCCGTTCTTGATGTAGCCCATGGCAATGTTAGTGCCGCCCAGGGTAGGGCTAGGAAGGCCAGAGGTAATGACACCGATCTGGGTGCGGGACTCATCGTTCAGATCGACAATGATGGCGCCCTCACGGGCAGGGGAGCCCTTCTCAACGGTGAATCCGACACGGCGCTGGGAGAGGGTCTTGGGGGAGGCAACCTGGGGGAGGATGGTGGAGGCGCCGTTGAAGTTGGCGGTGGCAGGGTCACGACGCTCCTTGCCTACGAGCCAGGTCAGGGAGGCGCCGGGAGGAGTTTGAGAGGTGGAAATGTCGCTTCCATAGAGACACATTCCGGCTTCGAGACGGAGGGAGTCGCGCGCGGCGAGACCGGCGAGACGGACTTCGTCGGGGTTGGAGAGGAAGAGCTCGGTAACGCGGACAGGTAGGGTGGCGTCGCTGGCAGTGGGGATGGAGATCTCAAAGCCATCTTCGCCGGTGTAGCCGGTTCGGGAGACGAGAAGGGGCTGCGGGGTGGTGGTGCCGTCGGGGAAGGTGAGGTGCAGCTCTCGGCAGTTACCGAAGTAGAGGGTGGAGAGATCTGAGTTGGCACCGTCGGGGGTGACGAGGGATTGGAGGACGGAGGCAGCCTTAGGACCTTGGAGAGCGACTAGGGCGCGGTCCTCGAGGATCTCCCACTTCAGGCTGTCGGGCCCGTGGGCTTGCTTGTAGGTGTCGATTTCGGCTTGCAGGAAGGCCAGGTCCTCGGTGCGACGACCGGCGTTGGTCACGAAGTAGAAGGTGTCATCGGTACGACGAGTGATGACGGTGTCATCGATAATGCCGCCAGTTCCATCCTCCAGGAGACAAGAGAGAGTGGATTGGTTATGCTTGAGCTTGTCGAGGGATGAGGGGGTGACCTTCATGAGGAGGTCGAGAGCGCCGGGACCGCTGAGCTGATGTTGAACCCTGTAGATGGTCAATTAACGAGACTCTGGGCACTTCACGAAGAGAGGTATACGCACATATGGCTCACGTCGAAAAGACTGGCCTTTTCCCGAGTCCACTTGTGGCTCTCAACATGACTGAGGTCGGAATACTGCAGGGGCATGGAGAACCCCGCAAAGGGGACCATTTTGGCACCCCGGGCCAAGTGAAGGTCATACAGCTGAGTCTTCTTCACTGGACCTGAAGGAGCTACAGACGAGGCATATCGGACACCTCCTTGAGCAGACAGCGAAGTCACCCGGGGAAGTGGACGAGCAGCAGGAATGGAGCTGGCCGCGGGGCGGAGAGCGCGCGGAGAAGCTGCCAGCTGCCGCGGGAGCAGAGATGCGCCATTGACAGCGACAGAGGCGGGGCGGGCGAGCGAGCTCGAGCCCAAAAGGTGAAGACCTTTTCTCACGGGACGTACAGCAGACATGATGAGCAATTGCTGCGAGAGAAGAAGGAAATTGAGATGAGGAAGACAAAAGAAAAAGCAAGGGCAGTAGTACCAGTAGAAGTACTTCTCCATCGCCGCTGCGGAGAATCCCGCGATAAGCGGGAAAGTCACATGGCGATAGGCCATCTCCGCGGGAAGCAGTAGCTTACCTCAATAGCGGGAATAGTTAGTTATAAATAATCTATAGAAGATGTATGATGAAGCCAATTCATCCTACCATGACTCTAAGAGCATCTAAATACATCACGCCGTCAAAGCAGAGAAGAAGCCCGCTGGGTATTCTAGTATGACGGCGAACAGTCAACAAAAGTGAGAGACCTCCTATAGACTATATTGTATTATTAACAAGCACATCGGAAAATAAAATCTTGAACATTTCATGAACTATCTTCCGTCCTCGCACGAGCTTGATTGCTTAATGATGTTGTGGAATTTCCTTGTGAGATGCAGGTAGTAGTGAGAGCCACGAAATAAATGATACTGTCGCACAGACTGCGTCCCAGTGGAAAGGAAGGATCCTTTTCAACCCCTTTGGAAGACTCGATTAATCGTCAAAGGGTGTTCTATATAAGGTCTATACATTTCACCACTTTTGATCCCCTAAGCCGTTCTACCATGACCGTATAGATTTCATTTGAAGATCCCTCCCTTGAATATTAGGCACGTACTGGCCAATCGACGCTCAGATGCTGCAATGATGCAGTAGGTCCATGATGTTGGAATTTTTGTGCCTCGAGTGCTCGGATGCTACGATGTCGAACCGGACCTGGTAATGGTAGTGGCTGACCGCGTACCAAGCCAGTCGCTTGCAAGATCTGGGTATATATTCTCTGAGAGGTTTGATGAGTGGTGCCTCAGCAAGCTAAGGGGCCCTATACACAGAGCCTACTGGAGTCGTGAATTACCTAATATGAGAAAGGACAAGCCTTGAAATTTGCCCTGGCCCATGGAATATGCCTTGAGCATGTCACGTCAACAGGGCGTGGAGGAGTGGTGGCTTCCTGTGCCGAAAAGGATCCTGGGGCTGGTTGATCCCCTCCGGTGCAAGCTTGTCATCACGATCTCGAGCTTTACATCATCGTTGTGGCCATAGCTTCTTATTTGGGTGACCTACTCAATATCAGATGAATTTCATGTTCAACGTTGCGAACTGCGTCTTCTCAGCTTGAGGGCAGCCAAAATTGAATGAGAAGTACTATCCTCTGATCTTTCTTCGGCAAAGTAGAGGGTCACCCGTAGTTGGATTGCTATCTGATAAATTAAAATGAATACATCACGTCAGGAAGCATACAGTGCAGGAGACTGTTACTCATCAAGCAGGCAACTACTATTGCAAGCATGCTTTCCATAAACCAAAGCCAATTGTTTAGTATAGTTTATGATTGTTTTCTTCAAGCACCCCTGCGCAATCCAGGCAGCGGCTGTCCCAGGTGTGACATTGCTGCCTTAGACTATGCAATACCTCATGCATGGTACAACCCGCTTTGGAATGGCTTTCCACATTCAAGCCAGCGGATGAATCGGTCATCTCCTCTTGACAGATTCAGCTCGGCATTCTAGCTAATGAACTCCGGCAAGGGGTTTATCTGCCTGGTCTGCCTACAAATTGCAGAAATGAACTCCCAATATCTTGCAGTAGTATATAGCTGATCACTTAGACTACCCTCTTCACCAGCACTGGCTACTAGCATTAGTAACCTACCATCATCATAATCACCATCTGAATATCCCAACCCTCTCCCCTGCCTTCCAATATGAAAGACCATCACTGCAAAACATACCCCTACTTCATCCACGCCACCCTAACCATCCAGTCCCACACACCCCCTCCTCCGCTGGACAAAAGCGTATTCAGCCGAGAGGAGAACCGACTCCCACGGGGCAAGTACGATCAATTGCCATCACTCGCCGAGATATGGCCCAACTACCCACCTCTACCAGGTACAGACGGTTCCAGATTCCTAAACATCCAATTAACCGAAGCGATCCAAACTGGCCAAGGCAAAAGATCCCAAGTCTACGCAGTCAGATGTACCGATTCCAACAATCCCTTAGGATTACCAACAAATCACACCATCGTTGCCAAATTCTACGACCCAACCTACTACGAAATTGAATACCTCAGTGACAACCCCTTCGTAGAAGCCGACTACGAATACTCCCACGAAAGCGCAATTTACACCCGTTGTTCCGAAATCCAAGGCACATCCATCCCTCGCTTCTTCGGCTCTTACACCTTGAGGATAACAAGACCCGGTGAACAGACTACTCGGCTAGTGCGTCTGATCTTGATCGAATACATCAACGGCATGCCGATGTCTCAGTTAATCCCGGGAACGTTTACAAGGCAGCAGCGCCAGTCAATCCTAAGGCAGATAGTTGACGCGGAGTCAGCACTTTACGCGAAAGATATTCTTCTTCGTGATTTCCACCAACGGAATATAGTAATTGAACCTAGTGAGGTGAAAGAAGGGGGAGGAGTGAGAGTCGTCATTATTGATCAGGGGCTTTCGACTATTGGAAGGACTTGGCGGCCCTGGGATAAAGAGTATGAGGATCAGTGGTTTCCTGGTGTTTATATCAGTCCGTTGCTCAGGTGGCGTGTTTCTTATGGCCGCCATGAGAAATTCGAGGACTGGATTGATTGGCAGTGGCAGGACTGGCTTGAGATGGAATGGAAGGATACTGAGGCTGTGATCACGGAAGCTCAGCGGCTGTTGTGGTCGCGGCGAATACTTCCATCGACTACGACTTCGCCTGAAAACTCTACCGTTTCACCGAAGGAATTGTGACAAACGCTGATGTCTGTGAAATTGGAAGACCTTACTGAGCAAGCTGATGCAGACCCCTGTCGGAGCTAGCTGACTTTGGATGAGCTCTGAGAGTAATTCAACAATGAAGTGATCAGCCACGCGGCCCTCTGAGAATGTCTACCTATAAGTACGTAGTATCTATCGGTACTAGTATGAGTATAACATCAACAGGCACATAGGAGTGATAATCTATGATTTCTACTATAGATTTTCGCAACGGGTAAATTTTGGGGCTACATAGGTATGGTGGCGTGTGGTATCGGCTCTGAATAATGGCAATGAACAATCTACTTAAGGAGAGAGAGAATAGTAATTCCAGTTCGAGATGACTGTATTTTAGCTCAACCTGAATCTACCACCAGGCGAGGCAAGAAGTGCTATGTACAGAGAGAGAGAAACTAATGGATAAAGCAAAGCAAGCAACCGACCCCTTTTGACCAGGTCCGTATCCCTATGCGAGAAGTGTCTAGAAAGCAAGCAACCGCGAACGAATACACCTTTTGAATCACGTACGCCAACCCCACCCCAGGATATTAGAAACACAGTATTCCGCACAAGGCTAATTGAGTCCCAGAAAAGCAACGAATCAGCAAGTAACATCACAAAGCGCAGTAACATCTAGCATGAAAGAACTTAAATCACAAGCAAAGACGAATAGAGTGAACTAGGAGAGAGCAGGTGGTAAGTATACAAGGCGGGAGTCAGTTGGGAAGAGGATGGTTTGCTTTCACGCCTGGCTTTGGCTGGATCGCGACAAGCGAGAAGTGGATCTCTGGCTCCGATGGGAGGGAGCACGCTCAGGCGGTGCGTATTCAAAGAACGGGAGGAGCCCTGGGTTTTGGCTGGGAGGAGTCTTTGAAGTGGTCTGGTAATCGCCCAGAATACGGTCATCAGCGGCAGTATCGGGGTGGATTTCAATGCCCTTCTGCTTATCCAGACCCCCATGAGGGCTGTCCGTCTGAACCTTGAAAGCTTCTCCGTCGCCTGGTGCCCGCTCGATTGGAGACCAGCCTGCAATACTACCCGCAACCACACCGGCCATAGCAGCAGCAGGCCCGAATGCTGAATTCGAGCGGGACCGAGTGCGACGTCTAGACCGCGAATCAGGAGTCGGTGGCTGCGTCGGGGTACTGTCGCTGTGTTCGCCAACAGGAGTACCGGGAATCGAGTTTTCTCTGGACCGTGACCCGCTTCGTGATCTTGGGAGGAGTTCTTCTGGATGTTGCAACTTGTGCTTGAGGTGCCTCAGCCGACCTCCGCGGACCGTCTTGAGGAACTTCAACTGATCACGGATCTCCTCGAGCGCAGGGTTCCACTCAAACCGCCGGTCCTCGTCGGACACCAGAAGTTCGGGGCCCTTCTTGCGCTGCCAGAACCGAGGAATGAGTCTGCTAATAAACTCATCAGGTATCAAACGAATGATCACGCCTACCGGCAGAGAGATCACGCCCAGAACCAGTGAAACACCCCACTGAGCTCCATCGAGTCGCTTGACAGAGAAAGCCTGTCCACCAACGAAGATGATGAGAATTTGACCTCCAATGATGATCAACTGAATCCCCATGAACCAGAAGTTTCGCCACATGCCCTCAAAGATATTGAAGTTGTTATCGAGTCTGCGACAATTCCACTGGTTGAAGATCTGCATCCACACAAACGTATTGAACACCATGGTCTCAAGCCGATCGAGGTCGTCTGCCGTTTTGTAGTGAAAGATCGATTTCCCTGCGAAGTTCAGAACCAGCGTGACGACTAACTGGTAGATGCTTTGTCCGATAATCATCTTCCACATAGTCAGATTGATCAGGGGCGCCGATTTAGGGTCAGGTCGACGGTCGAGAACATGAGGCGAGGGAGGATCCGTAGCCAAGGCAAGGGCCGCAAAGGTGTCCATGATAAGGTTGACCCAAAGAAGCTGAACTGCTGTCAGGACAGATTCCTCATCTCCACTTGCTACTGCGGAAACGAAAGTGAGGACCACGGCAGTAACGTTGACAGTAAGTTGGAACTACAGCTCGGTTAGTTTTGCTTGCGAAACACAGGAACATATAAGGAAGCCATACCTGAAGGAATTTCTTGACAGCATCGTTGACTGTCCTACCCCAAGCCATAGCCTTAATAATCGAGGTGAAGTTGTCGTCCATGAGGATGATATCGGATGCTTCTTTAGCAACTTCAGTGCCAGAGATTCCCATGGAAAAGCCAACATCGGCCGTCTTGAGAGCTTGTGCATCATTTGTACCGTCGCCTGTCACAGCCACCGTTTCACCCAGCTTTTTGAGTTGATTAACCAGGATCTTCTTGTCGTCGGGGCTTGACCTGGCCAAAACCTGTAGCCGCGGGATGATCTGCGTCATTTGGCGGCTGCTCAGCTGACGGAACTTGGGGCCCTCAATGGCAATACCTCCAGGGGTGAAGATGCCACATTCTTGGGCGATAGCTTTAGCAGTCATGATGTTATCGCCAGTCACCATACGCACAAAGACACCTGCGCGCTGACACTGGTGGACAGACTCGGTCACACCCGGTCGCAAGGGATCTTGGATACCGAAGACGCCTAGCAAGATCATATCCTTGAAAACTGCATCGAAAACAGCGAGCGAACGGTCCTCCTCCTGCGTGGGTGCTCCGCGGGGTGGCCATTGATCGAAGTCCCGGTACACCAGACCAATAGTTCGCAACGAACGAGATGCATAACGGTTGATCAAATTGTCCAGGTTAGACCGGTCCTGATCCGACATAGGCCCTTCTGCCAAGTCCTGCGTAGCGTTGTGAACAATTCGAGTGGATCTCGCCACCAGGATCTCGGATGCACCTTTGACCAGCATTCTGTATTTACCATTTTCCATCTTGACGACCACTGCCATACACTTGCGTCCTGAGTCGAATGGCACCATCTGGGCAAGATTTGCATTGTCCCGCGCCTCGCTAAGCGACCCTAGGCCGAGATATGTACGCGCGAATCCCAGGAGAGCAGTCTCCGTCTTCGATCCGATAAAAGTCATTACACCGTCTTGCTCCCCTTCGAATGCCGTGGAGTTCAATACAATCGACTTGATCAAAAGGTCTTTGGCCGGAGCGGAAAGGCTGGATGCGAACTCGGAGGGAGAAAGAGTAGTCGCAGGATCACGACCCCGGTCGCCATCTGGACGACTGGAGGTTTCCGTGGATTTGTCTCCAAATCTTAGATTCTTTCCCAGAGTAGCTGCGACGGCAGTCATTTTGTTCTCCGTCAGGGTACCTGTTTTGTCGGAGCAGATAGTCGTGGCATTTCCCATAGTTTCACAGGCTCTTAGCAGCCGTACGAGGTTATTGTCCTTGAGCATCCGGGTCGTTGCAAAGGCGAGCGCCAGGGTGACAGCCAGAGGAAGACCTTCTGGGACAGCGACAACAATGACGGTCACAGCAACAATGAAGATCTGTAGGAAAGCTTGTCCTTTCTCGGATGCGCCGCCCATATCTTTCAACTGAGCAAGGAACTTGATGAAAAGCACGACGAACAGGAGTAATCCAGAAGCAAGACCGAGCTTCGCAATGTACTCTGCGAGTACGTTCAGCTTCGATTGCAGCGGGGTCGTCTGCCCTTCATCTTGAAGAGACATCATGGTCTTCCCGTATGTTGAATTAACACCGACTGCTGTGACCAAGAACGTCCCTACACCTTCAGAAACTTTGGCACCGGACACAATGAATGGGTCCTGCTTCGAGATGTTTTCGTGTTGCTCGATTGCCCGATAGACATCGTGAGCAGGGGTCTTGCGTAAGACGTCCGACTCGCCGGTCGCAGAGGATTCGTCGCATTTGACATTGTGGCCAGTAATAAAGATACCGTCAACTGGAATGAGATCACCGGGTTCAAGATGCATAACGTCACCCACGAGAATGTCGTGAATAGAGATCTCTGCAGTTTTCCCGGAACGGACTACTTTCACAAGTCGATCATCTTTCTTCTTATTCAACTTGACGAATTGGCGTTCCTTTTGCCAGTCATTAGCAGCACCCACAACGACCACGATTAGAATGGCGACAATGATAGCCACGCCTTCTACCCATTGCACGCGTGCTTCCTTTCCGGTTGCCGTCACAGACTGATAGATTCCAAGGGCGAGAGATATGATCGCAGCTATCGTAAGCAGAATCAGAACCTTGTCGTTGTAGGCAATCCAAGCCAGCTCCAGGAAACTCTTAGCCTTCCTTTCAGGAAGCTTGTTCCTCCCATAGACGCGGCTTCGATCCCCAAAGGCATTTTCGACATGTTTCGACGAGCCCGTGTCGGTTCTGGGAGGGCTCGGTGGCGTTGAGGAAGCGGTCTTTGGCAGCGATTCGGACGTTTGCGTGTTGGTTGCATCCTCGAAGCTTACAGTACCATCCAGGTCTCCCTCATCCAAACTCAAGCCACTGCGCGTGTCGGTTCGAAGTCCTTTTTCGATTCCACGCAACCCACCCAAAGCATGGAATGCCCCCAAGCTCTTAGGGTTCAACAGCTTGTTCAAATGGCCAGGCGCGAATGCAAATTTGTTGTCTTCCACCTCAAACTCGGCCTCTCGCCCCGGATCCGGCTTAAGGGCATCCTCATCGGAGATTATCGTGTTCTGCGTCAAATCGGTGCGCGAGCCGTGGGATGCTGTGGGAACATATGTATCTCCTCCGTACGAGCTGGTCGACGAATTATTCGAGTCCTCAGATTCCAACGAGTTGCCGCGAGACCTAGTGCCGGGGACAGCCAGGTAATTCGAATTCGACATGTTCTCAGTCATTTTCGAGGCGGGAGACGAGATATTGTGCGGAGATGTAGGACGACTCTCGTAGTCCCGGTTCTCAGACGACGCAAATGAGCGGACTGACGACGGCGAGACACCCCCACTGCTCAGGAGCGCGCTCATATCATGCGCATCAACATTTTCGGTAGACACTTGCAAAGAGGGATGGGACGGGGTAGGAAGTATCTGCTGTGGAGGTTCTTGGTGGTCGGTTGGGGACGTTACAGCCGACGTATCGATGGTGATGGTTGGGGCCCGCTCCCGTCGCAGGGGAGTCGTCCCTGACTGCCTAGCATCATGACCATCCGATCTGGAATCCGACATGATATTTCCAAGGGGTGAAACAACCGGAGATGAGTGGGGCTTTTGAACGATAGCAACCGGTTGGTAAGGACTAGGATACTAGACGTCAATAGGAATGCGGCTCCAAGAGGAGCTAAACAATTGAACAGCGCCGTATCATAAAATCTCGGATCCAGACGCAAGAGAAGTGGGTATCATTCCAGAGGCAAGTAGCAACCGATTAAGCTCAATAACGGACGCCGGAGAGGAATGCGCGAGTATTATATCCCATGTGTTCTAGCTACACTAAGAACTGCCGCTTCGGATTAAACAGACGAATGCGCGGAAATGGCCGTGGGAGTAAGGAACGTCCACATCGATTAAACAGCGTTTCGGGGGAGGAGAAGCACGAGAGAAAACGGGAAACAGGCGACTAGTGAGGCGAAAAAGGAGGGAAGGACAACGGTGGAATATGAAGGTTGACAAGATTGCCAGCACCGGAGAGCCACACCACGTAGTAACGTCGTATCAGGAGCACATCCGGAGGTGACAATTATCGAAGCACGACCCAATGGTGGGACCAATCCCGGCAAATGTAAACGGATTAAAAGCACTGCCAGTGCTAGAAAGGTTTATCAGCGACGAGGTATTACCCCAAAGCCAGCGAATGGACAGATGTCTTGCGTTGAGGGGAATTGGGGGGGAAACCAACAACCCAGCGACCGAACCTCACTTGTGTCGGCGGAAGGAGCACAGAACCAATGGAGGTAAATTACGGAATGAAGCGAAGACAAAGAGGGTAAAGGGCAAGAGAAAGTCTAGTGGAGGAGAAATGGGAGAATGAATGGGGAAGGGGGAGAAATTAGGAATCAAGCAGAACAACGACACATCATGATGTTGGGTGGATAGAATGATTGATAGAGGAGAGGGGATTGAGATCATGGAAGTAAAGAAAGAGGAATGGCAGGCGCAATGGTACTGTCAGGTAAGATACCTACTTACCGACTACAGCATGATTCGGTGGGAGACCCTGCACCTTTCCCGCAAGAACCCAATCAGCACGGCTGAATGCCCCACTCCGGGATCCACCGGTTGGTCCAGATCGAGTGATGTGGTAAGTTTGGGAAACGAAAGCTGCTTGTTTGCAGAAGAAAAGCTGCCAATTGCCCGATGGCTGACTATCTACCCCATGTTTGATGGTTATGCTTCGTCAGGGCACTTGGATTATCGATCTTTCAAGGAAACCTCCATTCACATAAAGGGAGGGCGCCTTTCAATCTTTCTCTTTCTTTCTGATCTCTAACGGGGATACCCACGGATTGAGACCACCTCCTTGCCACCAAAACAGGGCGCTGGGGGTTGTTTGGTTTCTTGGGGGTTTGTTCAACGGGCCTAATGACCTCTGCAGAGCTCCCACTCGCCCAAGCTGTAACGTAACTCGTCGGTTCACTTTGCACTGCCTCATTCTCGACCCCGTCATCGAAAGTCTTTTGATTTGATTTTTTCCCACC
Source organism: Aspergillus niger (assembly GCF_000002855.4). NCBI lineage: Eukaryota > Fungi > Ascomycota > Eurotiomycetes > Eurotiales > Aspergillaceae > Aspergillus > Aspergillus niger. Next base: position 714,862 of record NT_166524.1, read on the forward strand.
TTTCCCCCTTTCAGAATTTTATTCCATTTTATTCTTTTTTATTATTTCCAAGCTCTTTATTATTACCCGCCTTTATTGATATGATTGTCCTGCTCCCTTTTTTCTGTTTTTGTGTTCCCGAAACCTGTTTGGGGAAGAAGGTCTTTTTCAGTGCAAGAATAATCCGGTGTAACATCTAGACTCTGAGTCTATGGAGTCCTAGTACAGTATGCGACTTACTGGAAAGGGAGAGGGAAAGGAAAAGTGGTGACGGAAGAGACAACATCCACACCTCGGTAGTGCATCCCTCGCTCTCCAGACTAACGGTCGAGCTAGAATTAAGGGGAATGGAACCCGAAGCAGGACGTGCTCCATCCACGTACCTTAACTCATCACCAGCCAATTTCTCCCGAGTTACTCCAACATTTGGGGAACGGGATACCCAGCAGTGAGGCAACGGGCATGACTATTAAATCTACCTACAATGCTACCAATGCCGTTTACGAGATGGCCCTCAGAACACTAACGGTACTTAGACTGGAACTTTGCCGCGCTGTAATTCTCGTTCTCGGCTTATGATGCTCAGATGGGTATCCATCGTGATGGTGATGGTGTTGGACCTGCCTCTTGAAGTATTCTAACTTGCCCCCCAAGAAAGGGGCTCCACTCGGACCACGTACTATCTATCAACCAAGAAAGTAGGTATCTGGGCGGCGCAGAAGGATAAACTAGACTAGTTATCTATCTAAACTACAATCAATCTATCTACTCATCGGTCTACTCGCTAAGTAACTTACTAGAAGCCATCAAATTAATGACGATGCATTAATGTTTGGGCTAGTCGAGCTAATGCACGCTACGCATCAGGTCTAACCGCCGGGTTCGCCAGGGAAAGAATATTCCATGTACCACATGAGAAAGTGTGATGAATGTCAAAGGACAGATAAAATTTATCAAGTGGTCATGTTAAAACAGATAATCAATATCCTGTCAACAAGACGCAAGATGACGAGGACGCCCGCCAACAAGTCTAGACTTGTGGAACAGCCCACCCCCAACCTAATTTCTCTACCAGTAAATAGTCTACTTAGTTTACCAGGAGAAGAAGAAGGAAAAGAAGAAAACAAGACTTGGCAGGAAGGGGGCGGTGCAAAAAAAAGGCCCCATCCATCTAATCCACGTATGGGAACCTGACTAGTCTAGTCTGCATACTAAAGCCAGTCGACAGGGAAGTAAGGTTAGCTTTAGCTTAGCCGGAGGTAATAATGTGTTTATTATCCTCGTCTAGAAGAATATTCCTTCTTAATTAGTCTAGTAGTTGGGACTTGACTGATTTGACTTCATATCCGGCGCATCCTATTTCCACTTACGTCCACAGCAAGTAAACATGGTGACATCAGATCACGCCTCTATCATTCAATCCTGTAGAGTAATGCAGTGCAATGCAGTACACTTTCCCGTGTATTGTTATTGTCATGTTATGCTAATTCTCCGGGCGGAGCTCTCCGTCCTATTCTACCCTATCCCATCTCCCCAGTTTGCCCGTTGTGCCACCAGCATCGTTATGATCCCGTTAGGGAAGCTTGCGAGAACCTGACGCCCGGCCCAATGGTGTACAGTCTCATCATATCTTCTCTCTGCAAGACTTATCTGGACCCCATTACAAACCCAACCCCCTATGGAGTAAGTATCTACTCCGTATGGATAAGCAAATCATACAATCAGCCTGACTTGTCAATTCTCCCATGCTAAGCTCTGCGTTAGCCGAATGGTTACATGTGCATAGCATAGCCACCACAAGGACAAGCTCCGGGTCACACGGGTGTCGTCAGCTTGCTTGGAAGAGAGCTTTTTTCTCTTTCAGTCTGTATCTACGCAGCAATAAAGTTCGATTGGGTAGGTGGCTAGGTTTGGGCTGCTGGTTCTCTCGTTCCCGTCTGTTTGCTTGTCGCTGGGCCGTAGGTTAGGGTCACGTAGCTGGGTCCGCATGTCTCGGTCAAAGTGCTACGTAGATACTAGTTGGTACGTAAAGGATGGAGTGGACTTCCAAGAGTCATTCGCGATCTTCATGGTTGGTTACTTTCTTGTCGGGAGGGACTACCAGAAATGGAAACCAAGACGCCGAGGCTCACTGCAATTTAATCGGAGGGGATGATGACCTGCTATCGAAGGGCTGTTGCTGGTAACATTGATGGTAGAGAATAGGCAATGCCAGTAGTATTGCTGTGACCCGCGTTCGGTAAGAAGGATTTCTTCACCTATGATGCGAACTACATGTTCTAAATACTAGATAGAGATGTAGAATACCCTGTAGGTGTTATTATCAAAGCAAGCTATTCCGCTTTGTCTTTTCATCCAAAAATAACAGTAACACTTTCTCAAGCGGTGCAATATAATCTCTTTATATGAGTCCCTCCTACTCCAGGGACCGAAGGTTAGCGTTCTTGGTTTAAAAGAAATTTAATACAGTAGATCGATACTTCTAAAGATAATTCACATGTCTTGTTACATTCTCCGAGACACATAACTATCAGCACAACATGGGCTCAGAACATGTATTGCATGCCCGTCTCCCACCATATCATGAAGGTGGTCCAATCTCCAGCATCCAGTCATACACTGGCCACATCTGCCGTTGCTCATCTGTGATCGCGGATTCAGTCTCCTTGTACTGAAACTCAAGCCATTCCTGCCACGACCAGTCAATCCAATCTTCAAAGCTGTTAGGATATCCATAATAGATGTTCCATCTAAGTAGTGGACTGATTGGGACGCCAGGAAACCATTGACTCTCTTCTTCACTGTTCGAAGGATTGCGTGACCGTCCAATAACAGACTTTCCGAAGTCAATAATGACGACCCTTACTCTTTCCAGCCCACTCCATTCAATCAAGATATTGCGTGGACACAAGTCTTCATGGAAAACATCCTTGGCGTAAAGTGCAGACTCTGCTTCAACAATCTGTTTCATAATATCCTGGCGCTCCTCTGTTGAGAATCTCTTGGGCTCTAGACGACTCATGGGCAGACCATTGACTCGTTCAATCAATATCAAACGAACCTGGCGAGGATGCCCATCGATCTCTGTTTTGAATGTGTAGGAGCCGAAGAACTGGGGAATAGCAGAGCCTTGTAGTTCTGACAAACGCTTATAAGAGGCACACTCGTGCGAGTAATCATAGTCAGCTGCCCGGAAAGGATTGCCATCGTCACGGTCGTGGTAGAGAGGGTCATAGAACTTGGCGATCATGTCCTGATCTGTCGATAGACCTGACGAATGAAAGTCATCCACACATCTTACAACAAAAACCTGGGACCTTTTATGAGCGCCAGTTTGAAGCCCCTTGATCAAACAAATATTGGCAAAGTTGTGACAGTCAGATCCTGGCAAAAGGGGGTTTTGGAGACATAGCTCTAGGGGAGAAAGAGAACGATGTGGTCTATCTTGTTGAAAGATTTCACCCTTGTGAAACGGAGGAGGGGGAGTGTGTGACTGAATAATCAGTACTGCGCTGATGCAATATGGAGACGGTGCGTTGTGGTAAGTATCAATCATGGTTGGCGATTTAAGTCACAGCCTTTCAAAGGAGAGAAGTCTAGATAAACAGGGAAAAATTAATGTGACTTTGATAGTGATAACTAAAGTTGAGTTGGATTTTGGTCAGAACAACATATTACCAAGTTGACCAAACTATTATCGATGGCCACTCAGCAGACGAGGTGACTCAGAAATGTTTCACCAGTAAGTATTTTATCTCAATGACACTCACGTGCATGAATCAATACATGAGACAAGCAGCAAACTAAAATTGTAAGTGAAGTAGAAATTCCCGCAATCACTAGTATATTTAACTGTAGGTGACGTCCCAGCTCTTCAGTGACTGCCTAACGAAAGGAGACCCGTATATAGCAAGCTGAAGCTGCTGCATTACCCTCACGCCCTCCCCAACTCTTTCACTATGTTATATACATTATCTAGAGTCGTAAACAATTGAAAGCAGACTTGAACCTGTGAATCGTCCATATCTTACACTTCTGCATATATTTTCACAGGGAAGAAGCAATCTCATGAACCCGCATATGAAGACAAAATATCGGGCGTGCTCCAGCCAGCTGTCTTAATCAACCTAGTCAACATTTGCCATTGGAAGTCTGTTACCCCGTGTCTTCTGCGAAGCGGAGGATCAGACCGACAATGGGAGAAGAAACCTGACTGACATTTAATGAGGTCGTATATAGACATCAAAAAGAAGAAGATCGGTGAAAATCGCTATCTCTATTCTACATGGTTAGGCCTAACGCAATTATCATCTATCAGCAAACACAGGAGTATTTCAATGATGGCCATGTTCCAGAGATAGCGGTTCTTGACTGAAACAGCATGTTTATGATAATAGGTTCAAGCTCATTCTATCTGGAGGGATATGGTTCAAGGAGGCGGAAAAGTACATACGAGAAGGGTCAGACCTTAAATTATTGTTGCTTGGAGTCTTGATTCCGGACCTTGTGAGGAATGGTATTATTCAATGAACGATATATATTCGAGTTGGTCAATGTCAATACACGGTGGTATATAGCGTTTGCGTTGGGTGAAGTATCCGCCGTGGGTTCATGCTACTAGGGAAGATTTACGCATTTGTTTTCATCACTCGCCTACTCGTCTATATAGTCAGCCTTATCAGCTTTTATATTTTTATCTTTATTTTGATTTTTTTTTTTTTTTTTTTTTTTTTTTTTTTTTTGGGTTAGAGTCCGAACTTTTAAGGAGCTGTGGTGCACAGAAAAAGGGTATAGCAATCTGATATGCGGTATTTCGCTCTGAAGATACATTCTAGACCTTATTAGACATTATATGAAGACTAATATAATCAGTTCGCAGTCGATGCTTTGACCTTTCCTGTTGCCGCGTTCGCCTTGAGCTGTGCCAGAAATCATTGAAACAGGTAAAATAGATAGAACAGGAAGATTCAGGAAAAGAATCAGAGTATTCATAAGAGGCGCGTTTGCTGCCAGAGTGTTTGCCCGAAAGTCATGCGCAGCCATGTTTGCTACAGCAACTGTTCTCGTCGCCATGATCGCAGGGAGCGTTGCCGCGACGTCAAACAGAATGGGATTCGCTGTTGTGATTCGGATATCGGCAGTCAAGGTCCGGTATCAGAATCCCGGTCCACGTTCCGCTGTTGATGTGGTATATGCTTGCCGGCTTTTCAGTCCTCGCACCGGCATCCATAATGACTGTGCTGTATACGAACTCTTCTTTTCCCTTATCCTTATGATCAACGAGCCATTCCTGGCTGACGCGTACCGCGTCGCCACCTAAGACGTAAAACCCTCCATAGACGGGGTAAAATTATTGCCCATTTTCTTCGTCCTGACATGCTACCAATCAGCCGCGTTCGCCTTGGGCTGAGGCGTTCGGCTGCTTCTGGGGAAGAACGCTGGGTCATATATGATGCGAAAGAGGAGGAACTAATGTTTTACATCTTTGGTTGAACTGTATGTTTTATTCTTGTTAGATATGAAAGTTTATAATCAGGAAGATAGAGGACAGATGATTCAGGAGATGATTTAGGAGAAGAATCCTATATGCCTCCGAATTAGGGAGGAACGGTGCACCTGTAGACTCTCGTGTCTTGCTCTTTCCTGGGACTGCCCTTCTTGAAGGACTCCTTAACTTAACTTTTTCAAATTTGTGCGTTGACCCTAGGTCAGGTAGCAGCACCCGTTTGTTTTTGATCTGCTGCCGTGGGTGTGTCTGTGGCAAGTCATATTTGGAATCATAGGAAGAACAATGGGCCCCTGTCAAGCAGCCATACCAGCCCAGCCGGATATTGGTCTCCCCTGCATCCTCCCTCTCTTAGTATAGGAGGACGAGGTACCCGCAGAGGTCCAACAGACATTTCCATATTGGCGTCGCTGTTATGGCCCAGCAGTTGAATACGTGCAGAGCTGCCAGTGTCTGGTTATTACGGGCCTTTATCATTTTCAAGACAGGCGGTCATGTCCTGGGATATATTCCAGACATTTGTTGTTAGTAATCGGCCGAGTTGTATCTCATGGCAGATAAGAGATAGCCATCTCCATCAAGGATTTCTTTATAAAGAGCAATTATTATTGCAAATGTTAGACTTGGTAGCATCGTATCGACGCATCTAGCACATTGCTAAAACGTTTGTGTACAGCCAGGCGCCAGAAAAACAAGACTGAGGGATCCTCACGCGTGATTGATAGTATTCACAAACAGGTACTATGTGTTAAGTTGAGAAAGTACCTGTTTCAGATTCATGGTTGGCTATGTGTAATGTTTCGGGAGTTACTGTGCTCACGAGAACCTCGGTCTTCTAGAAGTTTGGTAACGGTCTTTCTTTTGAAGAAACCATCGTCTGTTCGTGAAGGACTGGGTGTTCAGGCCATGTAGTTTTCCGTGGCATCATGTTGAGCCGCCTGCTCAATACTCGAGGTAAACCTGCTTGCAATGTCTGAGTGAGTGCTTGCAGATGGTTTTCTGTGTTTCAAGTACTCAGCATAGTGTGTTGTAACCTAAGGATCTATGTGCTAAGAACGAGGGAATACCTAGAAGGTGACAAGACACATAGCTGAGACCATATACAATCCCCGAAGGTGTCCAATATCATAGGGAAGAAATCTCCTAATGTCTCATCTTCTTAACTCACAATTTCACGCAACTGAGAGGGCAGAGATTTCCGCTTGAAGTTGAGTTATGTGCTTGCCTCGTAGAGCTCTGGCTTGATTTCTCGTGAGGGATTTAGAGCTGGGATTGGACAAATAGATATAGTACCCTATTAAGGCCTTCTAGCTCTTCTTGTTTGGGGTTTGCTTGTGGAATTTATGAAATTCAAGAAAAACACCATCATAGACTGTCTTCTCGAAAGCATTTTATATCTATATGGGTTGTTCAGAACCTGGCATAGGCAGAACGAGCTTATATTCGCATCGGCCGTCTTAGCGAATACATGATACTGGGCGAACACACCAATATACACAAGCCTCTCTGTGTTCAAGCCATGCCGTACTTCGTCTTTTAATATCAGGTATAAACACCATATTTGTATCTTTTCTCTGCTGAGATAGTCTGAAAAGAGACTTTGAAGACGCTTCCCACATAATATGTTGAAGTGCTACCACATAGTAGAATGAGAGAAATGAGACATGTTGTCAGAGATCATTGATTCATATTGCATGAAGAAAGTAGTTCCCGTGTTACTATATATATGTCAAAATATCGGAGATTCTCTTCGGTTATCTCGATATACCGCAGGTTGGGGGGCGGGGTCAGCGTGGAAAGCCGACAAGCTCAGCACCGGCAGTGCTTCCCCTCGCCACGGCCTTCCCTTAGGTTGTATACCTCGGTCGCTGTGAAGGGTGCGTAGGCTAGATGTAATGGTAGAGTATTGCATGTGAATGATGCCCATGGACATCGTAATGCTGATTGGATTCTTGCATTCGATAATTCTGTAAGTTTAGATTGGAATGTTAGAGGCTCTTTTTAGGGTGCATACAGCCCTGGAATTGAAACCTTAGGCTCCAGGTACTCAGTGATGGTGATGTATGAATTGGATCATAATCTCTGGAATTTCTTGATTTCTTGATTCTTATTGAAAATATTGAATTCTATCTTGCTTGATCGAGCAATAAGTGTCCAGAGCCCTACAGTGGTTAAAATAGTACTATGTTGGAATATGATGAGAGAGGAAAGAAAGAATGTTCGAGGAGGAAAGTATCTCGACATCCGTAGGATTTATAATGATGGCAGGGGCTACAGCCAGTCACTGACAGGAGAACTGTAGTCACTTGCAGTTGTATATTACCGAAGATGGTGAAGTCATATCGCATTTCATTCTTCATTGCATTATGGCTTATAATTTTCTCATTCAATCATGTCCCTCTGGGAATATCGCCTACCTCGGTGATAGAGTCATGCTAAGCTGTGGCATTCAGTCTCGTTCGAATCACCTGTAATCAAGGATCGTCACCTCCCGATATGGCAGTTGGCCTTGCTTGTCAATCATACATGAGCATGCAGCAGTGTTCAAAGCCCTATCAAGGAGTTATTAAGAGGTTTCGAGTACGTAACCGTCTCTTAGGGGAACTGGTCAAAAAAGTATTCGTCTGTCGCAGTCGTCAGGGGAATATATCACAAGGCATGGGTGACATACTCCCTTGTTCTTCTGACCCTGCTCACTACTTCTGCGACAAAACAAGGGTCGAAGCAAGCTAGAAATCTGGGGCTACAAGATCCCGATCAGCAGTTCATGAGCTCGTCCCATACCTGACACACCTGTTTCTATGCTCTGTACCCCACAAACCACACATGGACACCTGCTGGTACTTAGTACAGGCATCAAGATTTTCTCTCCCTGAACAGCATTTCGTCTCCTTGCGTGGCTGGTGCATACCAGAGGAATGTATCGCAGAGCTTAATAAGGCATCATCTGCATGGTATGTGGGACACATACTCACATGACTGTCTGTGCGGAAGGGTGTATGGCCTTGCCAACATAATAGGACAGTACACACTGAGCATATCTCTCAATGACGGTGTTGGTGCTAACACCCTGATGAATCGGGTGCCTCCCAGCTCTTTTCCGGATACCAACCCCTTTGTTCTCCGGGGTTGTAGACGTGTGCTACTAAGCCCAAATCAGTACAAGCATAGTATTTCCAACCAGGTTAGGGGTCGGTATCCCGATTTAGTTCTCTGATGTTGTGGAATGCTGTTCTGGTCTTGGAGCGCGGGTGTCACGCCCAGGAAAACAAAGTGATGTCAATGCAGTACGACGGAGTAACCAGTGGTTGTTTCACTGGAATCCTCACCCTCCGGTTTTTCGACAGTCTGTATGCCCAGTGAGGCGACCGTCTTTCCTTCATTCTGTCCATTTATAGTTTGATGAGTCCCAGCAGGTCATAGGTCAAGTTGTTACAGATCGCGAAAGTGTGCACACACTGCTCCCTCGAGAGGCACGCCTGAGCCAGCATGGACTCTGACCTAGAAAAAAGACAGAGATCCCCTTCCTTGCGGAGTGTGACACGAGAGCAGCTAGAGACTTCACAAGCTCTGGGATCACCCCCTCCAACATGTGGATCGAGATACGAAAGATGGGCGAGAAACATCAAAGGCTTAGAGGCTCGCGGGATCGAGCCCGTGTCTCTTGAAGAACGACTGAAGAACACCAGCTCGACCCCTTTCCGAATGATGCTCACGTGGTTCAGTATGGGCATGGCAATCAACAATATTGTGACCGGATCTTTGGGAACACTGGTCATGAAGCTTAGCTTCACCGACGCCGCGCTGTGTGTCATCTTCGGTACGCTCCTGGGAGGTCTGGGAGTTGGATACATGAGCACATGGGGTCCCAGAAGCGGTAACCGCACACTTGTATGGCCTACACTTGCACCTTGGTTTTCTTCTCTCGCCCTTCCCATCTGCACTTAGCCATTTGCGTGATTTAAAAGATCCTGGCTCACAACCATATTCTCCTGATAGATCGTGTCTCGGTACTTCATGGGATATTACCCTAGTAAGGTCTGTTGTATACTGAATGTGCTGACCAACTTGGGAACCGGCATGATGAGTGCCACTGTAGGAGGACAGTTGCTTTCCAAGCTATCAGGAGGAGTCGTATCCGTCATAGTTGGTATAGTAATAGTTGCCTTGGTGAGCTGGGCAATGGCTACCTTTGGGATGAAGATATTCCAGTTCTATGAGAGGTATGGCTCGTCACCCTTCCATGTTTCAGAGCACTATCCTGACCATCAATTCTGGCATAGATATGCTTGGTTTCCGCAATTGTTGATCTTTTCCGTTCTCACCGGCTCGGCTGGACCGCAATTCGATTTCCATAGCCCGACGATTGGTTCTATCGAGCAGATCAACGCAAAGCGTCTAACATACTTCTCACTTTGCCTATCTATTCCCTTGTCATGGATACCCGTATCCGCAGACTACCAGGTTTACTATTCTCCGGAGATCAGGCGATGGAAGATATGGACAGTGACCACGATCGGTGTAAGCCTCTCGATCGCCATAACGCTTCTTCTTGGCGCCGGGCTTGGAAGCGGTGTTGCAATCAACTCTAAATGGGCGTCTCTTTATGACGGTACGCCGGGGAGTCTGCTGATGGCCGGCTATGATCGGCTGGGACCTCTCGGAAAGCTATGCGCCTTCATCAATGTCTTAACAATTGTGTCCAACAATGCCCCCAGCTCGTACTCAACCGGATTGAATTTCCAGATGCTGGGAGAGATGTGGCTCAGAGTTCCACGACCTGTTTTCACGACTGTCAGTACTCTGATTTACGCATCATGTGCCATCGGAGGCCGAAACTCTTTGTATGAGATATTCGGGAATCTCATGCCGCTCATTGGATACTGGGTCATTATCTGGTTTACCATTGTGGTAGAACAAGACGTACTTTTCAACCGAGGGAAAGTTTACGACTGGACTGATTGGAACAATTGGCTTAAGCTCCCGGTTGGAGTGGCAGCTAGCACTGCCTTTTTGATCGGTTGGGTAGGAGCCATCGTTGGCATGGTACGCAGTCCCACTAGCATGTGCTTGTTGCACGAATTGCTGCTAACCAAGGTACCTTTTGTCTGGTAGAATCAAGCCTATTATATTGGCCCAGTCTCCAGAGCGATCCCAGGTGGGTGTGATCTGGGCATCTGGCTGGGGTTGGGCTTCACGGCTCTTGCATTTCCGCCATTCAGAATGCTGGAGCTGAAAATAATTGGCCGTTGAGTATACGTAAGCTGATTAGATGTCGATGTCATTCTGGAAGGTATCGAAGACGCTTTCCCAGGCCCTTTCTGTGTGTTTTCTTGAGGAGCGACGGGTGTAGAGCGGACCGATGTGCTGTTTATTAAACCAACTTGCCGTCTGCTATTGCTGTGAATAGAATCCCGGGGCAGAAGAACTTCACCCGATATGGGAAATACTTTTTGTATGTATGTGCATATGCCTGTTTAGATCTTGATATTGTCATCCAATCCTTGTTTACCTTCCGAGCAGAAGCAAGCACATTGTGAAGAAGTTGTTTTGTCCCAGGACGATGCCTTGTATGAGTGAATGGTATGGTTCTGTAATCATCCATGGTCAGGTGAGATCAGTTGCCCAATTGGGGGTCTACCTATTTCTGTATCGGGCATCGGAAGCATTTCCCAGACAGGCAAACAGCCGAGTTTCCTTATGAGGAAATTGGCCGGTTAGTATGGAAGGTAGAACTCCTCCTAGATAGGATGGGTTGAACTCTATTCGAGATAGACAGGGAGTTATGATATCCAGAATTAATGCATAGCACAAGTCTCGCACTATATCTGGTGATATCAACGCTCAAACAAAAACGTCACTATAAGTTCCGATTGCACCATCGTCAAATCATGAGCGGTATTACTGCATCTGCATCTATCTCCCTAAATAAGCCGGAACTGGCCTCAACGGAGGAATTGGCACAGTCCTCTGTAGAATAATGTCTGCCAGCCAGCAATGGAATCCCGGAACTCCAAGCTAGATTTGACGTGTTTTGAGCGCCCTCACTGCGCCACGGTGTGTCAAAGAAGCTCTTCGCATGATTGTAGGTTGGAATAACTGGTTGAGTTCAAGGATGTCACTCATATTGACTCCAGCACTTTGGCCTGCTTACCAATCCATTGGCCCAGCCAAAATAGCATCAAAGACGGGTTTCTATGACAACTATATTAGTTTCAGGGAATTATGTATGGTTTCCCAGGATAAAGGGTATTTGCCTGGGTCTGACCTTCTTCAAGCTCCTAGCCAAGTTCTCATAGAGAGAAAGAGAGAGAGCTACTTCCCATGTGCATTTTAGTAACCTCTCACATTGTTCAAACCGGCCGGATTCAAAAGTCTATCGAAACCTTTCCAGAAGAGTTTCTCAAAACTGCGATGTGGGTTTGGGCTTGAGCACTCAAGGCACGGGTCGGTGTAAGATGCTTATTCAAGTTCGCAATTATCGCGAGCTTCTGCAGACCATCTAAATTGGCGCAGAGCATCCTAAGTTGAACCTCAACCGCCTTCGAAACGAGAATTACTTGCTCGGCACGCGTGTATACGATGTATGTATCAATGGAAGTTGCCTGATTGGTGCTGGTCTCCATTCCAAGTCACCTCCGCTGTCGTCAACAGTATCCCGTTCCTGCAGATCTGTCGCAAGCTGTGGATGCAATTGCGACCCATGCATGAATCATTTCCACCATCGCGACGATATGGCTTGGAAGATCGTATATGACCAGAAGATTTACCGACTCGATCGCGACGATTCGAATGACTCGACATAGACTGGTTCTTGTGTCTTGCCAAAGCGTATAGTCGCAAACATGGCTGAGTCGGAAGGCAGATTGCGTTTGTATAATTCAAGAACGACTATCTTGACATAACAGTGATTGTTGTCAGAGAAATGAAGGGCAACTGGTCCAGAATCCAAAGCTGCATGCTCTACAGTGTATGAGCGTTCTTACGGTAGAGACGGCCTATAAGCATCCCTTACTGAATGAACAGGTATACCGATGGCTCCGCAGATGTCATACAGCACTATTGCTATTTTTCCGAGACCACTTAAGCTGCAGTGAGATTGAAGTACAACTGCTTTACCCCAAAAGCAGGATCTATGATCATCAGTGCCATTTATCCGCTTCTTCAATGTCTGTATCAGAGCTACTATGCCACTATCATCAACCAGTACATCAACGGCATGAACTCTGGACATTGCGGAAGCAACCATCGACCATAAGAGTGCCCGAACGTGGGATCAGTGTTGACACTGGCAGTCCACGTGAACGACTAGTGGTTCGGTGGGGATTTACATTCTGGGCTTCAAGCATCCGTATGTGACACCATATTGCCTATCTCTGCACCGGCTGCCAGAACGAGTACTAGTTTTACGTAGGACTCGGCGAATCACGACAATTTTCCATGTACTCTCGCCAAAAGATACGTGGGCTTTCCGGTTTATAAAGCAAGGCTGGTGTTAGTGCAACTTCCTTCTTCCCGATCCATAACAGCATTGAAGCCAATGACTTATGTGATATTAGTAAGGCGCGCACAGAGTGTTGTGCTAGGGTGATACTAGTCGATCTGAGGGTCGTCGAGTCTAGTATTGGCCTTATTAGCTTTGGAGATAGAGATGATGAAATTTCGTAGAGTATATCAAGATAGTGTTGCTGACTGGGAAGGCCTGAAATCGATGTGGTTAGTGAACCACGGTAGGAGAAAGGAGTGCGGTGGGGTAACCACACCTTAAAATGCTGCAATTAAGATCTTACTTAAGAGCAATCACCGAGGATCATCATCATCATCAGACCCACCCTGTAAGTAAAGTAATTTTTCGAGCGTGTCCATTCTCTCCATCACTGACCAAGTGTCTGACTCCTTGTGCATTGTCGATCTTCATACCTGGTAGACTGTAGAGACTCTTTTCAAACAGGTCATCTGTGCCTCCGCTGGCTGGTCGCTTTCACAACTATGACTAATGCCCGATGCAGATCATTTCATTTCAGTGTGACTGACTTGAGAGACTCAAAAATGCTCCAACAGTCCTCTTCCCCCATCTTCGAGGTTATCTATATACTAGCTGTTCATCGACGCATGGACCACTGAACCGAATAAGCAATTATAAGCGACCAATGGATAACACCACACAGCTCACTCCGGGGAAATTCCTGGGGTTTGTCCCCAACACGGACCCTCGGGCGGGCTTGGGATTCCAGCAATTGGTCACTTATGCTTGCTTGCTGCTTCCGGCCTACGCGTTCCTGGTCTCCCATCTGCGATTCCGATATCTACAGCGGCTGCACCAAAAATACCCCTATAACACTCGAGAGTCTTTCTCTCGCATGACCGATGATGAAGCCTGTGAGATACAAAAAGGCTTGGTGCAGCTGGAGTTTCCATTCCTCTACCTCAAATCACTCCAGTTTGCTCTTTTCAGGGTGTGAAACCCCGGCTACTTCATATTATTCTTGCTCCTATCCTGCCGACTAACTACTACGCCAGACATACGGCATCCCGACCATCTCGACAGTGCTTACAAATACAACCCAGTTCTCAAAGCCCGACACGGCCCTCAAACGCTACGCTGATACCGCCGCCCTGATTCAAGAATTTGTAGGCCATGCGCCAACCTCTCGTCGTGCTTGTACTTCTATTGCACGCACCCGCTGGATCCACAGCAACTATCGCGCTTCAGGCAAGATCCTGGAAGATGATATGTTGTACACCCTTGGCCTTTTTGCTATTCAGCCAGTCAGATTTGTGGAAATGTATGAATGGCGGGACCTGAGCGACCTTGAGAGATGTGCTATCGGTACCTTCTGGAAAAGTTTGGGCGACAGCTTGGATATCAGCTATGATGCCCTCCCATCAGGTAAAACTGGGTTTCGCGATGGCCTTCATTGGCTGGAGGAGATGATGGTCTGGAGCGACGATTATGAGGTTCGTTGCATGGTACCTCATCTCAAGAACCGTGAGGTGGCCGATCAAACCATCGCAGTGCTGCTGTACATGCTTCCCCAGCCACTGCACTTTATTGGGATGAGATTTGTCTCGTTCATGATGGACGATCGCTTGCGGAAGGCCATGTTGTGAGTGATGCCGTGCATCTCTTTGTGTAATGATTCCACGGACTCGAACAACCAGCTGATTGATTCCCTTTCCAGGATCGACCCTCCTCCAGCTTTTGATGCTAAGCTTTTCTCGTTACTGTTCTCCGCTCGTCGGTTTGCATTGCGGTATCTCGCGCTACCCCGCCCTTATTTTCTGCGGTATGTTAGTTACACCGATGATTATAACGAGAACGGTCGCATCTACATGACCAACTGGGATGCCGCCCCTTACTATGTGAAGCCGAGTCTCCGGAACCGCTGGGGCCCAGTTGCCTGGCTGACTTGGGCGCTTGGTCGGCCTTTGCCCGGAGATGAGGGGGACAAGTATTATCCAAAGGGGTATGATAATCTCAACGTAGGCCCGAAGTATTTTGAAGGTAAGGGCCGTCAGGGTATGGAGGACATTATGAAGGAGTTGGAGAATACACGACGGGGCCAATGCCCATTCCACTGAGCTTTGCACGGAGCTGGCCTCACTCGATTGGAATGCGCGTTGGACGAAGTTATGTCGTTCTTATAAAGCGTATATTGTGCTGTTAAATGTTGGTCTACTTAGCGGGCCCTTTTTCCCGCATCCGATCATCTACAAGCAACTATTGAAGATAGTTTATGCATTTCGAAGCCTCTTGAAACTCCCAACAGATATCAACAGCTTGTTCTTGCAGTCTTCTGAAAGTCTTGCGCCAATGTCTGTTTCAATTGCCTGCGCTTGCTAGTGCCCTCGTATTGTAGTGTTCGCATCGATCTATTTTATTATGGTACGTTGGACTACCATCTTCACTAATGGGCGTCCAGCCTACGCTGAAGCTCGGAGATTTCCTGGAAATACGAATTATGTATCAGTCAAATAGCCGAAAATCTCGCAAAACGCTCTCTTTGTGGGAAGCAAACTCCTGCATTCATTTTAGAGTAAGCGCCTCTATCTGGCATACAACATTATCACTGTGAAGGATACTGTGCTTGAGTGTTCGTCTATGTTTCGATAAGAGATTCAACTTGTATTCGAAATTGAATTAAAGCTACAAACGCAGACGGTATGAACAGGGAAACCATTCCTTTCCCCCCCACAATTACGCTAAGGCCGTAAGCGCATCGAACGCGCCTATGAAAGACTGGACATTCACTATTTGTATTCACTACAGAGTAATAGCTAGATAAGTAGTGCAGCCAAAATCGTCAGCCTGAACTAAGCGCACCTTCCATGACGTGAATAGCCGTCGCAGCTTACATAAAGCGATCTCTCTCCCCGCAAATCCGAAAGTCAGCTCAAATTAAATCCTATCATCCTCAAGCCAACCTCTCCTTAACCCAAATAATAAAACTTTCCTTACTCACTCGGGATTCGATTGCCGTCGCATTTATATCGTCTACCGTGCATAACAACAATGGCGTCGCATGCTCCGAACGACGACGACCGCTCCAACAACCCTCCTCCGCTAAGCAACTTCCCCCAAGATCCTTCGGAATTCGACAGCGACCCGCGCATCTCGTTCTCGAAGCTAGACGACAAGTTCATTCTGGAAACGGAGGATGGACAGGAATACGAATATGATACGGTGCTAAAGAGATGGATTCCGACGGTGTGTGCGCGCTCTTTCTCCAGCTGGGTGGTGTGATGTCTTGTAGTAGCTGTTGAACTACTGCTACCTTTGTTTTTCTCTACTTTGCTGTTCCTCCCCGCCCCCTTTTGTTTCCTTTCTGTGTCGACTCAACTGGTTATGGAACCTTCCTCTCTTGTTGCAAATAGACCAAGACACACGTCTATCATTGCAGGGATTGTTTGATTGGTTCGTGAAACTGATTGCTTGGTTGGCGCCGCTTGCGCCCGCCCGGGGTGCCTCCAGGTCGATGAAGACTTGCTACAACAACAGCAAGAAGCATATAGAGTCCAGGGCGTCAATGAGGAGGAACAGATTACTGCGGCGCAGTTGAGGAAGAAGCGCAAGCAACAGGCTACTACGGAAGAGGTTAGTCCAGCAGTTTACGATGATGCTTCCTTGACTTGGCCCCAATGGCACTGAGATGGGCCTAAAACTAAGAAGATATGAAATCGCGTAGGGCAATGGGCAACAGAAGCCTAAGAAACAGCGCGTCAATACCGCGGTCTATGTGACTTCGATTCCTCTGGATGCTGAATTCGACGAAATCCGCGACGTCTTCTCCAAGTGTGGTGTTATCGCCGAGGAGATCGATAGCGGCCGACCGCGCATCAAGATGTACACCGATGAGAGCGGAAACTTCAAAGGTGAAGCTCTCGTTGTGTACTTCCGGCCTGAGTCCGTCAATCTCGCGATACAGATGCTGGATGATTCCAACTTTAGGATTGGGGTACCCGGACCGCAGGGACCCATGCGAGTGCAACATGCGGATTTCTCGTTCAAGAGCCAGCAAGAGGCGCCTACGAAGACTAGTATGAGGGATAAGAAGAAGATTATGCGACGGACACAGAAGTTGAACAGGTATGGGGGAACTACATTTGACCTGGGATGATTGGGCTGGGCTTTGCTGATATACGCGTTTAGCAAACTTGCTGACTGGGACGATGACGACCCGTCTGCCTTGCCGGATACGACTTCCCGTTTTGATAAGATCGTGATCTTGAAACATATGTTCACGTTGAAGGAATTAGATGTACGGGAGTATCCATCCCGCGCTAGGAGTGATTGGTAAAAGGAACTAACGTTTGGTGTAGGAGGATCCTGCGGCCATTCTTGATATCAAGGAAGATATTCGGGATGAGTGCTCGAAGCTGGGGGATGTGACCAACGTTGTTCTCTACGATAAGGAACCCGAGGGAGTGGTGAGCGTTCGCTTTTCCGATCCCGAGGCAGCCAGGAGCTGTGTCAAGGTAAGCTTGATCATGGGATGACGATGGCCCAAACCCTCCGGAAAGGAACATATGCTGATGATACTGTTACATTTAGATGATGGATGGGCGGTTTTTCGCTGGCACCCGAGTCGATGCCTATATCGCGGATGGCAGTGAGAGATTTAAGAAGACCAATGAGAAGCGTGCAGCACTGGAAGATCTGGCGGAGAAAGGATTGGATGCGTCCGATGAAGAGGAGGAGCAGCGATTGGATGAGTTTGGCACGTGGTTGGAAAGCTCACATACGGTCGAGAACACGGCCAAGTGATGGTGATGGTGGTGATGCTTTTTGGGATGTAATCATTATTAGGGGGATCTGGAACTGGATGGGATGGGATGGGATGGGCGTAATCGTTTTCTGAGGCTGGCTGGTCACTTTAGACAACCTAAGGGATTGTAGACTTGTATGTACTTATAAGAGCGTTCTGGTTGTGATTAGGATCATGTTGACGGGTGCTCATCATTTTGTCCATTTGTTTACACGAAGGTCCATGAACCCATGGTAAGGCCGGTCAGGCCATGATCAAGTCTGGTTCGCGTGTGGACAAGCCAAGTCACGGGGCGTGACTGTCACTGGACCGCAACGCCGTCCCGTGACGACGCCAAACCGAATTGGGGAGAGCCCCTATTTACCTGCCCAAAATATCGGGTTGTTTTGTTGGCGTTTTTTTTGGCTTTGTTGTTGATCCCGAATTTATTAACAGTATTAGCAGTATTGGTATTATTGCCCGCACAACGATCCCCCCTTCACCGCTCTCCTTCTACCCAACTCTCCACTAAGGCCAGACTAACTTCCTCCCATTCCTCGTTTTCTCCTCCCTCCTCCCTCCCCCCTTCTCCTCCTTTAGTCGACTGTCTTTCCCCAGTCTCCTCCCAACAACTTCCCGCCCATCTACTCCCTCCGGCCTCGCCGTCTCTCATACCCCTTCGACCCTTTTCAATACCTTCAACCCCTTCAATCTACCCGGCACAATGCGTGAGATCGTATGTTTGCCCTCCCCGTCCCTCGTCCGTCAGGAGACGCGTCGTTGGTTGGCATCTCTTTTGCTCGGGACCCCACCGGTTCTTCGACCAACTCATTCTTGTGCTAACTGCATGTCTTCTTCGCTTCATAGGTTCACCTCCAAACCGGCCAGTGTGTAAGTGCCAATATATGCTTCGGATGATTGCCCCCAAGGGTCTTGATTGGTGTTTGGTGGACTAAACAATATATCATGGTGGTTAGGGTAACCAAATTGGTGCTGCTTTCTGGTACGTATACAACTGCCATTGGATTGGGGATGGAACATCGTCTCTTAGGCTATCTCAGCTTGAGTTCAGATGTTGTCCATTAGGTACATGCTATCGGTCTAAGAACACGTCTAACAATTCAACAGGCAGACCATCTCTGGCGAGCACGGCCTTGACGGCTCCGGTGTGTAAGTGCAACTTTTTCACACCTCTCAATTGGTCAACAATGGGCAAAGGGTTGGGTCTTCTGACACGCAGGATAGTTACAATGGCACCTCCGACCTCCAGCTGGAGCGCATGAACGTCTACTTCAACGAGGTGAGATCCATCGGACCTTGGCTTTTTCACGACAATATCATCAATGTCCTAATCACTTCAGCAGGCTAGCGGTAACAAGTATGTTCCTCGTGCCGTCCTCGTCGACCTCGAGCCCGGTACCATGGACGCCGTCCGTGCCGGTCCTTTCGGCCAGCTCTTCCGCCCCGACAACTTCGTCTTCGGCCAGTCCGGTGCTGGTAACAACTGGGCCAAGGGTCACTACACTGAGGGTGCCGAGTTGGTCGACCAGGTTGTCGACGTTGTCCGCCGTGAGGCCGAGGCTTGCGACTGCCTCCAGGGTTTCCAGATCACCCACTCCCTCGGTGGTGGTACCGGTGCCGGTATGGGTACCCTCCTGATCTCCAAGATCCGTGAGGAGTTCCCCGACCGTATGATGGCCACCTTCTCCGTTGTTCCCTCCCCCAAGGTCTCCGACACCGTTGTTGAGCCTTACAACGCCACTCTCTCCGTCCACCAGCTCGTTGAGCACTCCGACGAGACCTTCTGTATCGACAACGAGGTATGATTCCAGACCCAGCACAAGTGAGAAGAAGATTGGTGCTCGAGAACTAACGAATTGGCCAATCTAGGCTCTGTACGACATCTGCATGCGCACCCTCAAGCTCTCCAACCCCTCTTACGGTGACCTGAACCACCTGGTCTCTGCCGTCATGTCCGGTGTGACCACTTGCCTCCGTTTCCCTGGTCAGCTCAACTCCGACCTTCGCAAGCTGGCTGTCAACATGGTTCCCTTCCCTCGTCTCCACTTCTTCATGGTCGGCTTCGCTCCTCTGACCAGCCGCGGCGCCTACTCCTTCCGTGCCGTCTCCGTTCCCGAGTTGACCCAGCAGATGTTCGATCCCAAGAACATGATGGCTGCCTCTGACTTCCGCAACGGCCGCTACCTCACCTGCTCCGCCATCTTGTGAGTTTTCCTACTGCATCGATTGCACAATATGCCAGCTAACAGGTATCTAGCCGTGGACGTGTCTCCATGAAGGAGGTTGAGGATCAGATGCGCAACATCCAGAGCAAGAACCAGACCTACTTCGTCGAGTGGATCCCCAACAACATCCAGACCGCCCTGTGCTCCATTCCTCCCCGTGGTCTCAAGATGTCCTCCACCTTCATCGGTAACTCCACCTCCATCCAGGAGCTGTTCAAGCGTGTCGGTGATCAGTTCACTGCTATGTTCCGTCGCAAGGCTTTCTTGCACTGGTACACTGGTGAGGGTATGGACGAGATGGAGTTCACTGAGGCTGAGAGCAACATGAACGACCTGGTCTCCGAGTACCAGCAGTACCAGGACGCCTCGATCTCCGAGGGTGAGGAGGAATAGTAAGTCCACCCAAGAACCTATTGTTTCTGTTTTGGTTCTAACCAATTCTACAGCGTCGAGGAGGAGCCCCTTGAGGCTGAGGAGTAAATGTCTCAAATCGACAGTTATGCGAATTGAGATCTGCTCCATAATACCCCGATAAGCCTACATTCTCTTCGACCAAGGCCTTCCGAGGTCTTGGTCAGTGAGTTCTTCTGTTTGAGCGCTCTTAATTTCCCTTCCTGTTTTTAATTACTTAGGCTCAAAGCCTGGACTTAGTAAACCCAATCGCACATAGTTTTAAAAGCAGTTTGGTACAAATTTCCTAGTCACATCTGTATATGCCGGGTATCTGTTTGGACATTTCGTAGTTTCATACTTCATCAACAAGGACAAGATCGGGGATTGCCATCATAAGACACCATTTATTCGAAGCACTCAATACACCTGCAAATTAAGCTCCACGATACTCCCTGTTCAATATGACTGGTTCAAAGTCTCAATACCATACCGCTATGTACTCCGTATAGGTAGCTTGTACATGACCCTCATCTCATTTAAGTGATATACTACCCAAGTAATGACTGTTATTGAAGATCAATAACTAAACCCACCCCCTATCCTTCCAAGGACTAGTTGCTGGCCCTAGCATACCGTAACTATTAGTAGTTTACACCGGCACTCAATTTATAATCGAAGATGTAATAGGAACGTCCTATTCGGTTATCAGGTTTGTATGCATGAGTAGTAGTATATACTATTATCAGTTAGTAGACAAGCAAGCTGAGTAAGTAGTATTTTCGCAAATGAAGGCGATGTATACATGCTTTGTAGTTATATATGTTGCTAGCTACTAGGAATAATGTCATTCTATGTGTTTGAGTTGCTTGATGTTGAGATTAATTTGTGGTTATGGATTCTACGAAAGAAGATGAAAGGATTCGATTTAAAGGATAAATATTCTCCTACAAAAGGGTAATGGCAAGGCTACTACTACTACTATTACTACGGAATACTAGATTGGGAAAGATAGAGAAATGATAATATAATAATAGAGATTACTACATAGTAGCAATTCTCTTGAAAGATAACTAGATTTATTTCACATGAATTCATTCAGGTAAATGCATAATATGATGAATTTTGGTAATATATGAGAAGCTTATGTTGATGTCAGAAAGTAAGGACAAATGAAAAGTGAATAATATGTACATCAGAAGGTATCCAAGTTATGACATAAATGACCAGAAACGAAATAGGTATCAAGTAAAAATTAAATCCAAATAAAGTTGATGAAGTTGTTGTGTTCGTTCATGGCTTGTAGTTAGGAAGGAAGTGAAGATGATTGGTCACCCTCGACATAACTCCTATAGTACTATACTGGGTAATATAGTTCAAGCCTTTGTCTCCACGGACTCTTCGTTGCCGTTGGGAGGAGTCATGGTGCGCTTGGAGGACACGTCGCCGTTCTCGGGACTGGTGCCACCAATGACATCGCGGGTGATTTCCACGTAGTCGTACTAGTTTTTGTTAGAGGGAGAGTCGTTTACTTCGATGATATGGGAAGGCACTTACGGCAAATTCACCAATTTCAGCGTCATCGACACCGAGGATCTCTTCCTCTTCGGGGATACGCAGGTGAAGACCAGGGATCAGGTTGATGACGAAGAGGATGATGCAGCTACCGAAGAACGAGTAGGCCATGCCGGAGATGGAGTCGGCCAGCTGGTAGCCAAGCTGGATGTAGTGGTGGTTGATCCAGCCTCCGTCGATGACCGTAGAACCATCCAGGTGGGCGATGTAGTCACTATTATCAGAGCAAGCGTTAGTTGAGTGCCCACCGGTTTGAGGTTGTCTGTTTTCTATAGAGATCAGGGGGCCTTACGCAGCAAAAAGACCAGTCAACAGGTTGCCCACGAGACCACCAATGGCGTGCACTGCAAAGATATCCAGGGCGTCGTCCACACGAAGCACATACTTGAGCTTCGTGGCGTAGTTGCAAGCAGCGGCACCGACAACTCCAAAGATGAAGGCAGCCCAAGGTGTCACGAAACCAGAGCCTGGCGTGATGGCAACGAGACCTGCGATGACACCGGAGCAGAAACCGACGGTCGACCACTTCCTCTCCAGTCTGTAATCCATGATGCACCAGGTGACACCACCCACGGAGGCAGCCAGGTTCGTGACAACGGCTGCCATGACAGCCCGCAGGTTGGCGCTCAGAGCAGAGCCGGCATTGAACCCGAACCAACCAACCCAGAGGAAGACGGTACCAATGACGACGTGTGTGACGTTGTGCGGGCGGTAGTTGAGCTCGTGGGTGCCATGTCCGCGACGCTTGCCGAGCATCAGAGAGTATGCCAGTGCAGCCGAGCCGGAGGCAATGTGGACGGGAGTACCACCTGCGAAGTCAAGTCCACCCAGTTTGTACACCCAGCCGGACGAGTTCCATGTCCAGCAGGCAATTGGATCGTAGATAATGGTGGACCAAACGAAGCTAAAGACCATGCAAGGCAGCATGCGACCGCGTTCCGCGACTGCACCAACAGCAAGGGCAACCCTATCTCCGTTATCAGTTATCAATCATGAAGGTTGCTTCGGATTTGGGGACACTCACGTAATAGCAGCGAACATTCCCTGGAAGACAGCGAAGAGAATATCAGGGACCTTGGAGCTGCCAACTGAAGGAGCTGCCAAAACACCCTTCATTCCAAAATTGTTCAGGTCACCAATGTACGTTCCAGCGGTATGAGAAAAGGCCAGCGAGTATCCCCAGAAGAACCATTGGAATGACACCACCCCGACAGACATTATTGAAAGCCATATTAACGACAATGCTGATTTGCGTCGGGCGAGACCTGAGTAGAAGAAGCTGTTGCCGTCAGTTGGAGGGGCTCAATGGCTTGGAGGTTGACAGGTGGTATCATACCCGACACCAGGAATCATCAACAACACCAGGGCCGTAGAGGTGATAACCCAAGCGATATCTCCAGACTGGAATCAGTTAGTGGGGATGAGCCCAGTCATAGCCTGCGTCACATATCTAGGGAAGACATACGCTGTAGTAGATGTTAAGATCTTCTGTCAGGGAGTTACCACCGGTCCCATTGTCTGTGCCATTGTAGGCGACAGGGTATTCCGACATGGTTAATTACACTGAGCTTTCTGACAAAGAAAGGCCCAGAACTGTGTATAAAAGTGTGTAGGTGACTCCTAAACCTAGCACACTAAGACCAGGAGCCCTGTAGACCGCAGAGGGCGCGAGATGGGGTCGACGTGTAGACCCAGAGGCCTTTAATGGGTTAAGGCAACAAGAGATGGACAGCAAGTCGGGGGGGATCTCTAGACACTAGCGATCGAGAGGAAAAAAGGAATTATGGGACGAAGGGAAAAAGAAGACGACGATGGAGCCTAATTCAAAAAGCAAAACAAGCCACTGCAGGGGGAAGGGGAGGGGATGCAGGAGTGATAAATAGTACTGGGAATAGTCGGAGTAGGGCGATGATACCAGTCAGAATGAAACGCCATGGTCTCACTTGCATTGATTCATGGCCGGTTCCACCCATTCGGGCACTAGGCGCAACCCTGGGCCATGGTTAGTCGCAATCAATACGACCGATAGATAGATATCAGCAAGCAACGAAAAAGCCATGGCGGCGGATAAGAGCGTGGAGACTCCGGAGGGATGAATGGATGGATGGGCGGGCCAATGCGCGGCCTCCCGTTGGGATATTCCACTTGACCTGCAGCGGGATCCAGCCATCATCCTGTAATGTCTGCTTGGACTTTTTCTTTCCCGCTGACTAGAAGGAAATTGGACGAGAACGTGGACGGAAAGCCAAGCTGTGTGTGTGTGTGTGTGTGTGTGTGTGTGTGTGTGTGTGTGTGTGTGTGGGTGACACACTGGCTGGGTGCATGGCAGCCTAACCGCGCCATGCTGCATCAGTGACAGGCAAGAAGCTGAGAATCCCCTCTACGTCGTACTCAGTCACTATACTACTACTACTATACTACGGATAGGGGTCAAAGAAGGTAATATGACCGACTACTAACCACCCACCCAGTAGTGTAGAGTATGTACTATGTAGTACTACTTCCTACTATGCATCCGATAGAGACCCTGAGATTGGGGATTTCAGTGACAGATCGGGGTAAATAATGGATAGTATAACAGTGTCATTGGGCTCGATGCAAGGCGGATAAGACTCAGGAGGAGCAGGAAACTTCCGAAGGACTGGTTAGTTTTCGTTAATTTCTCGGCCAGCTTTCGCGACTGGTGGGAGATAGCATCCAATCGGCCAATCAAAAAGAAGAACATTACTCGAGCTTACTACTCCGGACTCGCAGCTGAAATGGTTATCTATCAATTGCTCCCTATCTATCAGAGACAACAAGGCTGCGGATTGAGTTCGTGGCTTCACCCATCGTTCTCGAACTTCCATGGTTTGAGGAGTCACTGGTACTCTAGCTAGTAACCCCAGCTGACAATGACCACGAGGTGTTCCGCTACTACTGGTTCCTATGATTCAATCCATGGGAATTCATGGTCGCGTCGTGAATTCCTTCAGCCCAGCCGGTCTCGCAGTGCTTATCTTCAGACTTCGGCCGTCCAATCAGCAGTGGGCCGGGATGGCTTATCAGGCCTCCTGATTTTCTCTTCAAAACAAACTCCATGGGTTCCTGTTACTCCTGGCGATTAGTATTGTCGGCTGTAATGTCGATACTTACTCTATGACTAGAGATTTAATGAAAGCAAGACCTCCGTCTCATCATCCTTGTCGGATAGTGTCTGCGTTGTTCCTTCATAGCAGGAAGGTTACTCCGTACTCCGTGGAGATACCATACTATGTCACCAGCTGACTTCTGAGTAACATCCTACAGCAATATTGTAAGATGGACTTTGGTTAAAATGATTCTAACTAGCAGTATATCAATGATTGAAGGTGTCTCATGCGACCTACAAAAAAAGAATAATTTGAGGTAAGTCCAGATCAAGCGATTCGTGTTTCCAGCACGGATCGTAGGGCTGGTTAACTTGGATGAACCAACAACTCCACGGAACCACAGCAGCAATCGATATCCCTGGATCAACGGTAGCACCAAGTAGCACTAGCATAGTAGCCCGCTATATCTGTCAGCAAGTTGGAACTATTTCCTCTGTACCTCTTCGTGGAATTTACAATATTTACTAGTACCAAGCACCACTTCGTACTCCCAGTATGCGTCTCCCGTAGGTAGAGATAAGCTCACTGGTCCCCATTGGCTAGGGCAGTTCGGCATCCCGACTGGCTCGGACTAGCGGGCTTGGCACCTTGGGGGTCTCTTTCACTTTCATCAATCAATGCGAGATCATCTGGTAGGTTATGTTTGATTATGTTTCTGATTAACATGAATTTGATAATCATATCTTAATCTATCTCTGCTGCTCTTGGTCACTTAGTAGAAAATTGTCGAGCAGAAACCCATGAGTAATGATAGTTGCGATGTTTCTCAAATCTCTAATTCATTAGAATAACCCAGTACTACCCTCTGAAAGACTGATGCAGCTCATCACCCATAGAGAATCTCTGTTACGGAGTTAGACCACAACGCCCCATCATGGACATGGTTCATGTTGCTAGCATGATGTCATTATCAAACTGACCTTCTACCAGGCGGTCGGATCAACTATTGCCATGGTCTACTGTCCACCAGGCTTCAGTACCTGCTTAAGCTTCCCCAGAATTTCTAAAATGGATCTCCAAGAGACCCGCAGCCCCAATTCAGGACAATGGGTTCCACTGATCAACCATCAGACGCATGCCACTATTCACGCCTCAGGGCGATCTTCAAGATGTCAATTGATCATCGTCCAACTTTTTATCCAACAATCAGGCGGGGAATTCAAGAAGGTGCATGAGGCCGCATTGAACGGACATCTACAGATGCCCGAAAAGGAGAACGCATACCAACCCGACAAGTCTCCGTCTGGACTATAAGGAGTAGAGTTTCGGATCACCTTCTCGGTTTCCCGACTTGGTCAATTTGAGAAGTATGTCGATGGTTGTTTTTATTTGCTTCTCTGATGTCGCGTTTTGGGAGCAATATCATTTGCAGCGCTGAACGCGGCCCATAGCTATACGAATGCTCGTAGGCAACCACCCACTTGAAATCTGCCACTTTTGAAAACCCTTGAGAGTCCACGCTGAAAGGAGAAGGGCGAGAGATGAGTAAAAGGGTGTCAATCAATGCTGCATTCTTCCCTTGACTATCGGAAGGCGTAAACAGGCTTCAGTTCTCTCAAATACCTTTTCAAGCGCCAGCCGTGTGATCTGTCATTTTGTTAGTCCTATGAGCACTTGCGACAAGCAAGGGGTCAGTCGCCACAGTAGAGGCCAATTCAGAGCTACCATATCCCATTAACAAAATTCGGTGTGAGCATGTGCACATATTATCCTTGAGACCTAGAACAATGCCGTGTAAAAAAGCATGTGCCTTCCGCCTGAGGCACCATTCATCTCGTGATTGTGGCATAATGGGCCCTACCGCCTCCCGATCCGGGATAGACGTGGCAGGAATAATCCACCTCCGGCTGAAGCTCCGCCCTGTCAATCTGGAGCATACCACTCGTTTTATACCTCAGATGCTTCACTGCTTTCACTCTTGAATGGCAGAGAAGTCATCTAACTTGTCCTGTCTTTCAACTGTAATAGCACCCGCACCTCAAGTTCTTGAATGCAACTGGTACGCCTGCGCGAGATCATCCCCAGTCCGGAACCGATAAGTAGCACAGACGTGCACCGCCACACCCCCCTATCTATCCGCTTGAGGCTTCCCTCCCAACCCGCTTTCCAAACGTCGGACATGCGACATGGAATCTCAGCAGGACCGCGGGTTTCCGATCATGGAGCATCCTGATTTAAACAACCATGATTCGGATGGCTCCGGGTCCTCCGATGAGCTTCTGCAGCAGCCATATGCTGTAAGAGCCAACTCCAGTTTCCCGGAGAATTTCGACACCCAGGTCCAAACCCCGGCGACGACCATTTCCTCGTCCCCTCCCCCATCCATTGCGTCTGCCCTGCCATCATGGGCAACCGGCACGCCCACACGCGCCCGCGGGGCCAGTATAGGTGCTTCTGCTGCTCTTGAGAAAGCTCCGCCGATGGATGGCCATCCGGTGACCGATCGTGACTTGAGGCCGCAACGTCCGTCCGGCCCCGCTCGGACGCCCTCCAATACCTACGCGCCCCAACGACGCCCACCTCAGTATATCAGCTTCCAAAATGACCGCCAACGGAGCTCATCAACGAAACGAACTTCTAGACGCGATCCCAATGCACAGTACCGAGCTCAGGAGAAGGCGTATGTCCAGCGCATTCGTGCGGACCCTCAGGCCTGGTACAGTCATTTCGATGAGGCTCAAAACATGAGCATGACGGTCGGGGACTCGGACCTAGAAGAACCCTCACCATCCTCGGAGGTTCCTTTCGAAGACGATGCCTACGATCCGGATATTCAACTCTTCCTGACCGACGACAATCAGCCGACGATCGAGGAACTCAAGAACCCAAGAAACCAAGAGAGGCTGGAGTGGCATTCTATGCTTTCGTCTGTGTTAAAGGGAGACGTGGTGAAGCAAGAGAAACAGCGATTACTCGGCTCTACAGAATCAAAACGATCGTCGGCCCAGAACAACGCAATATGGTTGGGTGTCAGAGCCAGGACCTGTGGAAGGAGTGTTGCACTGCAGAGGAAACTCATTGAAGAAGCGAGGGCTGGCCTTGGCCCCATCATCGAAGAAATTATCAAGTTCGAGATCAAAGGTGAAACAGAGATCGGGAAGCCACCCATCAAGCAGGTTGAGGATATTGTCGCACAGATAGAACGTTGTGAAAGCCTCTACTCTACTCACAAGGAGCTGGAGACTGCCCACCCCAGAGTCGCTTCAGAGGAGTATCACTCGAGTCGCGATGCTGTTTTTGCCTGGCACAACACGACCATCTTGATCAACACCGAGCTCGCTATCCTGCAGAAATGGGTTGGAAACGATGAGTTGGATTTCAGCAAATCGAGAACGAAATCAATCAATAGCGACCTTTCCGACGAAACATCCTTCCTTGACCGCATCATGAAGGAGGATGGCCTCAAAACGCTGCAAGGAAAACATAACATGCTCCACGGCATTGGAGAAGTCATCCAAAAAGCAAAGAATACATTAATTGAGAATGCCGGTTCCTTCGCCAAACGCCACTTACCTCCCTATATCGAAGAACTTCTTACTCTTATCAATTTCCCGTCTCGTCTCATACAGGAAATTATACGGGTTCGACTATCTTACGCTAAGAATATGAAAGACCCAGCTTCGCAATCCGCCATCTTAGTCGATCAAATGATATCGCAGTTCCAGATTTTGATGAAGGTGGCGGTCGATATCAAACGGCATTATTTGGATATCGCCAGACCCGAGCCTGGGTGGGACCTGCCCCCTTGCATTGATGACGGTTTCGACGCAGTCGTCTTGGATGCGATGAAGTATTACTTCCGGCTTCTGAACTGGAAGCTGACTGCAAATAAGAACACATTCAAAGAAGCGGAGATTCTAGAACAGGATTGGGAATTTTCCAACGAGGTCGGCCGACAACTTGAGGGCGGAGATATCGAGGTCGCGGAGCAGTTTAGGTACGAACAACCTTCACACTATGCGATATATCAATATGGCTAACCTGAGCTAGTGCACTGACTGCCAAGTCGATCCAACGCTTGATGTACCACTTCGAGCGGGAGTTGCAGCCTCGCCATGACGAGGATCCTGCCGACATGGACAAGCGTTATAAAAGCGTATTGGACTCAACTCGGATCCGGCAACGGAAGCTTTACCGATTTTCCCGATTCTTGCGCCAGCTGTTCGAAAATGCAACGGAATACAATTTGCCGGCTGACATTGCATACGACTTTTTGGAGTCGTTGCTTGTGTCGGATCATTTTATGATCAAATCAAACGTCTCTGTTGGTCAAAAGGGCGTCTATCTCTTTGCGCACCCTGCATTGTGGGATCGCCCTGCAGATATCCAAGCTATCCTAGGCACATCATTTCGTGAGGATGACACCAGCAAGGATACACCCCATGCACCGTATATACTCGTGGTTCGTCCGGAAAAGCCCCTTTCCTGGGCTGGCAAAGAAATGCAGCTGGGCATCATGGAACAGCCTACGGACTTGCGATTGGGCAAATTGCGACTTGTGGTTGAAGGGACGCAGCAGCGGCTGTCTAATGCGAGACATGAGCTGACTCATCTCACTGGTATTCAGCTCGATATGGCCATCGAGCAACGTGCCAATCTTGGTCGGGTCAACGTGGAGCTAAACAAGATCAAGAAGACGTCATTCAAGCTATCAATGACTATCATGGATAGTGTTGCCCGGATACGGGAGCAACTCAAGGATAGAGACGTGGAGAACCACGATCTAGTCCAAGCATGCTATGCTTTTGCGACCGAGTTCGGGAAGCGTTCTTCAAACGTTGATCCCAATAGACGCGCAATGAACAGTAATAGACTTGTCGAGTTGTCCCTCGACTGGGTTTCGTTCATCTGTGATGATTGTGATGCTGCTGACAGGAAAACCTTCAAGTGGGCCGTTGCTGCTCTGGAATTTGCAATGGCTATCACCTCCAGCAGGCACCTCCTGTCTATGGATGATGCTCAGTATAGTCGACTGAGGCAGAAGGTTGCCGGGTGCATGTCGCTCCTTATATCTCACTTTGATATCATGGGTGCTCGATCGTCTCGTGCGGCTCAAGCAGAGAAGCAACGCTTGGAAGAGCGCGGCGGTTCGAGACGAATGGGCGCAGGGCGAATCCTTACAGATGAAGAGGCAGCCAAGCTTGTTCGGGAGCAGCGCGTGGCTCATCTTACCGAGATCGAGGAGAGACGCGTTGACGAAGATGCTAAACGCCAAGCATTGGGAAGGGTTCTAGAGGGCTCAAACGAAGCGGACAGGTCTCTTACGGTGCTTTCATCCTCGGCTACGAACGTTACTCTGCGATGGCAACAGGGCCAGTTCATTGGTGGAGGAACCTTTGGGTCCGTTTACGCTGGAATTAACCTTGACAGCAACTACCTCATGGCTGTCAAGGAGATCCGTTTGCAAGACCCCCAACTTATCCCTAAAATTGCCCAGCAAATCCGTGATGAGATGGGTGTGTTGGAAGTCTTGGATCATCCTAACATCGTCTCTTACCACGGTATTGAAGTGCACCGCGATAAGGTCTACATCTTCATGGAATACTGTTCTGGTGGGTCCCTTGCCAGCTTGCTTGAGCACGGACGTGTCGAGGATGAAACCGTCATTATGGTCTACGCTCTTCAGTTGCTGGAGGGATTAGCGTACCTGCACCAGGCTGGCATTATCCATCGCGATATCAAGCCTGAAAATATCCTGCTTGATCATAACGGTATCATCAAATACGTCGATTTTGGAGCTGCAAAGATCATCGCTCGTCAGGGCAGAACCGTTGTCCCTATGGATGCCTTCGCTGGCGCTGGTCATAAGGACGCTATAGTGCCCAAGGACGCCCAGCTGGCTCACAACAATTGGGGCAAGAACCAGAAAACGATGACCGGCACCCCAATGTACATGTCACCCGAGGTGATTCGCGGCGATACCACAAAACTTATCCACCGCCAGGGAGCTGTCGACATCTGGTCGTTAGGATGCGTGATCTTAGAAATGGCCACGGGTCGTCGCCCTTGGTCCACTCTGGATAACGAATGGGCCATCATGTACAACATTGCCCAGGGCAACCAACCGCAATTGCCATCCCGAGACCAGCTCAGCGACCTAGGTATCGACTTCCTCCGACGATGCTTCGAGTGTGACCCCAATAAACGGTCCACTGCAGCAGAACTCCTCCAGCATGAATGGATCGTCTCCATCCGCCAGCAAGTCGTACTCGAGCCAGCCACGCCTGGCAGCGACAATAGCGGTGGTAGTTCCCATTCAGGCAGTCGCCAGAACTCAGCGTATCTATGATCATCCTGATCCCTCTTCCAGCATCTGGATCTACCTGATCTGTATCTCTGTTCATCATCTCACCAGTCTTCCACACAGACAACCAATCCATCACGATGTCCCCATATTGTCTGTTCAACCCATCTTCACCAGATTTTCGAATCTCTGTTTGCAATTATCTATCTCAGCCCTTTCACATTCATACACGCATAAAAATTTGCATTTGATACCCCGACTCAAAACTTAACATTCATTTTACCTACTGTCCTCAGGTCCTACATGTCATGTCATCAGTAGTGTTTGTCTCGTTTGAATTTCTTTTCCTTCCGCTTCTGTACTCCTCTTCTTTGGGAGGTTCCATTGATATAGCCATGTGATATAAGATATGTGCTCTGTGCTGCAGTTCTCGGGATGGGCTTTTTTTTATTTTCAGTTACCATTATATTAGTGCTCGAGAAAACGAAAGAGTATTTATTTATGAAGTTGTTTTGGTAACATGTTCGATGTGCTCTTAGTTACAATACATGATATTGTATTAAGTTGTTTAGACATGTCCATGATTCATAAAAAGAAGTTCCGTTCGTAGATACGGAGTACTATGGATGGCACTCTTTAGATCCCTTAAACTTTGTGAGCCTCTAGTAGTAGAATTAGATAGCAAGGTATACTCGGTGCCTTTGAATGATACCTGGAATTGAAAACACATGCGTAGCACAGCCAAGAACTTAATAGCTATAGTTGAGCGTAGTAGTGGAAATAGATAGATAAAATAGTAATATATATTTCTCACTCAGACAGTCAAGAAAACAGAGAAAATTGTCCCTTGCACAACAAGGAGGCCAACGCTACCGCTATCGGAACTAAGTTAAACCGGTCATAATTGAGAAAAGAAGCAACAACTAAATTGAATGAAAAAGCAGACATCAATGAGGAAGTCGAGTCTGCGCTCGCCCCGATACCGCTGCCTAGTATATCAAATAAGAGTCCTCACGGTCAAGAGAGAAGACGATACAGTGTGTTGTGTTGCGTTTGTTGTGCTGCGCTGCGTCATATTGAAGAAAATAGAAAAGTGCGAGGATAAATTTGGCGAATAGAGTTCCGTTCCATACCATATCGTATCATCCAAGCCTGCGCCGATAGAAGAGAGAAAAAGGAAGAAGACAAGTCGGAAGAAAATTCGTCAAGAGACATCAGTCAAAACAGAGCGGGGTAATAGTAACTCCGACAGTATAACCGTAACAGATCAGCCATCGCGGCTGGGAGGCACGGAAATGAACGTGACCATATAATACCCATTAGAATGTAGAGTCATGTGAAACCGTAGGATGTTATTGTAGATGAGATCCTTTTGCAGTAGTAGAATCGAATACTGGACAAATCCGCCAGAAGATCAACGGAACTCCATGGCTGGCGCACAACCGTAGTCTTTGACATGTCTGAGTTCGAGTTGTTGATACCTAGCAATTAACCAAGTCAGTTTTGTCTGTCATAAATACCACTGGGATGAGGCAGACACATACTTTTCGCTCTTGGCGTGAAAGTAAATCCCAGCAACCGTTCCCTCCACCTGATTAAAACATATGTAGTAGAAGCCTTCGAAGCTGGCTCCGGAGATCGACCTCACGCGATGATCGGGAACGAGGAAGTACTCTTTCCAACGCATGAAGAGATGCTCACGCTGGGCAAAATTTCGAAATGTGAAATCCGGTCTCTTCGCCTGTTTCGCCTGCGATCGCCAAGCGGGAAACCGTCCCCAATGTTGCATGTCAGTCTTTTCGGTCGCGCCCCATGCTTCATTTCTAGTTTTAAACGTGTGCTTGGTTCCGATGATTTCGCCCTCAAAAAACGTTGTTAGAGTAGGGTGATCCTCGGTAAGACCTGATGCAAAAAGATTAGAATGGGCCACAGCGGGCTGGTGCAAGCGCTCACGGACCTTGTATGCGGAGGTATCCACAAAGATAAGATTCAAGCATATCAACGTGCTTGATCTCCACATCAACGCTGTAGACATGGCTGTCTGACTGCTGCGTGCCAGTAAATCTACTTCCCGGTCGCAAAAAAGACGACGAATAATTGGGTAACAGCTAGCACAATCAGCAAGGGGGACCTAGAGACGGGAAGGATAAAAGTAGGCCACCATACCCGAATGTTAGAAAATTCATAGCTTAGTAGAGAAGTGGCCGATGAAGGGGTGACTGGAGATGATGGGCCGGAGGAGCACGATGACTCCGCAGCAGGGCTCAGTCTCCCCGCAGCAGGTTCATCTTCCGATCTACCCACGCCCTTCGTGGGCGCTCTGGCTACTGGCTCGCCCCTCACGGGGTCCGCATCAGTAGAAGTAAAGGGAGTTCCATCTGATGGCGTTAAGGCGGTCTGGTTTGATGGGACGGTTGGCGAAAACGTGTTGTCGGGAGCATCATCGCTGGTGCTTCTCCTTTCCCACGCCGACACCCAGGGATACGGCCTTTCTTCTCTGGTATGTAATGTCTCTCTTTCAACCTCTGGGGGACAGGTAGAGCGAGCGGAGATTTCTTCTGCGATTGAAGCATTCAAGGGCGGGGTGTTATCACTCGGAGTCGGCATTGGAGGCTAATTAAGGAAGGAATGACATCGGAATCGATAAAATTGTAGGTTCCCACCGATAGGCGGAGAAGTGAAACACGATCAGGCGGAAGAGACAACCTGATACAAGCACAGTGTAAGGGCAGCTCAAGGATAGGGGTGATTTATTGGACCGGAGGGGGCGAACTAGAATGGGTACGGGGAGGACGACAGCGGATCGGGGTGGCAAATAGTTAGGGCGCAGACAGCGGAAAGAAGCAAAGTCTAGGGAGAGAAGAAGGGGAGCAAGCAGAGGAGAAAGAGGAGAGATCGGGGATGAAGGAGCCAAAGGAAAGGATTGAGGAAGGACGAAGAGGTTCGTTTAGTTTGGTGGTCAGTCCGGGGCGAGGCACTGCCCAAAGAGGAATCGACCAACTGATCATGCGAGCGCGGGGGAGGCAAATGGGGCAAACGGCGCCTCGGGCGGTTATTCGAGCATTTCTGGCATTTGGCAGTATTTTGCAGCCTTTGCACGTCTAGCACGGCCTCCCTTGCAGCTTTTCTGACGCTCGTCCCGACGGACGTGGCCCGCTACAATAATAATCCCCATTATGCAATGGCTTGCTCTCGCTGCTTTTGTTTCCGTTTTCGGCTCTTTTTTTTACACATCAAACACTTCAGACACCTACATACACACACACATACACGTCGTTGGGTATTCCAATTCTTCCGCTACGTTGGCCCTAAGTGGCAAGCTCTCATTGCGTCATCGCCTTTCGGTGAGTCGCTTTGCCATCGGGCCTCGTTTCAAGCAACCCAAACTGCCAGACAAATTTTTGGGGGAATGTGGAAAAGGAAAAGTAAAAAAAAAGAAAAAGTAGCACTAGTAGTATATCCGCCACGGCTG
Organism: Aspergillus niger; assembly: GCF_000002855.4. NCBI lineage: Eukaryota > Fungi > Ascomycota > Eurotiomycetes > Eurotiales > Aspergillaceae > Aspergillus > Aspergillus niger. The sequence goes on from NT_166524.1 coordinate 749,650, forward strand.
CAGTCAAATAGAAAACGCCTATTATTCATCCCAGAAAGTTGAACCGTTTCATTTCATGTTCCCACAACCACCACCATTTAGATGGGTTTAATCTATTACCGAATTAGACTCGATACTCATAGAGTAGCAAGAGACAAAGGAGCTGTGTTTACCTTGAAATGGAGCGAAATAAGCGAGAAGATGAGGGCCTTCAGGTCCTGGACGAGATAGTAGAAGACTCGTAGGCCTTCCGGGTCCGCAGATTCAGTCACATCCACCAATGAGCCGATTTTCGCAGTCTACAACAGATGTCAGGTTCCCGTCTGTTAGTATCTATGTCAATGAGGCGATGGACATACCTCAAAGGAGATATGCTCGTTCCCGAGCCGAATCTCAAGTTCCTGACGTCCATCCTTGTTCTTCTGAGGCCATTTGGAATCATCCTCCCTGCGTCGCATCAGCATCTTTTTACCCCCACCAACCGCCATTGAACCCCACTGATTGACTCACTTCATGATCTCACTTTCCTTGATGATGCGCTTCACTTCCTGAATCATCGACGCGCTCACGCACACTGTAGTGATCGCCCATTAGCGAATCGATGTAGAACCGGACGGCCCTTTCCTAGCACTCACTTTCTTTCCGGATCAGGGAATCATTGCGGTAGTTGGAGTTGTTCGCATATCGCACGGCAGCGCTACGGCCATCGCCAAGGGTACGGAAGTCGAACTCTTAAGCTCTGTTAATAGGGAAGCTCGAGCTGTAGACCATCGCGGGGAACCTACCTAGAAACTCATGTCCGAACCGCCCAGAGTGACCTGAGCTGCGGAACTGTCAGCAGCTGAGGAAATCTGGGCCACACACAAATCATCCTTACTAGTAGCGGAGGTAGAATGGTTCGCCTTGGGTCGACATCTTTCGAATACTTCAAGCGACAACGTCTGGGGCTTGACACGAAAAAGGGAAGCTGGAAATGAACGCTTCGTAGCGCGTGCCTGGATGGAATTGCCTGGTTTGCAGGGTTGGTCCAGGCGGGCTTAGTCATCCACACACTCCGGACAGCTTGCTCCGCCGCGCAAATGGCCAGGTTGATACTCAATGTCCCCGGATTGTCAACATTCGCTCTGATGAATGCTAGGCAGGTGAGGGGAGACAATTTGCACTAATCTAATTCCCTCTACTATTATCGAATCATTCTGGGGAGAGTTGTTCCAGTCCGTCTTCCCATCCTTCCCCCCTGACCGGCCCAAACAACCACCTGTACTGACGACCGCTTCCAGCTCTCCTCCCTCCTGAACCCTTCCCTGTACCGGCCATTCGTTCGCACCGCTCGATCACCATGGCGTCCTTCCTAGAAAATGCATACAGCTTGGTCCACCTGGACAACACTGCTGATCAGCCCTCTCTGCAGGAGCTGAAGCTGCAGTTGGAGAAGGGTACCGATGAGACCAAGATGGAGACAATGAGGCGGATCATCACAATCATGCTCAATGGCGACCCTATGCCCCAACTGCTCATGCATATCATTCGCTTTGTCATGCCGTCCAAAAGCAAGCCCCTCAAGAAACTCCTATATTTCTACTATGAGATCTGTCCGAAACTCGACGCGAATGGCAAGCTGAAGCAAGAGATGATCCTGGTCTGGTAAGGAAACATGGCGCATCCCGACATTGTAGGCCGTTCTATCTAACAAACGATCTTTTTGCGCAGTAACGGTATCCGTAACGATCTTCAGCACCCCAACGAATACGTCCGAGGAAACACCCTGCGATTCTTGTGCAAGCTCCGAGAACCGGAACTCATTGAACCCCTCCTCTCGTCCGCACGCTCCTGCTTGGATCACCGCCACGCATATGTCCGGAAGAATGCTGTGTGGGCTGTCGCTTCCATCTTCCAGCACTCAGAGTCGCTCATCCCCGACGCCCCGGAGCTTATCCAGGCGTTCCTCGATACGGAGACCGATGGCACCTGCAAGCGCAATGCATTCGCGGCCCTCATGTCCATCAGCCACCAAAAGGCCCTGGAGTACCTGGCTTCTACCTTCGACAGCATCCCGAACACGGACGAACTACTTCAATTGGCTGAGCTGGAGTTCATCAGAAAGGATGCTGTGCAGAACACTCAGAACAAGGTGGGCTTCCGGAGATCAAACCCGTTGCAGCCGGTTGCTAATGACTAGTAGGCACGGTACCTGCGCCTGATTTTCGACCTTCTCGATGCGTCAACAAGTACTGTCATCTACGAAGCTGCGACTTCTCTTACCGCACTCACCAGCAACCCCGTCGCCGTGAAGGCCGCAGCAAGCAAGTTGATCGAACTGTGCATCAAAGAAGCTGACAACAACGTCAAGCTTATCGTCCTTGACCGAGTCGATCAGCTACGAATCCGCAACGAAGGTGTCCTTGATGACCTTACAATGGAAATTCTCCGCGTCCTCTCTTCTCCGGATATCGACGTTCGTCGGAAAGCCCTCGGCATTGCCTTGGAGATGGTTTCGAGCAAGAATGTCGAAGAGATTGTCATGCTGCTCAAGAAGGAACTGGCCAAGACTGTTGATGAACAATATGAAAAGGTAGGCTTGCACAGTTTGCTGGTGGTATACAAATATATTAACAACCTTGTAGAACAGCGAATATCGTCAATTGTTGATCCAGTCGATACATAACTGCGCCATCAAGTTCTCGGAGATCGCAGCTAGCGTTGTCGATCTTCTGATGGACTTCATCGCTGATTTCAACAACAACTCCGCCGTTGATGTGATCTCATTCGTCAAGGAAGTCGTGGAGAAGTTCCCCGCGCTCAGAACCTCTATTGTTGATCGCCTGGTTTCTACTTTGAGCGAAGTCCGTGCCGGCAAGGTCTACCGGGGTGTCCTGTGGGTTGTCGGAGAATATTCTCTGGAGGAGAGGGATATCCGCGAAGCCTGGAAACGGATCAGGGCCAGTCTCGGCGAAATCCCCATTCTTGCCTCGGAACAGCGACTTCTTGATGAAGTCCCTGAGGATGCGGCCCTCAAGGAGCAGGTTAACGGCCACTCCAAGCCGTCAGCCCCGACCGGATCACGGAAGGTGCTGGCTGACGGCACCTATGCCACCGAGAGTGCTCTGACCAGCCAGTCTGCTGCGGCTGCTCGGCTTGAGGCTGTCAAGGCCGCCCAGAAGCCCCCTCTTCGTCAACTGATCCTGGATGGCGACTACTACCTTGCTACTGTGCTTTCGTCCACCCTTACTAAGTTGGTGATGCGCCATTCGGAGGTCTCCGAAGATGTTGCTCGGACCAACGCCCTGCGTGCAGAGGCTATGCTCATCATGATCTCCATCATCCGAGTGGGCCAGTCGCACTTCGTCAAGGCTCCCATCGACGAAGACTCCGTGGACCGCGTCATGTGCTGTGTGCGCTCGCTTGCAGAGTTCTCTCAGAAGAAGGAATTGGAAACTACCTTCCTGGAAGACACCCGGAAAGCCTTCCGCGCCATGGTTCAAGTGGAAGACAAGAAGAGGGCCGCTAAGGAGGCCGTTGAGAAGGCAAAGACTGCCGTCCAAGTTGACGATGCCATCCCCATCCGGCAATTCACCAAGAAGGCAGCTCTTGAAGGTGCTGAGGAGATCGAGCTGGATCTGGCCAAGGCCACTGGCGGTGACTCAACTGTGGAGACGGTGTCCTCGAAGCTGAGCCGCGTTGTGCAACTCACTGGTTTCTCAGACCCGGTATACGCCGAGGCTTATGTCACGGTTCACCAGTTCGATATCGTCCTGGATGTCCTCCTGGTCAACCAGACCCTTGAGACCCTCCAGAACCTGAGTGTTGAGTTTGCGACTCTCGGAGACCTCAAGGTGGTGGAGCGGCCCACCACGCACAACCTTGGACCTCGCGATTTCTTGAATGTGCAGGCTACAGTCAAGGTGTCGTCGACGGACACGGGTGTGATTTTCGGTAACATTGTGTACGACGGGGCGAGCTCGACGGAGTCGCATGTTGTTATCCTGAATGACATCCATGCCGACATCATGGACTACATCCAGCCGGCACACTGCACCGAGACGCAGTTCCGGACGATGTGGACCGAGTTTGAATGGGAGAACAAGGTCAACATCAACTCCAAGGCGAAGAACCTTCGCGAGTTCCTCAAGCAGCTGATGGACAGCACCAACATGGCATGCTTGACGCCTGAGGCGTCTCTCAAGGGCGACTGTCGGTTCCTGAGTGCCAATCTATATGCCCGGAGCGTATTTGGTAAGTAACAGATCTCCCCATCGCGAGATTCATTCCATCCTCGCTTTCTGGATAACCGCTAACTTGACTGTCACAGGTGAGGATGCCCTTGCGAACTTGAGCATCGAGAAGGAGGGAGAGGACGGGCCGATCACCGGCTTTGTGCGGATAAGAAGCCGTTCTCAGGGTCTGGCCTTGAGCCTGGGGTCTTTGAAGGGCCTTAAGGCGTCTACAGCATGAATAGAGAATCCCCTTTGAGCCATATTTGAATAGCCACTACCCTTGTTCCCTACTACATGACTCTTCTGTTCGATTTTTTCAACTGCGCTTTTTTTTTTATTTTAACTCTTCTGTGTTCTTCTTAATGGACGAATTTGTTGACTATATGCACCTTTTACTCTGTTTATTCTGGATGAGAAAAGACTTTTTATCTCTCAATGGAATGCCCCATTTGAACGACTTTATTTCATTTTTATTGTATGTATGTGTGTATGTATGTACCACCATGGCCAGCTATTGTCACAGCAGTAGGATGTTTCTTGGACGCCGTCATGGACTTGCCCAAGCTCATCTGTACCACGTTGATTAAGCACGATGCATCCCATGCCCGCCACCCCGCAGGTGTTGCCTCGGAGTATGGCTGCAACTGCCCGATTCCGACGACACGGAGGGCATTATTCCGAGCAACATCGGCTTTGTTCGAAAGAATGCATCAGGGGAGCGAAGGTCCTTCGAGAAATCATTTCATTGCGTCTTGATCATCGAATCAGACCAGCCAACAGTGTAAATATGGGCGCGGAAGGGCTGCGCGCATTCCCAGATAAGGATGGATGGTTGCGGCGATCTCGGCAGTGCATGCAGTGGCAAGTTCCCCAGGAATGACCGGAAACCCACCAGATCCAGGCATGCATCATGTAGGGCCCGGACTCAAAAAGAAAGGTGTTCCTGTCATGGCATGATGAGGGTACAAGTCTTATCTGAAAGCCTATCAATTTACAGGGCAGACAAGTGGAGTGGAAAAAAGTGGAGCCCGCCATAAAAGTTGGACTGCCGATATTCGATTATTGAATGATGAATGGATGGTTCAGTGGTTCTCCGAGTCTCCGGTCTCTCTCCGCTCCATCCTGAGACTTGCCCGTTTCATTCCCCCAACACCTTCCTTCTCTTCGTCTCAAACTCTTTCATTTCCTTCGTCTTTCTCTTATTCTTATGGTTAGTATTCTTACTGACCACATTCACTTCTACGCATCTATCTTTTCTCATTTCTAAATACGGTCGGCTCTTCACCTCCACGCTGTGCCCTGCGCTGGGCACTATGACCACCTCCAACGGGCCTCCTCGCCCGTCGTTTAACAACGCGGATCATCCGGAAACTCGGGATCAGCTGCTTGAACATGATGCGACGCTGATAGTCTCCAACTCGGTCTCTCTCACCCTAGGGGGCGACTCTCTTTTGATTGTCGGTAAGTCTCATTGCGCAATTGCCCTTCTCGAGATTATTCACCGAATTCCCGTGTTAACGAGGTACTGGCATTCGCGCAGATGAGCGTTCCATGCGCAAATCCGAGCGTGGGTGTTGCGGCATCGCCAGCAAAACAGCCAAACCCACTCACTCCATTGCGCTTTACAATGTCTTGGACGCCGACCTGTCGCCCGAGGGCCTTACTATCACCTATGCGGAGCCGGCCTCTAAAGAGGATGTCTCTGTGTCCGCCCTGCGATACCCGTTCGCGCCCGAAGAAAAGGCGGCGGTAGAATCCTGGACGAACAAACTCTTATCCGTTGCGTATGGTACCGCCAAACAGTACAAGAGACTCAAGGTTCTGGTCAACCCGTTCGGCGGTCAAGGCCACGCGGTCAAATTGTACTCCTCGTATGCAGCTCCTGTCTTTGCTGCAGCCCGCTGCCAGGTGGACGTGCAGGAAACAACGCATGGAGGCCACGCCGTTGAAATTGTGGAGCAACTGGATGTCAATGCGTATGATGCGATCATTTGCTGCTCCGGAGATGGTTTGCCTTACGAGGTTTTTAACGGTCTGGCGAAGAAACCTAATGCCGGTGAAGCTTTAGCTAAAGTGGCCGTGGCAATGGTGCCTTGCGGGTCCGGAAACGCAATGGCGTGGAATCTTTGCGGAACGGGCAGTGTCTCAGTGGCGGCTTTGGCCATTGTAAAGGGTGTCCGAACCCCTATGGATCTGGTTTCCATCACGCAGGGAAAGACTCGCACGCTGTCCTTCCTGTCACAGTCCTTCGGTATCATCGCGGAATCCGACCTCGGTACAGATGATATTCGATGGATGGGTGCTCACCGTTTCACCTACGGATTTCTCAAGCGTATCATGCGCCGCGCAGTGTATCCGTGCGATCTGGCAGTCAAGGTCGTAATGGATGATAAACAAGCGATTAAAGATCACTACAGTGCTTACGCGCAGAGCCAGCCGCCCAGTCGTCCGGACAAGGGTACTACAGAACAGCCGGACGGGCTTCCCGAGCTCGTGTACGGCACCGTGTTGGACGAGCTGCCCAAGGACTGGGAGGTTATTCCAGCCGAGAATCTTGGCAATTTCTATGCGGGCAAGATGGCCATCGTGTCCAAGGATACGAACTTCTTCCCTGCTTCTCTGCCTAACGATGGCCTGATGGATATCGTCACCATCGATGGGACTCTCAGTCGCCTGACCACGCTCAAAATGATGACCGCCATTCCCGAAGGCGATTTCTTCGATATGCCTGACGTCAAAATCCGCAAGGCTCTTGCCTATCGGCTTGTTCCCCACGAAAAGGAGGGCTACATCAGCGTTGACGGAGAGAGCATACCTTTTGAAGCTTTCCAAGTGGAAATCCACAAGGGCTTGGGCACTGTCCTCTCGAGGTCGGGTCACCTATACGAAGCCGAAGGACCGAAACCTTAGACGTTGGGGGATGATACAAGCGAAAAAGTAGCGGGTGGTACTTTAGATGTCGTCGTTCTATATTCTTCATTCTGGTCTTCGCACTCTGATGATACCCTGGCGCAAGACTTTCTGTTTTGGCTTGCTTTACTGTCGTTTCAATTGGATTGTGCTTTCTGTATACTAGACAGCAGTGCACCAAGATGGCGCATAGAGTCACTATATAAATATACATTGTTTCATTCACATGATGTAGTAGAGCTAGCCGACTCAAATCAGGCCAGCCAATAAACACAGCATGCGCACGCTGCCATCCAATTCACAATCTATACACTTTTGATCAAACAGAAAAATGCAAGAGCCATTAGAATTTATACAGACAAATATCAACAGCTCAATCAAACCCATCCCACTCCTCATCACTACTCTCCTCCACCACCTTCCTCTCCTTAACCCCCCACTCAACCAACCGCTCATCATCCAGCGTCTCCGCAGCCCGAGTCCGCACAGGCTTATACCCACTCTCCGCCTTCAACTTCTCAATCGGCCTCAACAAAAGCTCCATCGGCACTCCGCCCTTGACCTTCTTCTTCGGTTGCCCCTCTTCCTCTCCCTCCTCGAACTCCAATACTTTCTCCAACTCATCAATCCAGATATCCATCACATGGTACCGCAATCCGTCCGGTCCATGCGGCATGGGCACGTAATCTTCCTTCTCGTTCATGGGCGGTTGATCCGGGTCAAAGTTCAGAGGGCACAAGGGTCCTTCTTCGATGATGGTGATGTAGGATTCGAGGGCGGACCAGTCTTTTTCTTCTGCGGTGGTTGCTGATGATGTGGATTCTTCTTGTTGGGTTTGTTTCTTGTTCTTGTTGTTCTTCTTATTCCGCTTTGATGATGTAGGCTCTTCTTCTCTTTTGCGCTTGCCGCCGTTTGTGGATGTGGTGCTGGAGGTGGAGGATTGCTGGGGCTTGAGGAACACCTCAAATGCAACGCCCACGTAGCAACGGATCAGGAATAGGTACTTGTCTAGACGGAGACGGTCGAGTGAGTGGAAGTCCCGTCCAATGGTTATCCAGAAGGCGCGGAGGAAGCGATGCAGCGTGCTTCGGGGGAGCGTCGGGACCAGGCTGTAGCTGAGAGTGCGGGCGAGTGCTTGTTGCGTTAGGGGACGGTCGGAGTGGTAGAAGCCTGGTTAAATACATGATTAGTTGGTGTTTGTGGCGGTGTGATATTTGGGGAAGAGATGTAGCGTACAGAAGAATAGACCCTTCCATAGTTTGAGGAGGTCGATGAGGGAGAGGTCGGTTTTGGAGCGGAGGAAGAGTGAGAGAGAGTCGGTGGCTTTGTCGCGGATTTTCTTCTCTGTAGTTTTACTTCGTTAGATTTGGTTTTCTGGACGTACGAATTGGACGGATGGGTGAGGTATGTACCGCTCGAGGCGAGATCCCGTACGAAGGGAGTCTTGGTCACGTCGGACATGGTTGTGCTTGTTGGTGGTGGTTCCAGTTCAGGAATAGATTGTTCGAGTGCGGTAGCTGGGGGGGATGAGCCCTTGGGCTTGTGATGTTCGCGGGAGCGAGACGATTGATGTGCCTGCGCTTTCCAGAGCGTAAGATTCCTTGGTGGTCTCTGGACAATGGTGGTTTGGGGAAGTCCTTGGGATTGATGAAGCTATTCGTGACTTTTTTTTTTTCTTTTTTGGAGATATTTTCTGTTTGCATTGTTTGATTTGCAGTGTGATTTGGTTGGTTGGTTGTTTTTGGATGCCGGTTGCGGTGGGGCTGGTGTGGGGAAGGCGATGGACTAATGTTGATCGGGTTAGCATTTTAGTTACTATCTACAGATCACGATGGCTTTAGAGTGATGTATATCTATGACCAAAGTAGGGAGGGATGTGATGGATAGGGTCCTTGTAAGAAGGTATTTTAACTGCAGAATATATGGCTCTTGCTGGGTTGACGAGCGTTCCTGCCTATCTCTGTATCATAACGATGTTCGCACTTTCCGTTTATCAATCCTGAGAGGAAAGCCCATCTTTCTCTCATCTTCTTCTCTCCCTTCCCTTTCTCATCTCCTCTTCTCCTTCAATCCGACACCTCAACTTGACACTTCAACAAGCTGTTAGCATGCACAGCCTAATCATCACTCATCTGAGGGGTTTGGTCTAGTCGGCAAGTCATAGTACGACTTGCTACAGAACCACCACCACCACTAGCATCAACAACAGCATCATCGTCACACCACCACAACAGCCACAGCCATCCTCATCACCATCAACAACAACAACAACAACAACAACAACAACAACAACAACAACAACAACAACAGCCGCGACAACAAAAACACAAACTTGGTGAGTCATTTACTACTACTGCGTTTCTGGTGGTATCTGAAGCTTCACAGGTCATCCACCCATGGCTATTGTCTAGCGAGATAGACACTGACGAGACTTCTGTCACTAGATAGATGCAGCCCGGCCAATCAATCATTTCTATCTGGGACCGCAGCTTCGGAACGTCTTGCTGCTGCGAAGTGCATACCATCATGGTTGCAAACGCGTCAGTAATAAGTGGGCTGGACTGGGTCTGGGCTCGTCCCTCCCCTCAGGCGGTCCTTGATAGCGCCAAAACCATTTCCAAAAGGCGCCGGACTTGCTGGGTAACTCAAAGCCTGTCCAGCCCTTACGGACATTAACTACGGCTTGAGCCAGCTCTGTGGTTAGGCGCCTCTCGTAGATCTTGGTAGCTTGGATTGGTTGTAGCTTTACTAAGGTTGATAGCTTAGATAGGCCGATGAAGCTACGCAGCATAGTGGAGGCACCAGAACGATGGTCGGGCACCTTTAGGCGGTGTTCTGGATAAGTAGGCCGGTCCGAAAGAACCTGTTGAAACTAAGACCCGACCACAAGTACGTTTATGTATTCAGTTGGTAATACAATGCTGATTATTCGGTGCTCGCCTATCCCAGTAGCTTCTAGCCTTTCAGTGGGTGATCATTAAAGTATTATCAACCCCAGACCTGCAGTAGTCTAGAAGCCTGCATCTTAGAATGTGCTGCCCGATATTTAGGATTTGAGCCTCTCGGCTTATTATTCAACGTACAGTTACTGTGCATGAACTCCTGGTACAACGAGAGTGCCCGATGCAAACCCAATGCGCGGAGAACTAAGAAAAACCACGCATTCCGCATCCGGATGGTCGATATCCCAGCCCCTCCAGGGACGGAACCACAACTCTCAACTTCCAATTAGCAGCTCTTGCAGTTTGTCCATTGCTCTTGTTTGTTCCACCGATCGAATCAAGTGCTCCGTCTCGTAGCATTATTGGAAACCACTGGCTCCTCGGGTCTCCCGTCGTTACACGGAAGGTTGCGGGTGACATCATCACTTGCAACGTGCACAAATGACAACATCAAGCGTCCTGAATCTTATTTGCGTCCCCCAAACTCTTTGTCAGTGAATGATGTCGGCAAAGCGAAGATCCGTCTCCAATCGAGGGAAATCGGCCATGGTAGGAAGGCACGCGTTACCCGAAGTCCTGACAGGCTATTCGCTAACCTGGATTTCCTGAAATTCTTCATCACCCCTCTGGTGCTCTTTGGGCCAATTCTTCTTCACCCGCTTCTATTTTCTTTCATCTTCTAGGGTGAGCTCTACCCTTGTTTCCCGCTCTAGCTTGTCGTCAATCTCGTCTTCAAAGATGGCTCAGCTTGAGAAGCCCGACGAGAGCTCGCAGTCCAGCTCCTCCAAACAAGAGGAATTGGCCTCTGGGCCGAGCAATTCTCAAAGACCGCCGAGGTTGACGCGCAATGAAAGCTCTTTCATGGAGAACATGGACCCTGAGCAAAAGGCTGAGTTGACCCGCTTGGCTTCCAACTTCCCAAGGCGCCAGAGCACTCTCGACTCAACCGTCGATGGACCGGTTGAACGAAAGGACACTCTCGAAGGACTGGAAATGGGCGATCCAGTTCTTGATCCCACAAATGACCAGTTTGATCACTATAAATGGGTTCGCATGGTGCTGAAGATGTTGGATAGGGAGGGAATCCCTCGACCTCCTTCGACCGGTGTCGTCTTTCAACATCTCAACGTCTCGGGCTCGGGTTCCGCCCTGCAATACCAGAACAACGTGTCTTCGATTCTTCTAGCCCCTTTCAGACCACAGGAGTACCTGCCTTGTGTTCAGCGCACTCCAGAGAAGCATATCCTGCGTGACTTTGATGGTCTCCTCAGAAGTGGTGAGCTCCTGATCGTTCTCGGACGCCCCGGGAGTGGCTGTTCGACTTTCTTGAAGTCCTTGTGTGGGGAACTTCATGGTCTGAAGCTGCGCAAGAGCTCTGAAATCCAGTTCAATGGTATCTCCATGGAGAAGATGCACAAAGAGTTCAAGGGCGAGGTGCTATACAATCAGGAGGTGGATAAGCATTTCCCGCATCTCACTGTTGGTCAAACGTTGGAATTTGCCGCCGCTGCGAGAGCGCCCGAGACCCGATTGCAAGGCGTCACTCGACAGCAATATGCTAAATACGTTACCCAGGTTGCGCTGACTATCTTTGGCCTGTCACATACGTATAACACGAAGGGTGCGTCTCTGATGTCAAATTTCAGCCATTGAATGTTCCTAATCCTGCCTCCAGTTGGCGACGACTATATCAGGGGTGTATCAGGAGGTGAAAGAAAGCGAGTCAGGTATGTTTGATCCTAGATTTGCCTTATCATATCGCCCTAACTTGTCTGCAGTATTGCTGAAATGGCGCGTGAGTTATCATACCACTTCAAGTGTATAGCTAGCAGTTGAATTGACATGATCCAGTCTCCGGAGCACCAGTTGGAGCGTGGGATAATAGTACTAGAGGGCTTGACTCTGCAAGTGCGCTGGAATTTGTCAAGGCTTTACGAGTTTCATCCAACTTAGCCGGTACCTGCCATGCAGTCGCTATTTATCAAGCATCTCAAGCAATCTACGATGTCTTTGACAAGGCAATCGTTCTGTATGAGGGCCGTGAAATATACTTCGGGCCATGCGACGAGGCAAAAGAATACTTCGAGGACATGGGGTGGCTTTGTCCGCCGCGTCAGACCACTGGTGATTTCCTGACATCAGTCACCAACCCCCAAGAGCGTCAAGCACGTGAAGGAATGGAGAACAAGGTTCCCCGAACACCAGATGACTTTGAAAAGTACTGGAAGAACAGCCCTCAGTATGCCAGGCTTCAACAGGAAATCGAACAGCATATGAAGGAGTTTCCATTAGGTGGAAAGCATGAGCAACAGTTTGGTGAAATGAAGCGCCTGAAACAAGCGCGACATGTTTGGCCAAAGAGTCCCTATATAATTTCGATCCCCATGCAGGTTAAGCTTTGTACCATTAGGGCATATCAAAGGTAATTGCTGCTAATCATTGTATATCTCTATGACAAATGCTGATTTTTCTAGGATATGGAATGATAAACCTTCTACATTGACGAACGTCATTGGCAGAATCGCAATGTCCCTCATCATTGGCTCAATGTATTTTGGGTAGGTATCTTATCTACTGCAGTTCGAACGTGCACTAAGACGTACAGGACGCCAAATGCCACCGTGGGCTTTCAAAGCAAAGGAGCTGCTCTTTTTTTCGCTGTGTTGTAAGTTGTCCTCTAAAGAGTGGGCATGTTGCAAGCATAAATGGGAGAATGGGATGTGCTGACTGCGTTTCTCAGGATGAACGCTCTCATAAGCATAACAGAGATAAACTCACTTTATGACCAACGGCCAATCATTGAAAAACAAGCATCATACGCTTTTGTCCATCCTTTTGCTGAAGCCTTTGGTGGCATTGTGTCCGATATACCCGTCAAATTCGTCTCTGCTGTGGTGTTCAACATCATCTTTTATTTTCTAGCTGGCTTGGTAAGTAAATGCAATAACCCAGGTACTCCATGTGTACCTCAATTGACCGTGAAAATAGCGCTACGAACCATCACAATTCTTCATATTCTTCCTATTCACTTTTCTGAGCACGCTTGCGATGTCTGGCATCTTCCGGACCCTTGCAGCCTCGACGAAGACACTTGCACAAGCAATGGCTATGGCTGGTGTCATTGTATTGGCCATCGTCATCTACACCGGCTTTGTAATTCCTACACCTCAAATGTCCTCTATTCCATGGTTCAGTTGGATTCGATGGATCAACCCCGTCTTTTATACCTTTGAAGCTCTAGTTGCCAACGAATTCCACGGCCGACGGTTCACATGCTCACAGTTCATACCATCATATCCGACTCTGAGTGGTGACTCTTTTATCTGCTCCATTCGTGGCAGTGTCGCTGGTGAAAGGACTGTCTCTGGAGATGCTTACATCGAAACCCAGTATAGCTATACGTATGCACATGTATGGAGAAACCTTGGGATCCTCATAGGGTTCTGGATCTTTTTCACGGTGATATACTTGGTTGCGACGGAGCTCAACTCTGCAACTTCGTCTAAAGCTGAGTTCCTCGTATTCCGACGAGGCCATGTCCCTCCTCACATGCGCGGCCTCGACAAAAAGCCCCAGGGAGATGCCGGAACCAGTAGTGTTGCCGTGGCCCACAGATCTGCCGAATCAGAGAAGGATGCGTCTGCTCTCCCCAAACAGCATAGTATATTCACGTGGCGGAACGTTTGCTACGATATACCAGTCAAGGGAGGCCAACGGCGTCTTCTGGACAATGTCTCCGGATGGGTCAAGCCTGGAACACTCACGGCCCTTATGGGAGTCTCAGGTGCTGGAAAAACCACCTTGCTTGATGTTCTAGCAAAACGTGTTTCAATAGGCGTTGTGACAGGCGACATGCTGGTAGATGGAAAGCCGCTTGACAGCAGCTTCCAAAGGAAGACGGGGTATGTACAGCAGCAGGATCTGCATCTTTCTACAACAACTGTGAGAGAAGCTCTGCGGTTCAGCGCACTTCTACGCCAACCTAAGTCGGTTTCCAAGAAAGAAAAGTACAAGCACGTTGAGGAGGTTATTGAAATGCTTAATATGCAGGATTTTGCTAGTGCTATTGTCGGAACACCTGGTGAAGGTCTAAATGTTGAGCAGAGGAAGTTACTGACAATCGGTGTGGAGCTTGCCGCTAAGCCTGCGTTACTTATCTTCCTTGATGAGCCAACTAGTGGGTTGGATTCACAAAGCTCTTGGGCTATTTGTGCTTTCCTCAGGAAGCTCGCAAACCATGGCCAAGCAGTGCTCTCGACGATTCACCAACCCAGTGCGCTTTTGTTTCAGCAGTTTGATCGCCTTCTCTTCCTAGCAAAAGGGGGGCGGACGGTCTACTTTGGAGACATAGGAGAGCAATCACAGACCTTACTGACATATTTCGAGTCAAATGGTGCAAGGCCATGTGGGCCGTCAGAAAATGTAAGTACTCTAAATGATCGTGTGGGGTCTTATGCTGACCGGAAAAGCCCGCCGAATATATGCTGGAGATTATAGGTGCCGGCGCCTCTGGAAGAGCTACCAAGGATTGGCCAGCTGTTTGGAACGACAGCCAACAGGCTACTGATATTCAGAAAGAAATTGATCGAATTCACCAAGAGAGAGCCTCTGCTCCCGAAACTGGCAATGATGATGCACAGAAAGGAGAATACGCCATGCCTTTCCCCAACCAGCTGTGGCACGTAACCCATCGTGTCTTCCAACAGTATTGGCGTGAACCTTCCTACGTATGGGCCAAGCTTATTCTGGCTACCGCTGCCTCCTTGTTCATCGGATTCACATTTTTCAAGCCCGATAACAACATGCAAGGGTTTCAAGATGTCCTGTTCAGCGCCTTCATGCTCACTTCGATTTTCTCAACTCTGGTGCAGCAGTAGGTACATCGCCCTACTTCCTTCGACAACAAGCTAACAGGGTTTCAGGATAATGCCAAAGTTTGTGGTTCAGCGATCACTTTACGAGGTGCGAGAGAGACCCTCCAAAGCGTATTCATGGGCAGCATTCCTTGTCGCCAACGTTCTGGTTGAGATACCCTACCAAATTCTCGCCGGAGTCATTGCCTATGCGTGCTACTACTATCCAATCTACGGAGCCAATCAGGCGTCTCACCGACAAGGGCTCATGTTACTCTTCGTCGTACAATTCTACATGTTCACCTCAACGTTTGCCGCTTTGGTAATTTCCGCGCTGCCCGACGCCGAAACAGGAGGTTCCATCGCCACGCTCATGTTCATCATGGCTTTGACATTCAATGGTGTTATGCAGCCACCCCAAGCACTACCAGGATTTTGGATCTTCATGTACCGGGTCTCACCGCTGACCTACCTGATTGCGGGTATCACGGCAACGGGGTTACACGGACGGACAATTCAATGTTCCAGCGAGGAGATGAGCGTGTTCAATCCTCCCTCTGGTCAAACCTGCGGCCAGTACATGGCTCAGTACTTGCAAACTGCTGCGGGGCGACTGTCTAACCCAACAGCGACGCAAGGATGCCAATACTGTCAGATGCAGAATGCCGATCAATACCTAGCAACAAGTGAAATCTGTAGGTCTATGTATCCCAAACTCCGCTTTACCTTCCACACATGCTGACGAATCTGAAGACTACAGCCAGCGCTGGCGGAACTTTGGAATCGGATGGGCATACGTGGGGTTCAACATCCTGGGTACGGTCGCCTTGTACTACATGTTCCGAGTCAAGCACTACAACCCCACTAGCCTGGTCAGAGGCGTGGTACAGGGCGCAAGGGTGGTCTGCCGTGTATTCAAGAGACGATCCGGACAAACGCCCAAGGGAAGGGAAGCCGAGAACGGGAAATTGTTCTAGGCTTCTGGAAGGGATAAGCATGATCTACATGTCGCGGGATTTTATGATTAGATGTTATTGTCAGCATTCTACTGATTGTTTATTTCAGCATGGTATATGCTTGTCATGGACATAAAACACATTCTGTTAAGTATACTTTTGCACGTATGTGCTAACTAGTCATTAATGGAAAATTCAACATGTTATCCTGTCCCTAATAGAGCACAATAAAGAAAAATAAAATAAGCAGCGAATCAGATAACGCAGTGGTCCGCCGCCCAAGCATCATTGGTCTAGTGGTAGAATTCATCGTTGCCATCGATGAGGCCCGTGTTCGATTCACGGATGATGCACAGCAATTTCTTTTTTCTTTTTACACCCCTTTCTAGTAGTACGTTTTCCTAAAGTTCATTTTCCTTTCATTTTTCATCTTTTTCTTCAATAATGATATATCTTAAACTACAGTGCTGATTCCGTCTGTAAGTTGATATACTATGTTTAAGACTCGTCGGCAATCCGTGTTTAGTGGGTAAGAGAGTACAGCACATTAATATATATAATCACCAAACCGATGCCCACCAACTAAGCTGACGGATGAGGTTATCTACTGACGGAGTAGTATACACTAAGATGGACAGTAGATTTTAGCAGAGATAATGGTTTAGATTACCGACTACTGTAAGCTACGAATCAAGTACCTGGAGGAAGGATGATAGACGGGAGGATATATCATACTACTACTACTATCACAGAGTATTTAGTTTAGTATTCAGTATTAAGATAATAGTTGTGAGTGTTAAATAGCTATGTAATTGTTAATTAAGGTAATAAGTACTAGACAAGAAAGAACATTCCATCATGAAGAAGAAACAATCAATCAATCAATCAATCAATCAATAATTGGGGTATTGTGCGGAACCAGACAAATGGGACATGAACGTGAAAATCGACTTAGTTGAGGTGATGCCTTGGCACCTGGGTATGGGGAAGAGTAGATTAGGCTTGCGCGGGGAGAAAAAGTAGGTGTGCCAATTCGATGGCAATGCAGTCGTGAAATAAGTAAGTAGGGGGGTATCGAGATATTATCATCATTATTTGGAATGTTAATCAGTCGGATGAGGTATGGTGTGTTGTAGTGTGCGGTGTTGTGTTGTTTATTCCTGCAATATCAGACCGTATATCAAAGGGTGTATTGGGTGGATCGTCTCTGCAGGTAGTTCATGCACGCAGGCTGTTAGAGTGCATGTGAGCTATCGCAGCCACGAAACTGTCATGACACCGATTGTCGCGGGACAACGAGGGCGCTAATAACGTGGGCGGGATTCCACCCTTGGTCGACTAGGGGCACATGTTCTTTGAGCATTCTGCCTAGGTAGACAAGTCTCACACGGTGAGTGCGCGGAATCTATACAACCACGGCTTCTGTTAGACTGCATGTCCAAATTTTGTTTCAAAGGAGGGTGGATAAAGCATAGCGCAAGCTGACGTACCCCTGCCTCTTGTTGCACTTTGCGGGCTATCGAGCCGACGTTCATCGTCTTCACCACTGACAGGATGATATCGGGACCGCCTCTATCGCTCAATCGCGCACGGATGCGGATTAGATCACGCTCGCTAGTCTTGCCCTTTTCGTCGCGACGACGTTCTATGTCATCGGCTATTAACTCATCCCCTGAGGCTTCGTCTGAAGATAGCTTGCCGTCGTCCGTATCGAAGTCATCCGGCTCCTGGTCGGATCGCACGATATTCTCTGGGTCGCTCACAATGCACTGTGGTAGCCGGTAGAGTACACCCTGCTCGTCGTAGCAGCCTTGGCAGAGATCGCCGGTGGGGACGGTGATGCCGGCTGCATCAATGAAACTTTGCGCTGTTGCGAGATCACCGGCGCGCATCAAAGAGATGGCCGCAGACAAAGCCGCCCAGATCTCCGAACGACCCGTGACCCTAGTTTCGAAGAACTCGGTGCGCTCCTGGTCTAATTGTGTGCGGGTCCATAGGCGCCGTTTGCTATACCAGACGTGACGACGGATAGGCGCATTGTAATGCTGGTTCAGCGGGAAGTGCTCTGCCCTGATTCGGGACCCGCGCGCCCTGGCAGATGAGTTGCCGGAGGTGAGCGCATTGCTTGTTGCGGCGGCTTGGGGATGAATGTCTTCGGAACGGCGCTCTTCGGTGACTACCTGTGCCGCGTAGGAAGGACGGCTATAGTCGCGCGATAAGGAAAAGCAACAACCCTATGGATTTTCATATACAGTGAGAATTTTGGAAACCCATAATTCCATGTACATGAACTAGATGGAAGAGAGAGAAGAGGGGCGGTTGCAGGGCATGGACCTTTGAGATAACGGGTAGCAGGACGGGATGGCATGCGACTCCGCATCGGGGGAATGTATAGGGTGTGGACATAGAGACTTCAAGGAAACAGAGGGGTAGTTGAAAGACTCACCATGTTGAAGAAACAAGCTCAAGCTCCATCAGCCAAAGATAACCGGTCGCCAGAACCGACGGGGGTTCAGTGGTCAGTGAGAGTCACTGCAGGGACGCAGTTGGAGATGACCAAATGAGGAGGGGGAAGGCGTGGAGGGGTGGAAGAAGTGGTTCACGATGCCGGTGGGAGAGAGCTTATTAGACAGGCTTAGTCTAATGAGCCGTTCCTATCATGGATCGAGAATCCTCCCATCCAGTTATCGTAATCGGTCGTATGACCCGAAGCGGTGGAAACCCAGTGGTGAATGGGTGGCGGGCGATGCGGAGAGTTGCAGCGCAATGGCCTGACCAGCCACAATGCAGAGCGAGAGAGAGGCACAGAGAGGGAGAGAGTGTGTATGGAAGAGAAGGAAATACGGTGACAACGATTGAGGAGAGAAAAGCAATAGACGAGCACTGCTGATCGACCAGGTTGAGGTAAATAAAAGGAACCAACCAGCGGGGGAAGAAGAGGAGAGGATATGACGATGACGGCGCACCGACGTGAGGGGATTAGCCCAAGGTTGACTGGAGGTTCGCCGTCCCCTTCTTCGTGTAAAGCAAAGTAAGAGAACTTTAAGTGCGGAGCCTAGAGTAGATATTGCCAACCGATCACTCGCTCCGCAACGTTTCCTGCGGTGTCACCCTATGCAGGTCTTGTCCAGACCGTTCTTTTGCGAGTTGGAGAGTTAGAGAGGGAGAGATGGCGAGTTGGGGGGAAGTTGCAAAGGCGGCTTTCTCTTCCGGCTTCACTGTATCGGATGTCACAGTTCAAGTCTCTCTCCACTGGCAAAGATTGAATAGAAAAGAGAAGAGACAGGAAAAAAGAAATAAACAATTATTCTACTCTGATTGAAAGATACTGCATATTTATTTTTCTTTTTTCTTATGCATCCACTGTCAGGTGGATCTCCTTTTTCTTTTTTTTAATCGACCAAAGAAAAGTTTAAGCGGTCGGGTACGTGGAAGAAGTGGGACTTTGCAAACATCCCCAGACGATCATTACGTTTCAAAGTCAATATTGGTTTTGCCTGCAGGGAATACGAAGACAGGGTGTCTATCTATCGGTACAAGTTTGGATCCTCCAATATATCAATCAGCTCATTTCCTCATCCTCGTCTTCATCATCGCTGCCGAAGATCGCCTTGAACACCGCCTCGCCCGGCCGCTCGGCTTCTAGAGCTTCGTTGCGCTCTGGCTCGACCACCACTGGTGCCCGACTCCCCGCTGGCCCTGATGACGTCGGCGAGGCCGCGTCTGAAGCTGCCAGAGATCCACCGCCAGCCTCAAGCATGAGCTGGTTCATAACATCCCGCGAAACTAACTCTTTCGGCCCGGAAGCGGTCTGGTAACCTGCCGATTGGAACCGGCTCCCGGGGGCTGAGGCTTCAGCGCGTCCCGATGGCGCACCAGGATCCATTTGGACATGCTCGGGGGGCCGAACATTGAATCGTTTGCACAAGAGACGCGTCGGGTAGAAAGAGATGCTACTACGAGTCATTGGGCCAAACATGCCAATCTTCGCTGCCTCCACTGCAGGGTCCTCTGGTTTTGCTGCGGGCTTGCTAAGCAACGGCTCCGCCGAAGGAGATCCGTCAGACTTGTCGGACGACTCTTTGGGTCCGGAACTGGCAGAGGTGAATCGCGATGCCATGAGCCCAGACATCGGCTTGAAGACCTCCGCCGCTCGCGCAAATTCGTGTAGTTCCGCAGCCCATTCATCTGTAGTTGATCCGGCAACCCGGTCCGGGAGACTGTCTCGGAGTCCAGCTCGTACTTGTAGGAATGTTCGATAGCGGTCCCGTTTGCTTAGGTCTTCCGAATACGGCATCCAACCACTGGCTGCTCGTGTGAGTGCCTGGACGGCTACCTGCTTGTCCAATTTAGGTACGAGATCCCATAAATCCTTGCGCTTCTCCGCTTCTGAGACCTCGTAACCTTTAGGGGCTTTTTCACCAAGCGCCGGCGGCAGATCGGTCTTCCCTGTAAGCTTCACGATTCTTTCCCGAGCCTCGGGAGTCATCCAATCGAATATGGACTTTCCGGGAAGTTGTGCTTCTCCCAAGAGAGCGGCTCTTGCGGTAGGATCCATTGACGAAGCTTTAGCTGCCTCAGCCGTAGAAACGTAGTTTGAGACATCCCTTTCCTGTGTCGGTGCTTTGCGGGATTTCCAATCCTTGGGGATTTCTGGTGGCGCATACTTCTTCTCTTGCGAGGATATTGAGAGGCTTGAAATTCCCTCCGCAAGCAAGAATCCTTCCAAAGGTAAACGACCATCAGAACACTTTCGAAAACCGGCGGCACCGTTGGCGGCAATGACCCTCTTCGGTATGTATACGGGTTTGTTGCTGAGAAGCGGGTTTGACGAACTGGGGAGGGTTCTCGCATCCTCAGCAGGCTTTGCTTTCTTCTTCTTCTTTTTGTCCCCTCCAATGACTCGGTTGTAAGATATCTGTGGGCCTAAGGAATAGGGATCCTCGTCATCCGAGCCAGTATCATTCAACACGCCGACACCAAACGCCCCGCGTCGAGGTCCTTTCGCTTTGGGCTGCTTCGGCTTCCCCGGAGCCATTAGCCGCTTTCCGAAGAACGCATCATTATCCTCGTCGTCGGACTCGTTTGCTTTGGTTTGCTGAGCGTCTAGACGGGCCTCTCCTTCATATCCAAGGCCCTTATGATCGGTCTTATGGATGAAGGCAACCATTGGCGGGTTTTCGGGCGCGAAGAGGTATGTTTGTTCAGCTCCTCCGTCACGTTGCAACATACCGTCCCCGAGGTCAGCTCTACGTCGCACCTTGGGCCCAATCCCCTGGCCTTCTCGCCACCCCATCCTCTTCAGAAGTTTCACCCCCATAGTTTCTCCGCTCGTTTTCAGAAGGTCCATCAACCCTCCGCGGCGCGCCAATTCGGCATCTGTAGAACCAAAGCCGGAGTACTCATCGGCAGTTTGCAGTCTCTTGGCCTCTTCTGCTTCCCGAACATCCTCCTCATCCATGAAATCTTCTGGTCGTTGCTGTCGAACATCCTTGGCGCGGTTCTGGCGCGAAGACACAAAGGTTGCTGGAGTCCATCCTTCCTTCGACCCGACGGTGTTGAAGTACCTGAAGATGGGCCGCCTTTAGTGTGCTGTCCAACGCTATTCATGAATCGTGAGCTCACCCGGCACTGAACCCACCGGTGAAGGCACCATGTAGGCGTTTCCTTCCCCGGTCATCGGTCACCTCCTGCTTCCAGATGGGCGCATATGATCCGTCGTCTCGCACGCTATCGTCTAGTGGGGGTAACGGAGTTCCGTATAATGCGTAAGGAGACTGGCGCGCCTGCAGGTCTGCCTCAAAGGCGGCGCGGCTCCTTTTACTGGCCATGATGGAGGTGCAGCTCAAGGGTGCAGCATGGCTGTTTCCGACGTCGACATACCATCAGTGTCTGTAGTGTAGATCCTACGCGGATGAAGTGGACTTACCACTACTAGTATAGAAATTACCCACCAGGTGAATCAGTGAAAGAGAACTAAGTTTGGTGGATTGTGAGGAAGAGGGAACGAAACAAATGATGATGATGATGATGATGATGAACGATGCATGGTTAGAGGCCGCGGGCGGAAGACATGTGACAAGGCGGACATGGGATTGGCGTGTGCACCGCCACGTTTCTGTGTGGCTGAAAACAGTAACTGCAGTAGCTCAAAGTACTAGAACCTGGCCGGATTTCTTGTTTATAGATCAAACTCGATTCATTATTGCTGTGAATCATGGGATGTGTCGATAGTTTTGGGAAAGATGGGAGTTTTGGGCTACGTTTGTTGGTCTTTTGTTCAGCTGGACAATTCATAGTAAGAGGCCCCAACAATATATACTCCGTACTACTAGACTGGCTGTTCTCAGATTAACCGCGAGATCATGAATGATGGCCACGGGGGCGGATGACAGATCCAACATGAGCATCCGGAAACAGAACGAGCATCTGATGTCCACTTCTGCGACCGAACGTGCTTGGCAGATAATCTGGGCTCATCCGACCAACTTAATTTGGACCGTCCAGCAGGAAATGGTCAGGACCCAGAATGATGATGATGAGTCTCTCGGCCAGCTGATCATGCCCATCCGTGCCCAAAACACCGAAAGTCCGACGTATCCATTGGTCTCGTTCCACCGGCGGTCGGAGCAGAAGCAGTTGGCAGGGTCCTTGATCCAACCTGTAGGGGTGAGTGAGATTGAGGAGGGGAACTACTAGACTATTGCCTGGGAGGCAACCACTATGTGATTCAATATAGTAACCTCGGTTTGGAAACGTGCATGCAGCTGTCTAATTTCTACCGGGAGGGGGGAAAGGAAAAAAAAGGGAAGAGGGAGTAAGAAGCAGACAGGAATGGAATCCCCGTTGATATAGAAAATGCTAAAATAGTAAGAAGAGGAACAAGAAGTAAGACAACGGTAACTATTCTCAGATGAAGATGAGTGGATGGAAATTGCAGTTTCCTTTCCCCTGCGTAACTCGATGCAATCGCCCTGGTGATTCCGCCAGAATCCATGCAGCAGCAAGCAAATACGAGAGGTCGCATGGGCATCATTTCCTCACCCTCCCTTCTTCTCTCTCTCTCTCTCTCTCTTGTTTTCCTTCTCTCTTTTTAAACTTATCTCATTCACTCCCAAGAGGCACGTCCTGCATTTTAAAGACAGCAGCCAAGCAAGACCCTTCATTTCCCACCCAAGGTACCACACATTCTTGGCCTTAGCAGAGTGCGGCGGAGATCAGAGACATTCGGGATATCCCCTCTTCTCTAGTGTGTCTCCGGGACTGCTATTCCTGGCTGATTCCTGGCTGGCTTGTCCGGTCCTGGTCTGGTCTGGTTTCTGGCTTTCTCCGCAGCTGCCAGCCGCAATAATCCCAGCGTCAATTCCTCTTTCTCTCTGCATTTCGCAAACTCCCCTTCGTCCATTTCTCCTTTCCCTTATTTTCCTTTCCCCCCCCCTTTCACTCTTTTTCTTACTCTATTGTGGGTGGTATCTATTCACTCCTTTCTCCTGTTTCCCCCCCCCCTCTCCGCTAGTAGTGGTGCCCGTCCTTCTACTACTATTCCCCTCACCCACCTCTTCCCCCCCCCTAATTTCTAGACCTTCCGAAAATACATGGGGGAGGAGTGTACCAAGCCGTTTCGCTGGAGACTGGACGTACCCACGCAGGCTGTCGCTTCCCTCAAAGTTGCTCCGTCAGCCAACGCCATCTCCCCCACTCGCTCCCACTTGCTCCCCGACCGGTGCCTCTGGCCTCCCTTTGGGCTGCATCCGCCCTCACGCGAAAACCTCCCCTCGATCAGCAAGTGATCTTAGGGTGGATGAAGCGCGCTGAATCGTGGTTGGCTCGGAACTCGTCAATTTCGTGCCCATCGTGATGTCCACTGCTGCTCCTCCCACTGCGTCACCCTCCGTCGTCCGAAGCCAGTCCATCTCCTCTCGCTCCTCTTCCCATCGTCCTCCTTCATCCGATCTTCCTCACCGAACCCGAAGTGTCGCGGTCCGTCCCGCGACTGCCTCCCAGCCCTCTCCGCAGCATCACCATCATCATCATCACCACTCGCAGAATCGCTACTCCCATTCCTACTCCAAGTCTCAGTCCTATGATCGTCGCCCTCCGTCGAACCAAGCCGTCTTTGACAACATAGCCCGTCGCGATTTTGAAGCCTCCAGGGGTGCCCAACCCGCTCCGTTCCGTCGGGACTCCTCAAGGGAGCGTTCACAGGAGCGCCCCTCCACCTCCTACCGTTCAGAACAGCCACCCTCACACAAACAGCACCGGAATCTGTCGGCCCACGGTCATCAACGGGATAGCATCGACATGGCTACCGCGGGGCCCATCATGGCGGAGGGCGTTGCGGGACATTCGCAGGCTGCTACCGGCGCCCATCTGCACCCGACCAACTCCGTACAAACAAAGCGTCGCACGATGATCACAACCCCCTCAGGCCAATGGGCTTTGGGCAAAACACTGGGAGCAGGCAGTATGGGCAAGGTCAAAGTCGGAAAGAACATGGACACTGGAGAGCAGGTAAGTAATATATCGGTGTCCTTAGGGTTCTTGCCATTTATTTACTAATTTCATGCAGGTGGCCGTTAAGATCGTCCCCCGGCAATCGACGGAGGAACACCGCAGCTCGCGCGAAGCCGAAAGAGCTGATCGCTCCAAAGAGATCCGAACCGCCCGCGAAGCGGCCATTGTTAGCCTCGTCAATCATCCGTACATCTGTGGTATGCGAGATGTGGTGCGAACCAACTACCATTGGTACATGTTGTTCGAACTCGTCAATGGGGGTCAGATGTTGGACTACATCATCTCCCATGGCAAGTTGAAAGAGAAGCAGGCTCGGAAGTTCGCCCGTCAGATCGCCAGCGCATTGGATTATTGCCACCGCAATAGCATCGTGCATCGTGACCTGAAGATCGAGAACATCCTGATCAGCAAGACTGGAGACATCAAGATCATCGACTTTGGCCTGAGCAATCTTTTCTCCCCACGGAGCCTTCTCAAGACATTCTGTGGCAGTCTCTACTTCGCAGCTCCGGAATTGCTACAGGCTAGACAATATACCGGTCCGGAGGTGGATGTATGGAGTTTCGGGATTGTGCTCTATGTCCTGGTCTGTGGCAAAGTACCTTTCGACGATCAGAGCATGCCCAAACTTCATGCCAAGATCAAGCAGGGTGTTTTCGAGTACCCGCCCGGCCTCACAACTGGTGAGCTTACCCCTCGCCCTCTTCACCTACGCAATGCTAATGCTTGAGTTGTAGAATGTCGCCATATAATTTCGCGCATGTTGGTAACCGATCCCAAGCAGCGTGCCAGTTTGGCAGAGATAATGAATCACCCATGGATGAACAAGGGTTTCAATGGGCCACCCGACAACTATCTTCCATACCGTGAACCGATACAGCTTCCCTTGGACCCGGAGGTCATTGAGAAAATGACCGGTTTTGATTTTGGATCCGCGGATTACATTGCATCACAACTTACCAAAATCATTGAGTCGGAGGAGTATCAGCATGCTGTAAAGGCTATGGCTCGTGATCAGCCTCCTCCCAGTCATACCGAGAAGAAGCGTGGTGTGTTCGACTTTTACAAGCGACGAAACTCGGCCAGCAGAGACACACTGTCTGCGCCCTCCGCAGAGGCTGTTCAACTAGGCAACGATCCGGTCAACGCTTATAGTCCCCTTCTGTCGGTTTACTACCTCGTAAAGGAGAAACTTGACAGAGAGCGGGTTGAAGTTAACCCTGGCGCGCTTGGTGTTCCACATGCTAGCGGGGACTCGATGCTCCAGATGCCAGATCTTCCTGCGCCAGAGGCCGCTCACACCAATCAATACCACGTTCCCGGAGAGAAAGATACCGGCAGGAGGTCTCGTCCTAGGGCAAGGACACATGGCGACGATGATCTCAATGATGGTATTAAGAACCTCCATCTGGCCCCGCAAGCCGGGCATTCTCCTGCGCCTCCTGCGTCGCAACCGGAGACTCCGGTGAAGAAGGAGAGCACTGCAGCGGGTATCCTACGGCGCTTCAGTACGAGAAGGACAAAGGAGCGCAGCCGCGACCCGGAACGCGGCAGACTTGGGAGCCCACATACGCCGTCCTTGAATGTCCAACCTCCCGCCGATTCAGCTTCACCTCTTTCCAGAGGGTTTAGCGTCAAGAGAACCCGACGTGCGGACCCGTCGCCGACGGCCGTTCACACGGGGGGTAGTCAACCACAGCACCAGGATCTTCTCAAGGCTCCAGGATCCGCCGAGCCGGCCTCGCGGTCCAACAAGTTCTTGGAGAGATCTGCAAGTGTGAACTCGGCAGACTACCGAGCTCGCCGCTCTCGTAGACATGAAGCGGATACGGCGGTCCAGCCACCTCCCACTAGCGGTTCCGACTTCGCGAACATGCAGAAAGAAACCGCGCCCGGAAAAGAGGCCAAGTTGACCCGCACACATACAGCCCGGACCATGTCTCTGGGTCACGCTCGTCGTGAGAGTATCCAGGCTCGGAGAGCTAGACGGGAGGCAACGCGCGAGGCCAACGTTCCTGAGGAGACCGATGCAGATATATCGGGCGCCGGCACGGCACTTGAAAGTGCCAACGAAGGAGAGGATCTCTCTAAGCCGGTGTACCTCAAGGGACTTTTCAGTGTTTCAACAACCAGCAGCAAACCCCTGCCAGTCATCCGGGCTGATATCATCCGGGTATTGAAACAGCTCTCTGTGGAGTACGTTGAGATCAAGGGCGGCTTTAGCTGTCGCCACGCGCCGAGCATCGACTTGGATAAAGTAGTAGATGTCGGACCCCCAAGCCCAGACCGTCAGGGACAAGTTTCGGGCCATCGTCGTCGCATCAGCTTTGGGGGCTTTTTGAACCACGATGACCGAGACGAATCGCGACACTACACGCCTCGGGGCCAGCGTCGGACCCGGGCTCCACCGGATCAAAGTTTCGTGACAGACTCTGAAGGCCCTGACGAAGATGATGGCTCTCGGGACCACCGTGACAACGTGGTGGTGGGCGAACGTGTCATGGGGGAGACTACGACCCGGGTGCAGAGTGATACGGGCGAGAACTTGGTCCTAAGGTTTGAAATTCTGATCGTCAAGGTGCCGCTGTTCTCGCTGCATGGTATCCAATTCAAGAAGGTTGCAGGGGGTATGTGGCAGTACCGGGAAATGGCCAAGAAAATCCTGGACGCATTAAGACTCTGAGAGTATTGTGAATGGGGCGCCTGCACGCAGATTGCATTTAAATTTACTCGGGCCAGTCGGCTCGAACCATGAGCATTTGCATGAGCATCACGTGTTTCTTTTGTTCCTTTTCCTTATGTTAACTTTCGGTCTGCATAGTCCCTGAGCTGGCTCATCGTCCCCGGTAGCGGTTTGTCGTGGTGTACATTAGAACCGAGCAAGGATGCATCATGGATTTCCGTCAGTTTTCTTCCCTCCCCCGAGTCTTTCGACCCTTGACCTGTTGTATAATTTTCTGGGCTGTTTTCCTATGTTAGAGTTCTGTCTCTCTACAGGACTATGGAGCGTTACTATACGTAGGAATGTCGGCCCCCTGTTTTCAGTCACATTGAAGGTTATGATATAGGTAGATTTGATGGCAAGTCATAATACTTCGGTTCGCTGGCCATCCACTTGTGTCAGCGGTTCATTAACCTACAAAGCATTTACCAACAGTGTAGAGACCTTGATAGGCCGTACTTGGCTGCCCCTGATGCAGACTATGTTTTAAAACTTCTTGTAGCAATTAGCAATCACGTGGTACACTATGGTAGCAGATGCTAGTCAAATATAGAACTTTCTAAGCGTATAGTATCTGTATGTAGTCGATTCGCTTAAATGCAATGCCACAGACCGACTAAGTTCAACGCCCAAAGCTCATCTACCAAATATCTAGATCAGCGGAAGCCAGATTATGCACTTGCCAGTAGCCAGTTGGCCCCTTAGCGTGACGCCGTGGGGTTAGCTTAATTACTAGAGACGGGGACGCTAAAGAGGTGAAGTATAGGGTGTCGTGTAATGTATAAGCACTACCGCATAGCATCTTGCTTTCAGAACTGGACCAATATATCATACCTCGAATTGAAGTCTATCAAAGTTTGTACAGTTCTCGGGTCTGAAGACGACTTACAATTGTCAATTGTCTATAACAATAGTAAACCATGTTTCAAACATGATTAGTCATGAAGCAGATGACATGCCAAGAAATTATGCCACTTTCACAAAGAATTAATTAAAGCCAGTTCGAATTGCTCTAATGTCTTCACTAAAGCATTTATTTAGAATTAATTTATCAGATATGATTTGCAAGATATTATTCTATATGTCTATATAATTATTATCACTAATTTACCAAGTTGTGCTGTATGTGCTGTCTTGATACTATTGTGTCTGCATTTGTTGTTTTGGCAGGGCGGAACTAGGCAAAGATAACAGGATTAGCCCCTTTTATGGTTTCTCTTTCACGACTCACCCTTATTGGTCAGACTAGAATGCTCGGTGCAATTTACCAAGTGTTTTTCTGATATAACAAACCAGCATAACAGTAGAAGTCCAAAATAAAGGGATAGTTTAATGCCACTTCTTCTTCATCCTTTTAATTATTGAAATATTAATTTGTCAGTTACATTTGATATAAATTGTAGTGTTATATCAGCCAATTCACTGAAACTAAATAATTTATAAATCAGCTGACTTGTAATTTCCTAAAATAGTCTAGTCTTATTTTTGGTTCACTCCTAACTCCAAGACCTGATTTTATTCTAATGATCATCTTCAGCAGCCACCAGGCTCATGTTGTCCTCTATAGGCGTGTCATTCTTGTGGTAGTCATTTTACCTATGAATTTACTACTGCTACAAAGCTGAGTACTTGTTGCATCTGCCACCATGGTCATCGATCTTACGGTCGACTCAGACTCAGAGGAGAGAAATGAGGTAAGTTGCACTTTTATGCATTTCCGCCCTTTCAAAATTGTTTGGCGTCGTGTTATTTTGGTGTTGTTTTTGCGGCTAGTTGTCTATCTACTTTTGTATGAGGGAGCGGCTATACTGCATTGCATGGATGTCCTCTGTTGTGCGCACTTGTACCAATGCCACAACATCTTTTTTAAATTGGAAATTTCCTTTCTTTTTTTGTTTCTTGTCAAAAGAGATTGGAATCTGACAGTCTCGCACTTGTTTTTTTCTCTGTTATATGTTCTTGTGACCTTCACAATTTTGCTTCACTTTATTCACTGCGCAACCCCTGCTATAGTTCGTGAGAGGATCAGCTGACTTGATACATCTAGAATCATGTGCCATCTTCAGCACCACCTCTTCAGAACAACACCCCCAAGTCTCCTTCCACTCTCACCCACCGCCCTGCGTCCTCAGTTCCCTTGAAAAGGAAATCTGAAGATGCAGAGGAACTGCTGGCATCCTTCCTGCCCCGCCGGCCGCAATCACAGCCGCGGTCTTTTTCCCAACCACAGTCGGCAAACCGCGCCAATCAGCACGCCATCTCTATCGAAATAGAGGATGACGATGATGATGACGAGGATGTCAAGCCTGTTCAGATTCGGCGCAGAGTTACAGCTGCTCGAACCTCCTCCTTTAATCCTAACGCCATCTCTGCTAGTAAGGAAAACAGACCTCTGCAGATCAAGTCTAATGCAACATCTACTCGCTCATCGTCACCCTTCAATCTCACGACCACCAATCACGATCACCGCCGCAGCCAAGACCGGGATGAAGACAGAAAGCAGAGATCCCTCTTAAGCACCCGTCGGTCCATATCATTTCAAACCCCCAGTCCCGGCCCTATCTCTCTCAGCGTAGTAATTCCCTCGCCTTCTCGGCGCCAGCAACAAGAACTCGATTCAGCCGAAGTGATCTCCGTCCCTTCTCCAATTGGCCTCTCCGAGAACTTCTATCCAACCGACGCATATGAGAAACGCGCCTTGAAAGGCGCATACCCTGTGGCCCGAAAAGTCAATCGAGCAGCCATCCCATTCACTATCGGCGCCCCTGGCCCGCTGTTGACTTCTAAGCCGGATATCAGCGCACAGCTGCACCAAACCCTGCAGCAGAAGCTCGCAAAGATCCGAGGCCCCAAAGTAACCTTTGCATCTGGGGACCAGCACCAGCTAGCGCAGTTCGCAGCCAACTTTGAGTTCGTTAATGCATACAAGCTACGACAAGGGGTCACGCCTGTTCCAGAGGAGTTCCTTGCGGGATGTAGCTGTGACGGATTCTGCGATCCAGCAAGATGTCTTTGTCTCAGCAAAGAAGAGGAGACCAATGACCCAATGGTGCCGTATAAGCGGGCTGACGATGATGGGCGATTGTTGGTTCTCACCCCGGAGTTCCTAAAACGAAAAGCCATGATCTACGAGTGTAGTTCGAGATGTGGATGTGATGAGCGGTGCTGGAATCGGGTGGTGCAGAATGGCCGGACGGTACGGCTAGAGATTTTCCAGACCGGTAATCGAGGGTTCGGTATGTCACAGGCCATATTCATTTTAGACGTATAAATACTAATCAAGAAAAAAGGCCTCCGCTCCCCCGACCACATTCGCGCAGGTCAATTCATCGACTGCTACCTCGGGGAGGTCATCACCAAAGAAGTGGCCGACATCCGCGAAGACGTCGCGACATCTCAAAACAGACACTCGTATCTATTCAGTCTCGACTTTCTCGCCACCGGCGAAGACAGCAAATACGTAGTAGACGGACACAAATTCGGTGGTCCAACGCGATTCATGAATCACTCATGCAACCCTAACTGTCGCATGATTACCGTGACCCGCAACCACGCTGACGATTACCTGTACGACTTGGCTTTCTTCGCTTTTAAAGATGTGCCGCCTATGACGGAACTGACATTTGATTATAATCCCGGCTGGGAGAAAGTCAAGAAAGTTGATCCGAATGCCGTTCCTTGCCTCTGTGGGGAGAGTAATTGTCGAGGTCAGCTGTGGCCGAATCAGAGGAAGGCGAAGAGGGGGTGATTCTTCTCCTTCAATTCCTTTTCTCTATGCGGACTTTCTTTCGACGTACACTTCGTTGACTTCATATTATGATATGATATCATATGCCATTGCATGAGAGTGCGCGTTAAGTTGATGAACTGCATGTCTGGAATTTCTTGAGGAGGTGAGGTACATGCGATCATCGTTTCTATATGGGAGTTGGGCATCTTTCTTGAGTTCTTGCCTTGCATTGCATCATCTATGTATTCTCTGGGGAACGGTTCAAAGGCCTCGGTGTCTTTCGAATCTCTTGCATGTGAATTTCTTCGTCTCGATATCAGATACCCCGGTGGATTCAATTACATTGTCTTTCTTCTTCTTCTTTCCCACTTTGCTTCCTATTTGCGACTTTACGGAGTTCCATGTACACTGCTGGCCTTCAGATAAGCAACACGCGGGTGTACTCACCCTATTTTTACAGAGTCGGTCATTTCTTATTCTAATTCATGCTCAGAGCAAAGAAAGGACAGGTGGACAAAAACTAGCAAGTTGAGGAAACAAGAAATGTTCATTATGTATGCTAGCCTGCAACTTATGCAGTGCATTAACCTGAATGATATGTTCATAGCAGGAAAAGAATCAGATAATCAGATTCACTCAGAATCATTATCAAATCATAAGAAAGTAAAACAAAGTACCAAGCAAGCACATAACAAAACCCTCTAAACAATGAAAATGCCAAAATAAACTCCACCCCATCCCATCCCATCCATAAATTAAATAAATCACAATTCACCAAGGTATCCCAGAATCACAAATCGCTCAATCCCGACGAAAACAATCCCAATACTCCATCCCAAACCCCATTGACAAGTAATTAAAATTGAATAAAAGATTCACCCCCTCCCCTCCATAACCTCAAAAATCCCCCCCATCACAAACCTCGGCTGGACACTACTCCTCTCCAACACCCCGCCATCCAATCCATCCCCACCAAAAACACTCGCATCCATACTATCC
Source organism: Aspergillus niger (assembly GCF_000002855.4). Lineage (NCBI taxonomy): Eukaryota > Fungi > Ascomycota > Eurotiomycetes > Eurotiales > Aspergillaceae > Aspergillus > Aspergillus niger. Next base: position 781,469 of record NT_166524.1, read on the forward strand.
AACGCAAACCCGACCCCCAACAACGGATCCACGGGTCTCGGCTCCATCAGATCCAATCCCAGACGCTCAATCTTATCCTCATCGGCACGGGATCGCTCCTCGGACAAGGCCAAATCGACCTTGGAGGGTCTCCGCCGCAGCAGCATCATCGACATGGACGAGGGACGATGATGGTGGTGGTAGTACCGGAAGGGACTTTGGCTGCGGCTGCGACTTCGGCAGTAGTAGTCTTGTTGGCCATAGTCGGAGAGAGAGGTGCTGTTGAGGCTGCCGATAGCGTGGTGGTTGTTGAAGCGACGGCGGGGGACGGGCGATGAGGTGGGCGAGGAAGTGGGACTGGCGGTTGTGGAGCTGAGTGGAGTTGGGGTGGTGGATGGAATGGAGAGAGTGACGGAGAGGGATGGGGAGGATGGACCGCCGCCGGGATTAATAGTATTTGAGGATGGGGGGTGTGGATGGGGTGGGATTATGGTTGATGTTGTTGTTGTGGTGGTGGTAGAGGTGGACATTTTGGTGTTGCGGTCGGATGGTGATGATGATGATGATGAAGGGAAAGAAGTGTGGAGGTGGAGGGGGGTGGGTTGGTTAGGGCGCATATTGGTTGATTGTTTGAAGATGAGGAGGATAGATCAGATTGGAACTGAGGATGTCTGGGGGGTGGGAAGGAAGAGACAATAAAGTAAAAAGGTAAGATGGGATAATAAAATGAGATGATGTCAGGTGCGCGCGGGCTGACCGACAATATGAATAATAAAGTAATTAAGATTGACAGATAAAATCAGTGTATGGATGAGATTTGATTTGATTGAAATCAATAGAATGAGACTCGGAGGGAAAATTGGATCGAGTCAGGTGGTCGGTCTCGTTTTACTCGGGTTTCGCCTCACCAAAGCAAAGCAAAGCAAGCAAAGAGAACTTTCAAAAGTATGTGGGGAGACAAATAACGAGATCTCGGTTTAGGATCAGGTCAGGTACAATAATATCAGAAGCAAATAATAAGTTAGTCACTGAAGAGTTGAATGACGACAATAACGTCAGAGGAAGGAGTCACGCCTCATTGCAGCATCAATAACAAAGAAGCAGCCAGAAGTAACTAGAGCAAGCAGGCAGGCCGACGGAGTAGTTTAAACCTTCTTATAACCAAAGACCAGCAGGGGCCCCCCCATTTGCATCCACATCATTTCAAGACGAAAAGGAACCCCGAGCCAGCCTTGAATCAACAAAAGCGGCAGGCAAGGAAGGAGAAAAAGGGAAAGGAATTAAGTGTAAACTAGACGGGGTTAAGATGATTGAACGAGGGCGACCAGCAAGTCGCCGAACGCAGTGACTTTCCTTGCCCCCTCGTTGCTGCATCCGGCCATCTCAACTACTATCTTATCCCTTCCGATGTGCCTCCTGCTTTGGCTTTCATTCTTCCCCTTCTTTTCCGCCTGCGGCCGTCTCTTTTTTCTCCTTCCCTGTCTTTCATCCTTAAACAGACGTACGACTGGAGATAACATACGTGTTCGTGTCGGCTCTCTCCCTGCATCCTGATTTCATAAACCCAACCTTCATCGTTGCCCAATCCGGTAATGCCAAGCATCCTGGGAAGGAAAATTCATTGCTGAAAATTACCAATCAATCATCATTGATCTATTCCTCTCTCTCTCTCTGTGTCGACTTTCTAGCTAGAAAAGAAATAAACTGTACACATACACATACACATGATGCAAACGCATGGATGAACTGACCTGCGCTCGGAACCAAGTAACGCAGTGGATTTCGCCCACACGCCCCCGCTATGCAAAACACCTAGTCTCGTAGCGATCAACAACACGCACTCATTCTTTCTCTACCTCATCCACATCATTCCCCATACTTCGGTCACTGACAGATCACACAGACCAGCAAATGGATCACCCAAAAACAATAGACAGACAGTAGATGATGGAAGCATCGTAACATCGGGAACGGCACGGCAAATAAGTAAGAGGAAAGGGATAAAAGCAAGACACGCCAAAAAACAGGAGTAAACCAAGAAATGGAAATGAGAGTCAAGCAAGAAACAAAGTCAAGGGTGAAGATTTGAAATCATCCCCATGTTCACATCTCTAATAAAGAGAAAAAAAAAAGTAATAACCAAGATCGTGGCAACATCGCTCATATATCAACCAACTCATCTATTCCCTCACTCCCCCGATCGCCGTCGCTGTGTAAAGCTGCGTCGGATACTCTCTCCCCATACCGACTCGCCCAGCGACTGCATCACATCGTTGACGTTCATCGCGCTATTCTGCCGCGAATGCGCTGGGCTTGCCTGCTCATCATGCACATCACCTCCGCTGCCGTACGACGACGTCGTGCCGGCTCGCTCCCGCAGAGGCGACAGCGATGGGCTGATGCTGGACCATTCCGTCGACGGGGAGTTCAGGACAGAGATCCGACCCAGCGGACTGGTATCGATGGGTGGCAGCTGGTACCGGGTGGCTCGCCCGGTCGGGGACGTCGGGGACAGCATCGGCTGCTGCGACGATTCTTCTCCGGTAAGCGCGTCGCGTGCTTGTTCTCGTGGCCCCTCGACCGCCGCCGGCTCATCGTGAGATCCGTCATCAATAAAGATCTCCGGCACCGAGAACTGAGGAACACCACTCATCCGGGCCGATTTCTTATGCTCAACCCGGCGCCGGAACTCGCGAGACCAGTACAGTGTGTCAAAGAAGCCGATCACCGTCTGCCGACGGATGGTTTCCTCGACGCGCTGCAGTCGCGCCCGTCTGCGCAGGAACTCTTCCAGTCGCAGACTCTTGCTGTCGCTGATCACGTTGTAATGGGCCAGGATCATGAGACAGGAGTGGAACGAGATGCCGCGCACCGGGTCCGCCGACACAAGCACCTCCTCATAGAACGCATTCAGCCGTTGCCGGCGGTTGCGCACCACGTCCGTTGGGATCTGTCGAAGGATTCGGGCCATCTTGTCCAAGTCTAGCCCGTCGACCACTCTGCGATGGGCAAGCAGCGAGTCGCGCTTGTCCACCCGGCATTCTTCCATGATTTGGCCGATAGTGAACTCACCATCGTAGATCCGCATCGAAAACACCCCCGAGAGCTCTCCCAGCAGTCGCGGGAACTGTTCTTTGGTGATATACCCGGTTCCGTCCGGGTCATATGTAGCCCACGCATGCTTGAAACGGCGGATATCCTCGCGGCTGATCGCATAGAGCCCACTGCTCTTCTGATACACGTAGGAGAAGCTCTCGAAGATCAAGGACGTGAACAGTGAGACGAAGAGATACATGCTGATAATATTCCAAGCAATGAACAGCGTCCGAGCCCATGGCGCACTGCCACAGTCATCTAAGAAAAAGTTGCCATCGTAGGTGCACATCGGAGGACTCATCGTGGCATAATCTTCCATGATCTCGTTCCAGCCTTCTCCGCAACTCATCCGGAAGAGCAGCACCAGCGCCTTGGGAACATCGCGGAAGTTGAGGTTGTCGGTCTCTTGTGAACCAAACTTCGTGAGACCAAAGGCCTGGTTCATGGCGATCGCGAACACTAGGAAGAGGACAAACCAGGTGGCGATGAGGTTTCCGATCGACGTCAGACTAGCTGCGGCGGTTTTGAATAGCTGGTCAAGCTGGTTGTTCCGGGGTATAATAAGAAGAGTGATCGAAACCAGGAAGAGCTTGTTCAGCTCGTTGATCACCTGGCTAGACGAGACGAATCTCAAAATCGTCGTTATGAACGTCCCGGAGACAGAGAGCAACGAATACACATCCCATGAACTCCGGCTAAACCGGTGCCAACCCAAGCCAAGCATTCGGATCAGAACATTAGCAATGTAGACAAAGTTGAAGGCAAAGAATATTATCTCTGTACTAAATTAGCGGGAACAAGCTCGTTTGCAAGGCCATAGGAAGAACTACTCACCTCGGGTCTGATCCCATACATCCGGCTCGGGATAGTATTCCAAGACCAGCAACAACAGATGGAGTGTGAGGATGAATGTCACGCATCTCGCCCATGGGCCATGTTTCTTAACGGCGACTCGGTAACTCCACATCTTCCATTGTCGGCTCTTATTGTCAAAGGAGCGCTTTGAAGGGGAGATTTGCCGGAGCAACTTTCTCAATTCCAGCCACGATCGCTGTTCAGCAGTAAGATACGCTACACCAGTCTCTTCTGTGTAGTTCCGCATGAACACAGATACGAACAGCGTCAGGACGAAGACGGCACCAAGCAGGTTGAAAATGATAAAGAAGAGCCCATTCTCCGGCGCAACGTAGTCCTGCGGCTGCATATCCACACCAGTAATACTCATAGCACTGTCCTGCACGTCGATCCAGCCTTCTTGAGAGACAATCTGGAACAGAATGAAGAGGGAATCGCCAAAGTTGTCAAAGTCGTAATAAGAATTGTCGGCCACTCGCGGAGAAAGAACATCCCAATTGAAAGGCGTGTTCTTGTACTCACCAATGCACTGATCCAGGCTTCCTGAAATGTCGCCATCATTGCATGAAACCATTCGTCCAGCGAATAGATTTACTCCATAGATAGCGAAGGGGATCAAAAAGCTCATCGAAACAGCCGCGGCCTGCCAAGCGCATCAGATTCTGCCTCTAGGGGGCTCAACAGGGGGCGGGACTTACAGCAATGACCTTCCATCCTCCAACAATGATCACTGAATGGAAAGTATTCTTAGCGCTATCACTGACGTTCAAGAGTCTCAAAGCCCTAAGAGCCTTGAAAGCTCCAATCGCTCGGGTGACGCCCCAATCTTCGAACAGGGATCCACCGACGCTGATCCAGAGCGTGATCAAAACCACACCATCAAGAAAGCCCCAGGAACCGCGAAAGTACGCATTAGGCGTCCAGAAAAACCCATCCGCTATAACTTTGATGATAGCTTCTATGGTGAACAAGACCGCGAAGCCCATGTCAGTGTAGGTAAACCAATCCCTGTTCGTCGTAAAGTGATTCTTCTGGTAGATTGGTGTGGTTATGCAGGCCAGCAACACCATTGCGACGATGGCCGCGTAAATGAACGCGGAAAATGCATACCAGACAGGCTTGTAGGGATCTACACCCTCCACTCGTTGAACTCCACGCCCCGGCCCCACGATACGCTGGCATAGCTTCCGAACGGGGTGGTTTGGCGCAAAGATAAACAGCGACTTGTTGTAATTTGGGTGTCGCATGAGATACTCTCGTTGGGCCCTTTTCCTCTGCTCAGCTGCTGAAACGAATTCCTTCGCCATCGTCCTTGGGTCTAGCTCATCAAATGTACGCGGGATATCCAGCTTGGAGTAGAAAGGGTTCGGCTCTCGACGCATGATTGACGTGGTGAACTTCGTCCAGATCCGCGAGAAGAATCCTGGCTGAGCTGTCTCGGCCGTGGCCGACTGTTCTAATGGGACGTTGTCTCCTGGCCGATGCTCGGGTGGTTCATCCTCATCAAGGAACTCCTGGACGACAGCATCCTTGAGTAACATCTCCAGTGCCGCTGGGCCGTGGTCAAGAGGGTCCTTATACCGGTTCGAGTCCTTGCCCAGCTTAAAAATCTTGGAAAGAGACAAGTTCCCCTGCGAGGCCATGCTAACTTGTTTCTGCTGCAAGAACGCTTTGACCTGCTGAAGCCGTTTTTCATCCTCCGAGACATCAAAGCTTTCCTGGATGACAGCAATGAACATGTTCAGGACAATGAAGTTGGCCAGGATAAACCATAATATCAAGAAAGCCGCAGAGATCCAAGCTGTATTGTATGACACTGTGTACGTGGTAGCGTTATACAAGATGTCCGTCCAATTTTCGCTTGACAAGATTTGATACATCCCGAGAAAAGAGTTGTAGATGTCGGAAAAGGTGATGATTATGGTATCGCCGTCTGCGTCTTCCTCTGGAATCTGGCCACGGAAGAGCTGAGTTGCGAAAATGGAAGCAAGGAAGGTAATCAGAAAGACAAAGAAGATCAGGTTCAGCAGACCAACTGCATTACGAAAGACAACCATAATGAGGTCCCTGGTCACCTTAAATGCGAGCACGACGCGATATACTCGAAGAATTTGAAAGAGCGTAAGGACATCGTATGCTCGTTCACGCTTGATCGCCGGGATCTGAATGATGCACGTTATTATGACGAGGCCCAGATCGACCCAATTCCGCGTTTTTTTGTGGAAGGTGCGCCAATCCGAGGCAAATCGTAGGATAATTTCGAAAAGGAATACGAAAGTCATAACAAGTTCTGTGGTGTCAATAAACTGGGCCCGATCGTCGCTCATGGAAGCGCTCCTCAGAGCCTGGACCACAAGATCGAAAATGATGATGCAAACCCAGAGCCATTCGGTCTTGTCATAAAGACGCTTGATCGCACTGACCTTCCGAGAGGCCAAATCCTCTCTTTCAGTCGTGTCTATCTTCTTAACGGCAAAGGCACTGCGCTGACTTTCCTCTCGAATGACCTGAAAAGCATGGGTGATCACTGCAACCAACAAATTGACCATCCACAAACTCAATATGAGAAGCCCGCATATGAAGAAAAGAGAAGAAGCGAGATAGTCACTGTCGGCAGTATAGTAGAGTAGGTCAGTGAATGTGTTCGAGCTCATAATTACAAACACAAGCTCCAGCGAATTCACGATGTTGTCAAAACTTAACGTCCCATTGTAGGGATTGTCTCCTTCAAGACAAATAGAGCCTGCAGGACAGATGTAGCCTTTCGGAGAAGACGAACTCGGAGTATTATCCTTCTGAATCCATGGCATTTGTTGTTTAGTGGTCGCATTGAGGTAGCCTCCACAAAACTGTAAAGAGCCATTTGGATCATTCTGTGCGTAATCGCTTTCACCATCAACGCCAAGCCAGACACAGGTTCTCCGAAGGCTTGACTTGAAGCTTTGGATGCCGACGATAGCAAACAGAAGCCAGAAGAAGCCGATAAGGAACGCTACGTGCGCAAGCAAGGGTGCTGCTTTCTTGAGACTGCGGAGGATAACCTTGTCTCTGATGTCAGTGAACGACGTGGCTAAGAGTATTCGGCGGTTTACTTACAGAAGTACCATTGGTCAGATTCAAGAGACGAAGAATTCGAAGACAGCTCAACATGCTGAAAACATAGAGCTGCTGGCGAGTTTCGACTCCATATATCGAGAGGAAGAAGGAGACCCAGTACGATACTAAGGCGACGAAATCGAGCCGATTGAATGAGTGTCGCAGGAATGCACGATGAGCTAGTCGTACGCGACTTTTCTGAAGAGGGTCATCGGCCAATTGATTCTCCAACTGATTCAAGCCGCCCGTAAAAGTTCGTATAATGGAGGCCTGGGGTTGTTCTGACATGGCAGACTTTCGCACCGAGAATTGCCGCTGTGGTATGATCAGGTTCTTCCCTTTCTCGACCACTGCCTTCCTGAAGCCCATCGACCGGTCTATGGTGCTGTATTCGGCAGGGTTGATGATCAATCCTGACACAAGGATTTTGGCGATAATCTCGAGCGTGTAGATAATGAAGATGGCAAAGTAGGGATAATCCATGGGATTGGCTCCCCAACGGACAGCGCGGGGATATTTCCAGACAGAACGTGCAGATTCAATGGTCAGCAAAATTGTCTGGACCACGATCACGATCAGAATAAAGGGTTCTGTGAACGGGTGGACGAGTATATCACACAACCACATCCGCAGAGCATTATCTGGGCCTAGGATACCCAGCGACTTCCCTCTCAAAGGATTGCTAATACCGCGCCATGCCTTATTGCTCGAGGGCAGTTTCTCTCTAGGAGCTGAACTGTTCAATGAAGTGGTAGACGGCGCATCATGCGCATAGTCCGGCAAAGATGGAAGTACTGGGGGCTCTTCCATTCGCGCATTCTTATGCGATTCCTCCCTGAGGATTGATTGCTCTACCACTTCTGGTTCGTTACTAAGGTTAACAATACGCTGGGACATGGACTTCATCATAGAACTGGCCCGCAACAAGGCAGATCCCGAGGCCGAGGGGGACAGCGATCGCGACCTGTCCGCTGCATTGCTTCCCCCGCGGGATCTCCCCACGAAACCATCCTCCAGATTGTGTAGATCATCACCCAATCGTGACCCCGAATGGCCGGTAGCAGGGAATTGAACCGATCTTGTGCCGCCCCGATCGTTCTGATGTTCATTGTCTGAGCCGGATGCTCCGCTTATGGGCTGGACGTTTTGGGTTTCCGTCAATCGTGCGGTGTCATTGTAGGTGTCGATGTGGGCGAGGTAGTGTTCGGCTCCGTCGAGCGGCACGGTATCTAGGTCGACGCTGGAGGGTGCTCGACTATGCGTCGGGGCAAGAGAGGTACTGGGCGAGGGATCAAAGCTGAGACCGAACGAAGTTGCTTGAGCAAACGCCTCCGGATCTTCGATTGCTTCTTCATCTTCTTCATGGGAAATGTGAGGATGCGGGCGCGCATTGCCCGCCGCATTGGCCGTTTCAACGGGTGAATCCACCGCTATGCGCTCATAGTTTCTCCCTGTCCGACCCCTACCGGTCAAAGATCGGCCCAGCCTTGTCGCAACACCACCTGGGCCTCCACGTTCATGGTCTGGCGATGAGAGATCCTGCAAGGGGATTGAGTGATCGATGTGGAAGTTATCGTCGTCGGGGCCGCGGTCATGGCTACTTGAAGCCATGGTGGGCAGTCGTCAGAGTGCTAACCGAAGGCAGACATCGCAGGCTGTTCCAGAAGAAAAAGAGATGATCAGAAGGGCCCTGGGGAGCGTTGACGACCGAGGCAAAGTAAAAGCGCGCTGGGGAAAATATGGGACAGACTCCCTAAGTAAGTTAAAGTAGTACGAAAGGGCTGACGAACTCTGGTTAAGTTAGCGGTGGCACCCCGTGCGGAAACGTGGGCAAGGATCCAATCAAGCCAGGCAGCCGTCAAGAAGCAGCGGGCATGATGGGGAAAGGAACCCAAACGTGTCGACTTCCAGATCACAGTGATGATTATTATTGCTCGGTATGCGCAGCGGAGCTTTGGCTGGACGGCGCCAAAGCGGCCAAAACTGGGGCGGATTCGGCAGCGGCGGCTTCTGTATGGCCCATTGGCCAGGCTCTCTGGCCCAGTGATTGCTAAACGTCCGAGCCTTATGAATGGTCCGGGTCGAGTTCGTTCGACACACGGCCAATAATTGAGGGTGGATATGGATGGCTCTGGGATGGAACGGGGTCTGAAGCTGGGATTTTCCCCCTGCTGCGCCCGGGAGGGGAATATGCGTGCCCCCTCCCCATGATGTATCTTAGTACGGACTGATTTGACTTGCTTTGGTCCCTGACAGGATCACTTATGTCTACTCCCGATACGGCAATGCCTTTGATACCTGTCCCACCTCTTTTTTTCCATGGTGGAGGAAGAGATCATCGAGTCGGAAACTTTTTTCCCCTACTTTTTTCTTTTTTAATTCTTGATTCTGTTTGAGATTAACGGGCGGAGTCCGCCATACGCCACAACCAAGACACATTATTATTAACGGTATTAAGATTACCAGTATTATCATGCTGCCTAGTACTGGCCACTGGCCTTTTTACCCCACCCACCTCATGCCAAAAATAACCCATGACAAGTCTCTCTCTGCTAAGGAGGGAATGAGACATCCATGCAAGGCCGCTAATGGATTTCTAAAACATCAGTGGATAGTTACAGAATGGCTGGCTGAAGATAATAATAGTAAAAAAGAGATAAGAAAGTTAAAAAAAGGACCCTGTCAACATAACACAATCATTGCTATTTGGAACCAATCAATCGGTGTCCATACGGTTTCCTTGAGCCGAATCCTTAACATGATCCCGAACGCCTTGAAGGAATGCTTCAACAGCATCACCACCACCCAATGGAACTCCCCCTCTACGCATGAATCCTCCATTTGCAACCGGAATTTTTAGGGCCTCGCTGATGCTCGGTAATCCACCATCCCTAATGGCCATCGTCAAGCTTGCTAGACTCTGCGCAAATTGAGGTGAGTGTAGAACTTTGCGCAGAATCTCTTTCTTTTGCGTCAGTTCGAGGGATCCCAGGGCGGCTTGAGCAATGTCCGGGTCCTGATCAGCTGCCGCGGCTTCGTCGAGATCATTGTCCTGTGCCAGGAGAAGCAGCGATGGTGGCAGGAAGCTCAGGAGATTGTCAACCGCTTTTTCGTCCGCAGATTCCAGGAAAGGCAATGTAGTCGAGGTTGTAAGTAGATCTTGCAGAGTAGTGAAAGGTCTCTCGGGGTCTTGGGATTGCCGTGAGCCCCCATGCAACGACTGCAGGAAGCTCTGCACGACAGATGAAGGATCCGAGTCAGCGGCGGCCCTGTGAGCCAAATGATGCTGGTTAGCTTGAATTCATGGAAAGGAACGCCTATAATCGTGACCAAAATATCCGAGCATATTGAATATCCCGGCTAGTAAAGTTCAAGACTAGAGACAAATAAAACTGTCGAGATATGTACCTACGCTCTTCCACCATCGGCACCACCCTCCCTCGATCCTTGGCCTTCCGCCCGAACATCACCGCCAGTCGCATCCGGGCCTGCTCCTCCGCTGTTTCCTCCGTGGTTGTGGTTCGGGTCATGGTCCACGCCTTCAACATCTTCCATAGTCTCGTCGTCATCGCCGCCCGAAGGACCACCTCGAGGAAGGTTGGCGATCTCATGTTCTACATCAACATCTTCACCCTGAAGTAGTCCGTTGACAATCTCTCCTAGCTTAAGATCTCTTTGGCTGAACCAGCTCGGGTTTCCGTCCTCGTGCTGAGTCTTGGACTGCAGCCAGAAGAGGTACCGTTGGGAGCTGGAGGAGAACTTCAAGACGTAGATACGGCCATTGGTAGGTGCTGTAGAGTCGACAGGCTTGTAAGGCACAAAGCATCCATCGGAGGGAACCATTACCAGGTCGAGCTCGGGTTCCGTGTGGGGAGCAGATCTGGGGCGCCAGCAAAAGTGTACCAGCTCATCTTCGGAGTAGAGGTAGATGTAACCGGGGGTGGGCTTGGGCTTGACGACGGAGGTTTCACCGGACGTCTATCAAAAAACAAACAAATGTGGTGAGTAACGTGTTGACAGTGGCGGGTGGGGGAAAGCTTCATATCCAACTAACCTCGAGGTCACAGATACCCGCTTTGAAGGTAATAATCGGAGCTATAGACATGGTGTATTCTGGTGTAGGCTAATGGAAGGTAGCAAAAAAAAAGATTTGAAAATATACACAAATTCTCTAGGCTAGAAGTTTGATGATAGGCGCACACTAACGATGCGGCAAAGACAGTGTAGGTTGTGGACTGACGGAAGAAGAAGCTGAAGCAGTAATGTACGTCAGTTCGTCGCCCGCAAACAAGTCGGGCAAGTAACGTGATGAAGAATGGAGGGAGCTTGGGTTTCTGCGGGACTGGTATCTACGGGTGACCGGAAAGGCGGACGGCAAAAAAGACACGTTTTCTGCCTGAGGCCACCAAAGCAGCGGTTATCGGGCTATCGCTATCAAGGGGCGCCGAATCGGCACTAGCGCCTTTCGGCTAGGGCTCGCGTCCACACAAACTCACACTTTCCCGTCCTGGGGCGCAAGTAGCAAGTCACACATCAACTCCAACAACCACCCGCCGTCGACAACCACCACCCTCCCCCTACATTCTTTTCAGACCACCTTCGTCCCCAGCAGCCAATATGTCGGACTCTACTGTTGGCCAGACGAAGCAGTTTGGAAAGGGCCAGAGGACCGTCCCTCACCCGGCCCAGAAGGCCCAGAAATGGTACCCCGTTGATGACGAGTCGCAGCCCAAGAAAGTCAGTACCACACCCCGTGCAAGAGCCAGAAAATGAGGTGGAAACGGATGCGGTTTCGTTATGAACAAATGCGACGGGTTTGCGCTGGTCATTGGGAAAGATTGAACCTCCTGTATAAAAAAGCTGGAGGTTTGGGGGAAAATCAAAGATTCAGGGCCAGTGCTCTATACCGCATGAGTTGATAAGGAAATCGCATCTTGGAGAAATTGGGGCCCCGGAATTCGAAATGGACAAGAAGGAATTGGAACAGGCATTCTGACATGGTTATTTTATATACATATAGGTCCGCAAGGCTATCCGTCCCGCTAAGGTCCGCGAGAGCCTCCAGCCCGGTACCGTTCTGATCCTCCTCGCCGGCCGCTTCCGTGGAAAGCGTGTCGTTCTCCTCAAGCACCTCGAGCAGGGTGTTCTCCTCGTCACCGGTCCCTTCAAGATCAACGGTGTTCCCCTCCGCCGTGTCAACGCTCGTTACGTGATCGCCACCAGCACCCGTATCGACATCAGCGGTGTTGACGCCCAGACCATCGAGAAGGTCTCCGCTGCCGACTACTTCACCAAGGAGAAGAAGGCTGAGAAGAAGACCGAGGAGGCTTTCTTCAAGCAGGGAGAGAAGCCCCAGGTATGTGCACATACACACCCGTGGTTGGGCTCTTCCTTCGAGAAGAGTCCGACTTTTGCGGAAGTGGCCGGATGATACTGATGTAGCGTTTTTTCTCCATCAACAGAAGAAGGTTGTTGCCAGCGCCCGCGCTAGCGACCAGAAGGCCGTTGACCAGTCCATCCTCGCCTCCGTCAAGAAGGAGGCTTTCCTCGGAAGCTACCTGGCCAGCACCTTCAGCCTCCGCAACGGCGACAAGCCCCACGAGATGAAGTGGTAGATGTGTGACGCGGCGGCCGCGGGTTCGGTAGTTATTGTGGAGGAGTCCTGCGAGGGGCGGCGGCTAGAACCCCCTTTCAATCTTTTGCAAGCAACTGGTCGAACTCCACAACCGGCACTTGCGAAAGGAAAGGGGGGTCGCAGGAGGAAACAGCTCATGAAGTATATGTAACTCGATTCGAGCCTCATGTTTGCTTAGGATTGCGGTTTTTTTAATGCCGAGGTTAAAAAAGGAAAGGAAAAACCGGTTGTTATTTCATACTTGATCTCCCTCAAAACTGAACTGTCTTCCTCCAGCAATTCTGGCCGTTTCACACCCCCTTCTTGCAGTCGATAACTTTGAGCCGAAATGAAAAAGAAAAAAAGAAGAATACCATTTCCAGCTGTTCAATTTTATGTTACTACACTCTGTTCACTACGACTATTCCAATTTCTTTCAATATCAGGTTCGGGCGGAAAATATCAAAAGAATTGGGCATTTTACTATATCAACGATCCACTACTGTTCCTCTGCGGTAGATCAAGTTGTAGTTGATCATTCATATCCACGATGTATGATGGCATAGTATTTGTGTGTGTATCGACTATCTACTACTTATCTGCTTTTGGCAAAGACATTGCCGGGATTCCGATTTCGACCCCAGCCCCACATGCTTATTCACATTTCACACTGATAACGATAACATTTAGAAAATAGTAATGGATAGAAAGCAGCTCATCTATAAAACACCAGACCAAGTCCAACCCAACCCAACCATGTCGAACCAAACTCCCTGCCAGTCTATATCACCCATTGCGCGTACATAACATCAGAAATAGCATCACATCATAAGATACAAGACCCATAAACACATACTAACTAACCAACCAACCCCACACACCATCGATATACATATCAACGAAATATATATTTCCCCACCAAACCAACTCACAAGTTCTGCTTCAACTTTTTCTTATGCTTCCTCTGCGTCTTCTTAGCATGCGAATCCAACGCCTCCTGCACCTTGGCCTCAAAGATCTCCTTCCCCCTAAGAACAGGTGTAGGCTCATCCTCATCATCCTCTGTGTCCGCTATCAGCACCTCACCCTCTTCATCCCCAATCGTAGTCTGACAGAACCAGTCCGCAATACCCCAGGGGCCGAAATTCCCGGCCGCGCGATTCAGCAGATGCTTCTCGACTCGACGAGCGATCCCGCCCAAGAGGAAGAAGTCCATCGGCATGGCAGAGTATCCCGAGTATGCTAGAGTCTCTTCCAGCGAGACAATGCTCAAGTACATGGCGTAGGTGATCATGTGGAGGCGGAGGAATACAGCGGGGAGTAATGTGGGGACGGTATTTCCGAGGAGGTAGGGAATAGGGTGGTCGTAGTGGGCGGTGGAAGGGTAGGGCGCGTGAAGCGAGTGGTACCAGGTTTGGTGGAGGGAGGAGATGTAGCGCGTGATGCGGTATTTGTCATTATGGAGGACGAAGCGGTGGATGGTGTATGCGAGGATCTGGAAGTTGTGCGCGCGCGTGATTAGTGAGTGTTGTTACGGGTGATCGCCAACACTGGGAAGTGTGGGCATTTCGAAATAGGACTTACCTCTCGGAGTAGTAGGACACACGCGAGATGAAAGGCAATGTTCCAAGGTATGATAGGGATCGTAAAGGATACTTTGAGGGCACTGCGCGTATTGAAATACCCGATGCGAAGAGTTTCGATGGCAGCTTGCACGGCGATGCTTATGAAAATGTTGAGGAATGACCATCCTGCGACTTTAATCTCTCGAACTCGAACTCCTCGTCTCTTGCTTCCTGTCGGTAGGCCCTGTTCACCATGCGCCTTGAGCAGTACGGCGGCGGAGGGGACAAGCGCATCGAATAGGAAAAGCAGCGCCGAGGGGAGGATGTAGAACAGCAGTCGTACGCCTATGGAGCCGAACAGTTCTACCTTAAAAGGGGAATGCGACAGGATGAGAGTTGTCCATGTCATGTAAAAGAAGATCAAGTTGAAGGTGGTGTAGGAGGGGGTGTAGGTGAAGAGGCAAAAGAACAGAGCTGGGAGAGCCAAGACCCGGTTCATGATGTCGACGGCGATCGGAAGGTGTTGAGGGTTCTGAAATGTAACGATTCGGTAGCGGGATCACAATATTTAGTGTCACCTTGCATGCTTTCGCAAGCGCATCTTATATAGTGAAAACTATGGACAAGGGCGCAAAGCAGAAGAGAGTTTTGTGGCTGTCGAGGTGAAAGACAGCCGCAGGAACAATGGAACAGCAAAGTGCCTGCAGCAGCCGCCCAACGTCACGACCCACTAGCCCTAAACTGGAGCCTCGCTTTGTCGACTCCGCGGCTATTTTCGGCCGCGAACAAAGGTGCCATCCAAACATTCGTTGGAGGTTTCAATCTTGCCAGCAGCCTCAAAGGCATCGTTCGGTTTCTACTGCATCCCTATTGGACAGCGCCTCTCCGTGTAGAGACGCTTCGAATCCCTGCACCGAGCTCCTAGTTACAGTATAGCCTATGGAATCTGGCCTTCAAGCTAAAACATGAAGACAGTGGAACAATGGTGACCTTGAAATAATGATCAATCGGAATTTTTCAGTACATGATACTCCAGCGAACATAATAATGGCCATAAGGATAAAGAGAGGACACGCTCAGGGTATCTAACGCATACACCAAACGACGGCACACAAAGCATAGAAGACCCCCATTGATTACTCTCTCGGGCGAGATGGGACGCCGTGCTTCTCACCCCAGCTCCAGGCCTGCCTCCTGAGATCGGGGCTGACATGCAGGAACAACAAGTTGCTGAGCCAGCCAGTGAAAGTATCCTTAATGAATGAATTCCGTTGGCTGCCTCCGAGCGCTGATCCCTTCATCACATCGCCAACGAACATCGTGGTGATCATGTACTCGCCCCTCTCCAGGGCCTTGATCGCAATGTTTGCAACCTCCCTCGGAGTCTGTGGCTTGTCAGCAGCCTCCAGCTTCTTAGTAAGCTCCGGCTTGAGCTTCTGTTCGTTGTCGAATCCAGGGCTGAGAATGCCCATGGGGAAGACTGTATGGATCTTCACGTCCGTGGCTGGAGCCTCCGAGCGGCACTTGTCGGCGCGAGAACCGTTGTACATCTCAATTTCTTGGCTGAGAGTATCAGACAATGAGCGGATCGCGGCTTTGGCTGGCGAGTAAGGAGCATAACCAGCAATGGGCACAAATGCGAGGGTAGAGCATGTGAAGATAAGGTGTCTGGGAGGTAGTGGCATCTGCTGGCTGGGGCTAATAGGTACTAGCCACCGTCTCAGGATGGCATGAGCAGTGTTGGCAGCTGTCCAGTACACCGTATCCATTTGGTCCCTCAATGTCTGGACGGGGGTCTCGGCAAAGAAGCCGGGGCTGCAGTATCCTGCGCAGCACCATACGATATCGGGAGATTGTCCGTGGTTCCATTCGGTGACTTCGGCCATGACACGGTCACACTCCGCAGCATTGGTCAGATCCGCACAGATGTAGTGGAATCTCTGCCGGTCGGCTTCAGCCGCCGTACCCTTCAAGAGAATTGAGAGTTAGCTGAGATTCTTCCAAAAAAACCGAGGCTCTACTTACCTTGACAGCCTCGAGGGCATCCTGGAGCTTCGACTCCGTGCGTGCGACAAGCACAACATTTGCACCCTTCTCTGCAAGCTGGCAAGCCACGGCCTTGCCCATCCCCTCCGAACCGCCCGTGATAACGACGGTCTAAAGAAGAGGTTAGCCAACCATGCTAAGGGCAACACATGGGAGGCGACGATGGAAACATACCCTGCCCTGAACGACGAACTGATTACGACCAAAGCCGAACATTTTGCTAGCAGAGTATAGGAATAGTCCGCAAAGAATGGTATAAATTCCCAGCGTCGTCGGGGAAGAGTCGTAAAAGATGGTGGGTATCAGAGAATGCATAGGAAAGAAAGAGAAGTGAGATTGGGGGGAGAGAAAGGAAGAAGATGTCTGGGGCTGTTCGAAGCTTCCTGTTCGGGGACAATGGCCGATTGAGAGAGAATGAATCGGGATCTTGTTGCTTTTTGGGAAAGATGATAGGAACAGTTCCAGATAGGAAGGTGTGATCCTCCGCGGAACATGAGACCCGCCAAACGGTGCAAACACCCAACTGAGGCTAGTGTCTGCCGGGCGGTGAGAGTGTCCCTCCCAAATTTTTATTGCGAAAGTTTATCGATTCGCTGCGGAGGATTTAGTCCGGACTAGCAATTCTCTCTCTCATCCCCTCATACACAGTCTATCATGGGTAAAAAAAGAAAGGCCGGCGGTCGCCCTGCGGCCCCCAAGGCGGACAAGCATGGTCCGTCCAAATTCCACATCGAGGAGCGATTCGATGATTCGGAGGATGAGTTCCAGACTGGTCGCGACCAAATCCTACTAGAAGAGGCGCCGGAAGCAAAGAGACGTCGGAGAGTGGCTGAGGAAGGTTTGTTGTACAAAGCGCATGCTGTGGGTATGCTTAACTAACAGGTTTATGCTTCTAGAGGAACTTCTCCAGGCATCGGACGAAGAGATCATGGGTTACGAGGACGACGACGACGATGAAGACGATCTAGATCTCGATGATGAGGAAGACCTTGACGAAGGCGACGACTACGACGAGGATGACATGGATGGTATTCAGTCAAAATCCAAGTCGAAGCGCGGCGGCAGTCCGGGATCTGAAGACGACGAGGAAGGTATCGCCGCTTGGGGTTCGTCCAAGAAGGACCTTTACAGTGCGGATCAGATCGAAACGGAAGCAGACGCTCTTGAGGAGGAGGAAGAAGCCAAGCGACTTCAGCAGAAGCATCTGCAGGCCATCAACGAGGAAGACTTTGGCTTTGACGAATCTGAATGGGTTGAATCCGGCAAGGACCAGAAGGATGCGGGGGATGGCGGTGAGGTGACAGAGGTTCTACCACAACTGGAGATTACGGAGGATATGAGCGAAGAGGAGAAGTTGAAGATACTCAAGTCCAGATATCCCGAGTTCGAACCCCTAGCGAAAGACTTTGCCGACCTTCAGTCCACGCATCAGGCTCTCGCCAAGGCCGCTCGGAGCTTCAATGCCAACGATGACTCCGAAGATGCCCCGGATTCCGCACCTGTTGCAGTTGTCAAGTTCCGCGCTCTGTCTGCTTACCTTGGTACGATCGGCATGTACTTTATGCTCCTGACCTCTTCCACCGACGACTCCGGCAAGCCTGCTCCGCTATCGCCTGCTCAGCTACGAGCCCACCCAATAATGGGATCCCTAGTCAAGTTCAGGAAACTCTGGGAGACCGTCAAGAACCTTAGTGAACCCGAGCCGGAGGCATCAGAAGCCGAGGATGACTCCGAAGTTGATGAAATCATGTCCGACGCACCTACGGCCAAGCAAAAGAGCAAGGGCAAGGAGGAGCAAACTTCCAAGAAGAACAAGAAGAAGACAGAGAAGGTATCCAAGGCACAACGCGCAGCCGAGGCAGCACAAGCCGAGGCAGAGGCTCGGCGAGCAGAGCGACTCCGACAGACCGAAGCCAACCTGGCCGATCTATCGAAGCTCGTTTCCGGATCGAGCAAGAAACGAGCCGCCCAGAAGACCAAATCGAGCAAGGAAGCCGACGACTCCGACTTCGGTGACGAAGACGCCCTCACAGCCAAGGAAGCCGAAGAGAAGGCCAAGCAGAAGCGTTCTCTCCGCTTCTACACATCTCAACTCGCACAGAAAGCCAACAAGCGTAACGCAGCCGGTCGTGACGCAGGTGGTGATGCAGATCTTCCTTACCGTGAGCGTCTAAGGGACCGCCAAGCCCGCCTGAATGCCGAAGCCGAGAGACGTGGTAAACAGAAACTGAAGGACTCCGAGCAGCTGGGCGGCGACAGTGACGAGGAAGACCACCGGGTCGCCAAGCAGCTCCGCGGCGACGAAGGATCTGACGATGACGACTACTACGACATGGTCGCGGCTCGCGGCAAGCAGCGCAAGGACGACAAGAAGGCGCGCGCTGACGCCTACGCTGCTGCGGCCCGTGAAGGCGGCCACGTTGAGATCCAGGAGGAAGTCGGCCCCGATGGCAAGCGTGCTATCACCTACCAGATCGAGAAGAACAAGGGTCTTGCGCCTAAGCGTAGCAAGGACTCTCGCAACCCTCGTGTCAAGAAGAGAAAGAGATACGAGGAGAAGAAGAAGAAGCTCGGCAGTATTCGCCAGGTGTACAAGGGTGGTGAAGGTCGTGGTGGATATGGTGGTGAACTTACGGGTATCAAGAAGAACGTGGTCAAGAGTGTTAAGCTCTGATTCTAGTTCTTCTGGTTCTGTTTCTTGGTACTGCGGTAGCACAGTTGGAGACATACATTACTGGCGTTCAATGTGTGCGAAAATGGGTCTTTGTGTGTATATAGATAATCTTCTACTCGATGATACAAACTTTTGTCTGACTGATCAATCCTGGGTTTGCTGGATTTAGCTTCCATCAGTAATTGTAACCGAGTAGTATAGAACAATCTTATAAAGACCATGAAAGCGACGGATAGTCCGTCCAGGTGCTAGTGGTAGTGGTAGTAGTTGCCAGTGTGGCAGACTCTCATGAGGTTCCGACCTTTCACGGCATCATGATCTGTACGGGTGAAAATATATAACGTGGCAGTTAAGGACCCGCACCAGATCCATCGAACATTTTCTCCAGCCTATCCCTCACCAACTTAGTAACATCACAAGCCTCTGACAGATCCAACGACAGGAACTCTCTTGCTAATCTGTCCTTCAAGCAAGACCCCGTTAGCAATCTCAACAGAGGACCAGAAGCAAACAGATAGCATATATCCTACTGCATCTTCCAGAGCCTGCGTCTCTTGAGCCGAAAGCACAGCGCAAGCGGCAATCAGATTTTCACCACGGGCAGATAGTGCGGCAATTTCGTTTGCTCGATCGACGATAGTCTGGCTGATTCCGTTCATTGCAGCGCATCTGTATCGTCGTGTTCAGTCAGAAATTGTCCTTAGATTCTTGATTCTCCCGTAGAGGAAAGGAACGCACATTGTTCCAAAGCTTTGATCGCTTCGTCCTAGGCGAAAACTATGCCATGTCTCTTAGTACTTCCTGCTTATAAGTGCAGTGAGAGAATGGCGCTATACTTATAAAGATAAGTAATTTGATCTTCAGCTTCACCGGGTTCTTCATGCACTCGGACTTCCATGTGGCCGAGCTGTAACTGCGGTCTGGGTTTGAGGTATCCGTTTGCGAGAATCTCATGAAAATGCGTTGCCGCTATGACTTTGGGAGCATCTTCACGGTTTAGTAGGTTCTCGAGGACTCCGCATGCCAGTCCGATTCCATCTGAGAGTTTCAGCTTCTGGCTAGACATTCGAGGTTGTGGGTATACGAACCATACTCATTGGTGCCTTTACCGAACTCATCTATCAACAGCAGACTATGGCCGGTTACCTGCTTCAGGTCAAATGATAGCTGCTGCAGATCGTTCATGAAGGTACTTTGTATCTGTGTTGCGTGCAAAAAGTTAGATTTTTAGTATGATAGACGGCTCACCAACTTACTTGGGAGACGCTATCTTGAGTGTTTGACTTGACCAAGATTTTGTCGATGATCCCAAGTTCTGCGCTTTCAGCTGGGACAAAGCTATTATGCTGAGTATTATGGCTTTGATTTTCTTGGACCAGGTGTTGCATACCTTCCCACCTGCGCTAGATAGATGATGAGAGCTACCTGCATAGCACCTCATCAGCTAGCTTTCATTGGTGCCAGAGTAGAAGCTCACCTGCTTCATGTAAACGCTCTTCCCAGAGTAATTCGGTCCTGTAAGTAGTAGCATGCTTGGTTCACAGTCATTCTCGTATGGCTTGAGTGTTGTGCAGATTGGTTCCACCGACTCTCTCTGTGTTCTTCTGCCAATTAGATAGGTATCATTGGGCACATAAGACGAGACTGTCAGCTCTTGTAGGATATGTCTTCTTTTAAATTAGCTTTCTGGGCACATGTGCGCGCCAGCTGTCTTACCTGCCACCCTTGATCTTGATAACATCTTCTTGCACCATCTTAGGTCGCACCAACTTGTAGGAGCTAGCTGCATGAGCCATTGCAAGTAGACTATCACAAAGTGAGATAACTGCATCAATCGTCCAGACCTATCTTTTACCTGTCTATTTGCCCACATATATCTGACGCCTCCAAAAGGACTTCTTCATACTGAAGTACCCTTTGTGCAAGGTCGTAAACAATCTCAATCTCCCTCTCTATTAGCTTATCAGGTCGTTGTCCACAAAAGTGCATTAAGAGCCGAAGACAAACCACAGATTATCCCGTAGATGTCACCTAATTTGTCATCCATCTCCCTCATCCTGAAGTCCTTTAAATAAGCTCTGTTTTCTGTGAAAAACATAAGCTCCCACTCATTTTCGGCGCCTCTGTAAGCGGCGTCTCGCGCATTATTCAGTGGGATTGCAATGTTGAAGCCGAGTTGCGGGAAGTAAACGACATTGACATCTATATCGTAACTCTCGGGGATGGTAGTTGCTATCTCTATCGCAACCTGCTTCAAAAGGCTGTTCAGGCCGTCATATCTGTCTTTAATCCGATCTAAGTCCCTGTCTATTCCAGGCTTCACAACTGTTCTGCCTTGTTCCTCAGAGCTATCAATGTCGACCTTCTATAGTCAGGATTGGTTAAGATCGGGAATGAGTGCTATGCATACTGTTTCTTGTATCATTCTGCCGACTTTGTACAGTTGAGCTGCCTCAAAAGCACGGAGCGCCTGCAACATGGTTAGCTGATTCTTGCAACAGCGATATTGATTGGAACCTTGCTATGTAAAGCCAGATTAGTCCCACCAGAAGTCTCTCGCAAAGCGTCGTAAATGTCGATGCCATAAAAGGAAAACTTATGCCATATTAGCCGAGCATCACCAGAGTCAGAATGTTATGACATACGGCCAGCAAAGTAGCCCACACAGTCGCCTTGAATCCCATAATCTTCCCGCTTCCGGTACTGATGCCCTTTCGAAGGTTAATCATCACATAATGGAGGTTCTTAATATGCTTCAAGCCTTTGACCATTTTGTCGAAAGGGTTAAAATTGTCAGTCCTAAGATACACACCAATGAAGGAATTCCGCTCGTTGATAACGTCAAGTTCCACGCTCGGACGAAGGAACATCTGCTTCAGTTGGTTCCTTCCTTGGGGTGTACATGCAAAGCGCTGGAACAGGCCATAAACCGATAGCCCTTCTTTTGATGAAGTAGATTTCCTTCCTGGGCCATGATTCACCATACTGGGGTGGGATTCGGACTCCATAATTTGGAGCGAAAATAAGGTTCTGCCGTTGACAAACCTGCTCCGTTGTAAATAGGTCGTTTATCGGTTTTTAGGAAGACGAAGGCTTACATAGTTCCAGTTAGAGCGAACATTTCCACAGACGATACTCTGAGGATTCCCAAGGCTCTTTCGTTGGATATCGACATGGAAGCCCGGCGCCTTTGTAAATAAGCGAGGATGACACCGGCACATCCAATTGTCACTGTGTTTTCCATATCGACAGAACCGTACACATTCAAAAGCTTGCCTTCCTGCAAAGTGAGGTCCAGATTCTCGGCATCCATTTGTTCACCATCAACCAAACCACTGTGTGGCACTAAGAACTTGATGCGATGCTCATGTCTTGAGGATAAATCCAAGGCAATCAATCTGTTTTTTGCGTTGGAAAAGTTGAATTCTTGTGATGGACGGACTTCAAGTTGGTAGGGCACATAGGAGAGAGTATCTGCGAATATCAGATATGTTCGATTTTAAAAAGACAGCAAAGTATGCTCCACCAACCGCTATTTCGTTCAGACCACGGTCTTTCTTGGAGGTTGTTTAGATCCACACGGGGAGATATCAAGAGTACTGTAGGCTTCGTCTGGAGGACCACTTCAAACTCGTTAGCCGCTGAAGTACGGAATGGGGAAGGTCAGACAAACAACTGTCGATAATCTCCTTAGTGGAATAGCGTAGATCGCCTAGGAGGTATAGCTTCTCTTCCAGCGCAGAATAATAGGAACAGCCGACGGTACCCGAATCTCTCACATCCACTGCCACTACAACTTGTTCAAGTTCGTCATCGACGGCGTGCTCAAACAGACCACTTCCAGATCGATAAAGCTCAGTATCGTTGGAGGTAGATGCTCTCGCTCTTAGTGTTTCTTGCGAAGTGGGCGGCAAGTTGCTTGAAAACCTCGATTTGGGACGGTCGTCATGGTTGGACCAGGTATTGAAAGACTCGAAGTGTGAGGGATATGTCGTACGCTTTCTCTTCGTTTGTGGCTCCATAACGCATGGATGGTTGTTGTCAGATTGAGAAGTGCCTGCTAAGAGGCGCGTCCTATGAGCCGAGTGATATGGAAGAACACGCCTTCAAAGCGGCATTACTGAGCCAGATCAAGTGACAGCGCGGGGAATCAGAGCACGGAGGAAAACAACGAAATGGAGATTCTATAGTAATTGAGATCAATACATAAATATATATACAATTTAGTCGTCACATATGATACAATAGAGATTATGCTATGATACAATGAGTAAGAGTAGAGATCAAGTCATACAAGGTCATCATCTAAACACCTTTTCCAGACAATAGCGCCAATACCCAAAGATAAGGAGATCAACATGAGCAAGGAAAACCATTTTATGAGCTTTCAGTTTCTGTCGCCACCGGGGCTTCTGCTGCTACTGCAAGTCCACTCTTGTCTGCATTGAACGTGACACGAGCGGTTTGCCCAGACGTGACTTCGCCGCGGATGATCTTATCAGCCAGCTTGTTGCCGATTTCTTTGGCGATCAAGCGGTTGAGGGGCCGAGCTCCGTATTTAGGATCATAGCCCTTGTCGCAAAGCCAGTCTTTGATCTCGTCGTCAACTTGAAGAGTCATTCGGCGGTCGTCGAGACGTGATTGCAGCTCCTTCACTCTGATATCAACAATATCCCTCAGAGCGTCGCGGGACAGCCTCTTGAAAATAATAAACTCGTCGATACGGTTGAGGAACTCTGGCGGATAGGCCGACTGTACAACATCCATAACCGACTTTTTGGTTTCAGGCGAAAGCTCGTTATCGCCACCTTCCTTGTAGGGGTGCAAAGGATCGGCACCTACAAGAATGTCGGCGCCAAGATTCGATGTTAGAACAATCAGAGTATTCCTAAAGTCAACCTTATGGCCCTGAGAATCTGTGAGGAACCCCTCATCAAGGACTTGCAACAGTAAAGCAGAGATGTCGCGATGCGCCTTCTCAAATTCATCGAATAGCAGAACTGCGTAGGGCTTCCTCCTCACGGCCTCTGTAAGTTGACCGGCGTCATCGTATCCAACATAGCCGGCTGGAGAGCCGATCAAACGACTGATAGTGTGCTTTTCTTGGAATTCGCTCATGTCGAACCGAACAACAGCTGTCTCCGTGGAGAACAGGAACTCAGCCATCTTCTTGCAGAGCTCTGTCTTGCCAACACCCGTAGGACCAAGGAACATGAACGAGGCGAGGGGTCGATTCTCTCCGCTAAGGCCTGCTCTTTGCATGCGGACTGCATTTGCAACTGCGGAGAGAGCCTCGTCCTGTCCACGAACGGATTTGCGTAGGGTGTCTTCCATTTTGATGAGTTTCTCCACCTCACCGGCCATTAGCTTGTTGACGGGGATGCCAGTAGTCCGAGAGACCACGTTTCCAATGTCATCAGC
The DNA here is from genome assembly GCF_000002855.4 of Aspergillus niger. Classification (NCBI taxonomy): domain Eukaryota; kingdom Fungi; phylum Ascomycota; class Eurotiomycetes; order Eurotiales; family Aspergillaceae; genus Aspergillus; species Aspergillus niger. Next base: position 805,815 of record NT_166524.1, read on the forward strand.
GGTGACGGAGTCGTGAATGAGACTAGTCTGGGCCTTTGTGGCTTGCTCTTCGCCCTCTTTAGGCAGCTTGGCTTCGAGACTCGGAATGGTGGCATATCTCAGTTCACCAGCCTTTGCAAAATTTCCTTCTCTTTGAGCTTTCTCCAATTCGAAACGAGCACGCTCCAGCTCCTCTTTGGCACGCTTGAGTTCTTCGATTTCTGCTTTCTCCTTCTCCCATACCTCAGTCAATTTCCTCGCTTCTTCTTGTTTGACTTTCAGGTCTTCCTGAAGTTTATCTCTTCTTTCGCGGCTACTGACGTCAGTCTCCTTGCGAAGCGACTCGAGCTCAATTTGGATGGTGGTAATATCGCGGTCGAGCTCTCTGATCACATCGGGCTTCGATTCTTGCTGTAGTCGCAAGGCGGACGCCGCCTCGTCTACCAGATCAATCGCCTTATCGGGAAGGAACCGATCCGTGATGTACCGGTTGCTGTAAGTTGCCGCCGCCACCAAAGCACCATCCGTGATTCGGACACCATGGTGCACTTCATACTTGTTCTTGATACCACGCAAGATGGATATAGTAGCAGCAACCGAGGGCTCCCCGACTTGGATAGGCTGGAAGCGTCTAGCCAAAGCCACGTCCTTCTCAATCAACCTGTACTCGTTCAAAGTCGTGGCACCGCAACATTGCAGCTCACCGCGAGACAAAGCCGGTTTCAGAAGGTTGCTGGCGTCGATACTGCCTTCCGCCTTTCCCAAGCCAAGTAAGGTATGAAGCTCATCAATGAAGAGGATTACACCCCCTTGCGCATCCTCGACCTCCTTAAGAACAGATTTCAACCGCTCTTCAAAATCACCTCTGAACTTAGCACCAGCAATGAGAGAACCCAGATCCAGCGCAATAACACGTTTGTCCTTGATGCTCTCTGGAACGTCTCCCTGAACAATCCTCTGTGCCAAACCCTCCAAGACCGCAGTTTTTCCGGTACCCGCAGCTCCAATCAGAACGGGGTTGTTTTTCGTTCGTCTGGAGAGAACCTGAATGGTGCGATGGATTTCGGCATCACGTCCAATGACCGGGTCCAGCTTGCCTGCCTTAGCCCTGGCTGTAAGGTCGACACCGAACTGTTCCAAGGCTGACTTTTCTGGTTCACCACCAAGGTTCATGCGATGTGTGCCTCCGGGAGGATGAGGGCGGCCATTGGCATAAGTGCGTATAGGCAAGACGGACGGGTGCCGGGCGAGATTCGCGATCCGGGTGCGCGCAAGTAGACGCAATGCTTGAGAAGGTTGAAGAACGCGGTTCGATGACGGTAGGGAGGATGGCCGGAGAAGCCGACCCCGAGCGAGTTGTAACCTTGACGACATGGTCAAAACACCGACCGTATGCACAGTTGGGTGTGAAAACAAATGGCACAACACTGCAGATCTTCAGTCGAGCTCCCGATATAGCTGGGGGAAACCTATATACCTCGCCGGGACAGGCGGCCAGCCGATTGCCTCTCAGGCGTCGCGAGGCTTCTCGAAGGCTCCACCGCACGGCGGACGGTGAGTGGCGGAAGCTCCCCCAAGAGGGCCAGCTAGCTCCGTCACCGTGGGGTCACATGACCGGCCGGAATGAGGGGCTCACTTGGTGCCGCCGAAAAATTTCACTACTCGGACCCTCCGCTGAAAAAATACTTCAGAACACCTTTCCCCTCCTATTTATTCCTCCTTTTCTTCTTCTTTTCTTCTACTCACCACACACATCCCCCAAACACACATTCACAATGGGTTTCACTGATCTCGCTTCCGAAGCCGGCCTCACCCGTATGTTCACATTTTCCCTCTCTTTTTTATCATTTCCCTTTCCAATCTGCTCTCAGCAGTAACTAATGGTACCCCTCAGTTGCCAACAACTACCTGGCTACCAGGAGCTACATTGTTGGGTAAGGCACACCTTTAGGGATCCTTCCCCCCCTCCCCCCTTAGCATTGGTACCTTGTGAAAGATTCTTCCTTGTTTGCATGATGAAAAGAAATTGGTCCGTGTTTATGAGGCGGCTTAAGACCCCGCTGCAAGATTAAACACAATTGCGAGCAATCGCGTTTCTGATTACTTGGAAAAATTCTTCTTTGCTTTTTGTTTTCCGTCGTTCATGGATATAATCACTAGCGATGATGGTGGCATGAAGCTAACTGGAATATAGCGATGCTCCTTCCCAGGCCGATGTCGTGACCTTCAAGGCCTTCTCCGGTGCCCCTGACGCCGAGAAGTACCCCCACGCTGCTCGCTGGTACAAGAACATCGCCTCTTTCGAGGCTGAGCACGCCACTCTCCCCGGCGATGCCTCCAAGCCCTACACTGCCTACGGCCCCGAGTCCACTGAGCTGCCCACCAACCCCAAGGCTGCCAACGACGACGACGACATGGACCTCTTCGGCTCCGACGAGGAGGAGGAGGACCCCGAGGTCGTCAAGGAGCGTGAGGCTCGTCTTGCTGAGTACAGGAAGAAGAAGGAGGCCAAGCCCAAGCCCGTTGCCAAGTCTCTCGTGACTCTTGAGGTTAAGCCTTGGGGTATGTTCCATCTTCCATTTTTGGATCTTGTGTATGATTCTAACTCGCTACAGATGATGAGACCGACATTGAGACTATGGAGGCCAACGTCCGTGCCATTGAGATCGACGGTCTTGTCTGGGGTGCCTCCAAGTTTGTTGCCGTCGGTTACGGTATCAAGAAGCTCCAGATCAACCTTGTCGTTGAGGACGAGAAGGTCTCCCTTGATGAGCTCCAGGCTCAGATCGAGGAGGACGAGGACCACGTCCAGTCCACCGATGTTGTAAGTAAAGATGAACACCTAGGGCGTCGTGATGATGCTAATGAAACCCCAACAGGCTGCCATGCAGAAGCTGTAAGCGGAACGTTTAATGATGAAGATAAATGGCGTGATGATGGATTATTTGATGCTATCCCACGGAAATATACTGTCATGAACTTGAATAACCCAAGCCGATTGGGGACACCCCTCGGCATAACGAATACCAAAAACCAAAATAAATACCCAATTAATACACTACTGGTGCACATGTAGTCGATAACATCGTAGATTGGTAGTTCCATCCCACCAAACCCACACAAAATAATCACACCAAGTGGGATGAACTGAACAAATGAGGTGCTGCCCAATTCAATCAAAACTTGGTTGGGCCTTTGGCGGGGTGGGTGATCCGGACCTGAATTCCTTGCCAAGTGCAGAAGAGGTACAATTGGTCTACCGTAGAACCCAGTACGCAGATTACATACAGCTAGCTAACTAACCAACTAGGTAAGCAAGCTACTGATAGACTCCAAGATCACCAGCGAGCCGATCTCAACCACGGGCCCCCCATCCAACACCAAGACCCTTCTAGTTACTCATTCATTCCCGATCCCTCAGAATATCGCGAAAGAAAGGGAAAAAAAGAAGAAAGAGAAAAAAGATGGGATTCTTCTCCCGCATCATCACATTCTTCGGCCTCGTCCTGCTCGCCCATGCGTACGTTGCAACACCTTACCCACCTACATCGATCCCTCCACACCACACCATATCAGATCAAATCACAATCACATTGAAGAAGAACTGCCCTAGCTAACAAAATACATATCAATATATAGAGGCTACTCCGCCTACGAACACACCCTCCTTTACAGCAACACAGCAAGCATAGCAGGCACCGCTCTCCCGCTCGACATTGTCATCGAGGCCCTCGCATCACTAGTCCTCGTCTCGGCCGGGCTTGTCCTCGGCGCAGAAAAACTCAAGCCGATTAGTTGGAGTGAATGGGCGGGTCAGATTGAGCGCGAGGGTGGTGGTAGGAATCCGTATCTGAGGTTGGAGGAGCGGTATGGGTTTTGGGATGTTAGGGTGAGTTTTACCTCTCCATGATAGTATTTTGTGGAATTGGGGTTGTGGGATAAGTGTGTGTATGCTGATGTGTTGGTAGGCTAAGAGAAAGGAGTTTGCGGATTGGATGAAGGGGGAGGTTCCTATTAAGGAATGAGTGAAGGAGGGGATTGGGTTGGTTGGTTGGTTGGTTGGGATTTGGTTGTGGGATGGGTGTATTATACATGTACGTTTTGACTAACTGATTGATTGATGGGTTCGAAATGAAAAGATATTTGATTGATACAATTGCTTGTGGTATTGGAGGTGTATATTGAAATGGGTGTTTATGGGTTTACAAGGCTTGATATCAAACCCTGTGCTTGTTTGGCTTGGTGACTTACTACTGAGTCTAGGTGTGGAATATCGGGACGGTATAAGGGCGAGCATGGTACAGTCAGTCATTGAGGCATCTTTGGCTGAACGAATCGAGTTGTCGCAGAGCAGCGCTCGAAAGTGGCGGGGGCAGAGAAGATGCTGGAAATGAACAGGTTTAGGTCTACACAATACCTACCACGGACACGTCAATTTCCTTGACTGTGACGGCCAGGTTATCAGCCTCTTCACTCTTACCTACCTGCGGGATTTCTCTACGCTTTGAGCAAGAAAGTGGGATAGCCCAGAAACGCTCCCTCAACACGGGAATACCAACCTGCAACGCATATATCGTCATCAAATCCATCCATGACATCCAGCATATCCAACCCTGTCATATAGAATTCTTCAATAAGATTAACACGTTCTTTGCGTCCCCAGCTTCCGCGGACCATTATCCGCCATCTTGACTGGAATGTTGTCCATCCGTCGAACGGCCCGTTTTAGCCCCGGAATCCAAGATAAAGTGGCTGTGATGGGATGGAGTGAAATGGTGTAGGCATTCATTCAGAAGATGCGCTGCACACGCGATGGCATGTAAGTCAAAAATGTGTGTCAAGTAGTCGCGTACATGTCGACGCGTCCATCCATCGATCTTGTCATCCACATCGTCATCTCTTGAGCGTTGAGCATCGTCATCAATAATGATTTCGGGAATTATGTCCGGACTTGGATGTGGCAGAATTCTCCCCCTTCCGATTTATATAGTAGTTTGCGCGGGATGACGCGGCAGACCAATGGGGTAGGGTAATCGGTGTAGACAAACGTCGACAATTGATGTTGTGTTGATGCTGCTTGCTGGTAGGGTAAGTAGTTGTGCAGTCTGGTAGATGTGGACAAAGTAGGTATTGAGTAAAAGCAGTAAATAGTCTTCGGACTCGTGGTAGGTGTCACCGGCCTTCACTTTCTGATTTCAGTCATCCGTTCAGCTTTAGTCCTGCAGGTGACGAGAGCAAGGCCACGCAAGAGTCAGTAGATCATTGAATTGTAAGTCAGCGAATGATGTTCCGCATGCATTTTATAGTTAGGTCAATCATCCGTCGCAGTGGGAGGGTAAGTATCTGCTCATTCATAATGATTCTGGAAGTGGTGAGGCAATTCGGCCCCCTCTTGCCTGACACACTCCAGTGCTCAATCTTGGACTTTCCATCCGGTTCTATTTAAGGCGCTGTGTCGCAAACTTTCAGCCCGTCTTGGCTTATACCAGATAATAGAGTCATTAAAGACGGGAAGTGAGAAACATGTCCAATAGGGGGTCATTTTACTTGTTTTTTTAGCAGTTCGTAAACGAGGAGAGGTGGTGGGGTAAGTTGATGGTTTGATTAGTTGGGAAGAGAAACAAGCGCACGTCTAAAGCAAGACACGGAGAAAGGGCAGGATAACAACACAACCACACATAAGGTCAGGCCTTCTGACTGGCCTGAATGTAAGACATATCACGGTGACATGGAGGGTAAACGTAGACCTCTACTCCGTACAGTGGTTTGTCTGGATCTAATATCCAATAGTGGTTAATGACGCATTATCCAATGGTCATGGAAGTAATAACGGAAATGGAGATGATGGATGTTCCAAGTGGGTATGAATACGAAGATCTATTAGTGGTCATCGATAGGTGCAAGCATGAGGATGACAAGTCCTTTCTAAATAGCATTTTGCTGGCTGGGCCTAATTAGTAGTCTAGATGACGGGGGGAATTGGTGGGCAATAATAGTCAATAATGAGGGAAAGCAACGTAACCCAACCACCGCTTACAGCCTTACCCCGTAACACCGAGAACGATAGGTCTCTTTTTGCTTCTTTTCCCCTGCCTTCACGGGGGAGACAGGCACTATTTAGCGACCACAAAGAAAGGAAAACTCCGGGCCATGGACCCTGTTATGTAACGTGTATGTGAGTCTTCACCGAAAGGACATCACAGTTCAAAGGCTGGCGCCATTTACTTATTGATTGATTCTCATTATAAAATAGTATTCATTCAGTGCCCAATTTGGTGGCGCCCCCACCAATGGGAGGGTCTCAATCTCGACCGAAATAACGGGGGAGATGGAGATGGCGTCCGAGGGTTAAGATTGAGACAAAAGGGCGGGATGGAGAGAGGGGCTGTTGAGCATTGGCAGGGTTAGAGAGAGAAAGCCCGGTGGAATTCTTAGCCTCGCCTAGATATTACTGTAAATGAAGCCTTCCTTCTTCCTTAACCCTTGTGGCCTGCCATGCGTCATGTTCATCCCTGTACGAGGGAGGGAGGTAAGTAAAGTTGAGTCGAGGATGAATTCAGTGTTTATTATTGCCCAGTTGATAGGTATGGAGTACGTGTGCGAGGCACTTTTTCCCTTGCATCATGCGGGTGGTAATTAAGTAAAATGTCCGTATCAGACCCTCTTGAGAGCCGGAGATTTAAAACCCCTGATACCGCAGTACCTTACGGTAGACTGGTCTGGCCTAGTGCCATGTCTTAAATGGAGGAAGGCCGGGGAAAGACAGAAAGAAAAGGAAGGAAGAAAATAATAATAAAGAAAGGATTGATCGACACTTCCCAGGTCCATGCACACCTCGCATCGGTTGCATACGTACGCTTTGCTCATGTAGGAACAGGACAAGACAGCAACTGCCCTCTTGGCATCTTGCAGGTCAACCATACTATTTACCAACTAGTCTTGTGCCTCTTATTTATGGTTGATGTTAATTATTTTTCCGGATCGGCTGTACTCCGGAAGACGGCCGAGAATGAAAGGTGTGTAGAAGTTCTTAATGGACGAGCCATGCAGGGGTCAAATCACGTTCTATTGTGCGGTGGTGCCGAAGGGCTCGTCATGATCTTACGTCAGGTATCGATTGTGAGATTGGGATGGATGGATGATGCGTCTTTTGATGGTTTGTTACGTGGACAAGCAGGATCTGGCAGTAATGGAGGCTTGTTATCGGTTAAGTATTGCCGTTGCTACAGTATCTTTACTACAAGCCATCTCACCAACTTGTTTGTCGGTAAAACCCGTCAGCTGTTGTTGTTGTTCTTCTTCGAAGTGGCGTGCCTGACGGCCGTGGAAGGCTAGACTGGTCGGATGTACTGCCTCGTATGACAAGCTTTGAATGCGTGGCTGGGCAAGAACAAGACAGGATAGGACAAGGCATTCATGCGGTGGCAGGCATGCTTCGTGCGTTAAAACTTGAATAGTCTCTTTGCCTTTTTTTTTTTTCTTCTCAATTTCTCAATTTGCCAATTGGGCTGGTCCATGCGGGCCGGTGGTGCGCATGCCAGAGCGGCCCTAAGGATGGGTGACTCCGGTAATCTAAAGATTTAGTGGGAAGGGTGAAGGCCCGCCCCTTCAGTGGTGCTGTGACTGTCTAACGTCTATTTTTCCCTCTATAGTTTTACTCGACTAGATATTTTGTACCATTTGCTCTCTTAAGTCTAGGCGTGAAACTTCTCAAACAGGGTTAGAATGAGAATCAAACACAGGAGATATCCCTTAATAGATATTTGATCAGTGGTCCATCAAACTCAAAACAGATGAACGAGAGGAATTGAGAGACTGGGCTTCTATTTTCCTTTGCGTTTCTCCCACCCCCATTAATTTCTTCTTTCCCGCTTTGGTCAAGGGCCAGATTGAACTCAGGTTGCATTCACATTATTCGAACCAACCGCGGTGGCTCCAGGCGTGTAGATCTATAGGACACGACCATCATTGGGCGGGGCGCCCGCAGCAGGAGTGGATCGCGGCAGCTGACGCTGTGTTCCGATGGCCTCCCCAAAAATAGCAAAAAAGAGTCAGAGGTATACGCAACCCTCTTGCGGAGGAGGCCATTCAGAATGCTGACTAACTGGACTAGTGGCCCGTCTTTGCCTGCAATTAGTCCGACTTGGGGCACTGGAGTTGCGCCATCTGATGATTGTTTACTCTCCAGTACGCCTTGGCACTGGTCTTTCCAGCATCGCCCTGCACGCTCGACGCTGGCTCGTCCCGCCCTCTCAGCCACGGGCAGCGACTCAGACTCATCCAGAAAATGCGAGACGCGGACCGAGCTGCTGATGCTGCCCTTCGCCCGGTGGATCCCTTTCCCTCCCATTGCCACTAGGAGTGTAGACGAGGAGGTTGTGAAAGGTGTGCAGACAGGGCTGATGGGGATTGCAGAGGGATGAATGGCACCTGTTGTCCTGCAATTGCTTTTTGTCTTAATTTTATTATTATTTTTTTATTCCTAATTTATAATTTTTTGGCTCGAATCCTCTCTTTCCACTCCCCCTGCTTTACTCTATTTAAAGGATGCCCCTGCGCCTGTCAACCACTGCGTCCCTTTCCCTTCTTCCTCAAGTGATATAAAGCATCCCCCACGGTCGTTTCACGAACCTCAACAACTTTCGCTTCACCTCTTCACTTCATCAAAGACACTCGCTAGTCTACCGATCACCTCCGCACGATCCACTTCTTCAATCTACAACCGAGCACTCCGATCTCGATTATCACTCGCTAGCAAGATGCGTTCTTCCATCCTCCTCGTCGCTTTCTCGGCTCTGGCCGCTGCTCAGTCCTCCGTTGCTGTGGTAAGAATATTCTTTTGATAGTTGGTCCTCATGTCAGAGAACAACCTGCTAACATAACCCTAGCCCCAGGGTCAGCCCTCCGCTGCTGTCACCTCTTCCCCTGTGATCCCCACTCAGGGCTCTCTGCCTGCTGGTGCTTCCAGCGTCCTCATTGGATCTAGCGGTGTTCCCTCTTCCTTCGCGAAGTCGGCCAGCGCCTCTGCTTCCACTTCCACCAAGACCTCCACCAAGACCTCCAGCTCCGACTCTTCCACCTCCACCAGTGACTCTTCGTCCAAGAGCGGTTCCAGCTCCAGCTCCAGCACCTCTTCTGGCGCTGGTGTCCCTCTCGCTACCGCTGGCCCCGTCGGTCTTTCCGTCGTGGCTGGTGCTGCCCTCGCCGCTTTTCTGTAAATGAAGAGCGCAAGTGCTCTTCCTTGCCCTTAGATGGAGTCGAGTCTCGACCGTCACACACCCCACTCTGGTGGGGAACAGCAGATACCCATGGTGATCGAACCTTCCATCCAGTCTAAGCCGCAAGAAAGAGGCGCTATGAAATCAAAGGGGATGGATGTTCTGCGGATTTTCTTCTTCTGACATATGTAACATTGCTGGGAAGGCTTTTATTCTGTTTTGGATCTTCCTTTCAAAGGTTCACCGCGTGTTCACCAGAGATTCATAACTGCGGCGCACATAAGATTTCATTTCTCTAGTAATTTTTAATCGTTTAATGAGGACATGGTAAATACACACATTACACAGGGATTTCTGGAATGCCGAGACTGCCCCTTTCATTTCAAATCCAACCACTTGTAAGCCTGAAGTAGTGCGAGCTTAATCTGAAGGGAGAGCAAGCAATCGACCTAAGACGTTAAACCCCAGATCCTGAGTCGGACATAGAGCGTCAATTATGGGACCTACCGTTCATGGTGAGGGCTTGAGCCTATCCACTAACCCCAGATCTAGGCATTGACAACAAGTCTTGCGCCACCCTGAAGGGAACTATTCTAAATGTCATTCCGAAACCAACCGTTATCGAGGCCTCTAAACGGCCGCGTTTCCATATTGTAAGTCTCACGTGCTTTGTCATACTACTGCACCCCTGAAGCATTCATTAGTCACTTCCTGGGCCTGAAGTTTGGCTCACGTTCAACTTCAGTGACCTCTATTTCTGCTCCAATAGACCAACATGGCCTCGAAAGATGGACTTTCAGATGCTTAGAACCTATTATGCATTGCACGTAGTTGCTGGAACCAAGCCCTCAGGCCACCCAGCGACCTTGGTACCTTGGTGTCTATTCCTTTCACCTTTGAAGCATTAGCTTATAGTGGAAGTCTCGAATATGTAATCAGGTGAATAGTCCTGTGCTACTATTACCATGAGACGGTCCAAAGATAGTTGTATACGGTTGTTTAGCTTAAAAAGGAACTATACCACAATGGCTTGCGAAGTTACATCACTCATAGTAGCTACAGATAAAGCAAAGACGGGTGTATACTCTAGGTGTACTCTGCCTGTCTTTCAGGATGTGAGAGAGGGAAGTGGAACTATATAAAAGAAGCACGAGCAAGCGGTTACTGTCACGGTATCAAGATATAGGACTAGATTTGTGGTTATCTGGATGATCGAGTTCCCCGACATAGGAGATATAGCAGGGTAGGAAGGCCATGTAGGCGGCACAGGATCAGGTGAAGCGCTTGGCTACGATGAACGCTTCAACAGGCATTGCATTACTGAAAGTGCCCTGGGGAGATGGTGCTGTATACAACGAGGTGATCGAAGCTAGTTTTCCTCTGCCCCTAGCTTCGGGTTCAAAACCGACCTTGCCTCTTCTTCTTGCCTGTTACCTTGTTGGGCCAGATCCGCCAGTTTCCTTTAGCTAACAGACAGGCTACAGTGGCAGTTCCCATCTGCTAAACACGCTGCTCAAATCTGCTGCCCTTTCTCGATGCTCCAGCATGGTGGTGAACAATACGTTATAACTAGTTAACTAGTTAGTTAGTTATCGGGCGGCTATGCTGCAAGCAGCTCATTACATTTCCTAAAACGCGCAATTCAGACGCGAATACACGTGACTGATCCACGCGCGCTGTTTCCTTACCCGATGTGGACTAGTCGCCAGCGCTTCACCTCATCAAAACAAAGAACAACAAGCGGCCGTCGGGGGCAACGGATCGGGACCGAGCCATCATCATCCACCTTGCTGCGAATCATCTATCGTTCTGCCGAGCTCTCACGGTCCACAAAGGGATTCTCGTCCGTGTCACTCGCCTAGATCGACAGGGGCAGCTGGACGAACAGACCACGGCACAACAATTGGTTCCAAACGAACCTAACCTCTGCTAGCAACGCAACACCTTCGGCCTCAAATTTGAGGTCGACGTCAATTAGCCAGTATGGTAAGTTACCTTGCTATTTGATGCCAATTGAATTTTTCCCGATTGAGCGACGACCGTCTGACATCCTCGTGTTTCCCCTACAGGTATCATCTCTACGACGTCTCGCAGCGGACCATGCAGCGTTGCACGAAGAACTTCCTCCCAACTATCTCTTTCCCTCCGACGATGCCTCTGCCGGGGACGACTTAACACAGCTCACCACTCTCCTGGCCGGGCCACAGGGTACACCATACTCGCAGGGCTTATGGCGGTTGCACCTGAAGATGCCAGAGGACTACCCCAAGAGCCCACCAAAGGCAACATTCAGGACAAGGATATGACATCCGAATGTGGAGGAATCGACGGGTGCGGTCTGCGTGGATACACTGAAGCGGGACTGGAAGCCCAACTTGACCTTGAAGGACGTTTTGATTGTATGTATCCCTACCATATACAGTCGACGATTGCGGATCTTCATCTGACATGTTGTTTAGACAATCTCTTGCCTCCTCATATATCCCAACCCAGACTCCGCACTGAATTCCGCAGCCGGCGCACTTCTCCAAGAGAACTACGATGCATTCGCCCGCCAAGCGAAACTAATGACCTCCATCCACTCTCCCGTTCCATCAGAGTTAGCGTCAGCAGTATCCGAGGCGAAAACAAGAGGCGAAGACGCCGACACAGTCATCCCCGAAGAGCAAATACCGTCCCGCTCACTACGACCACGGAAGGGAGCCAGAATCGCCTCAGTCACTATGAAAAAGCGAACTACTCGGAGAAGCGCTGAAGAGAGCTCAAGCTCACGAGCATATTCGCATCAGCCCAGCACACCTATTGAACAAGAAGCACAGCAACCAGAGGAACCTCATGACACCCTTACCCTTGATACGACCGTCTCCGACAGTGAATCAGAAACATCTACCAACGCCAGTAAAGAGAATGACCCTTCCCTATCTCCTTCCCCAGTCCGACTCGCACCACCTAGCATCCGCAAGAACGCTTTCGGGAAACGCCCCCTTTCCGTCCTAACCATGCCCATGGACGTGGACGATCCCTTCGCCATGGGCACAGAAGAAACAACAATAGACGGCATGTCCGCATCCGAGAAGAACATCGCAGCAAACCACCCTAGTGACCTCCCAGAACGCGGCCACTCCCCACAGAGAAAGTCCCCGAAGCTGTCCGTACTCGACAAAGGCATCAACTCATCAGGCCGGATACGCGAAGATGTCCAGATCTTCGAAGACGATCCCGATCCTGCCGAGCTAGGCTTCATCAGGCGAGCCAGCGGCGACGGCAAGGAAAATCCCCGAGCCTTAGCCGGATTGAAAGATACCGACCCCGCCATCCGGACGTCTAATCCAAGCAATCCCCCAACGATCCTTGCCCCCTCAGCATCGAGATCCGTCTCCTCCGGCTCGGGCTTATCAAAACCAATCTTTGGATCACGCAAAGTCTCGTCGTCGAATGGCAAGAAAGCCAAACCTCGGATCGGCATTCGCAGACTCTGAGCTTAATAACCACCACCACTGTTACTTATACCCACGCCTGTATCTTCTCAATACCCTCTTTCTATTCACTTCCCGCTACCTCACTACATATACCATACCACTACCACCGTTTAATACCCAAACGAACATAGCCACAACCACTCATGAACACAAATACTACATGCATTACATTTCTTGACTGGATTCATTCAAGACAACCTCCAGCGTCATCACGTGCAACGAAAACAACTTCAATGAAGGAAATGGATACCTTCTTCTTTCTTCTATCACATTGATTAGATTACCCGGCATGGCTTCTCCCCCTTTTGCATATCCTCACGGCATGTACCGTACACTTCTTTGCTGCTTTCATAGGCATAGCCATAGCCATATTCAAACATAGCATGACCATACATTAAGGCCAATGATCGTGCATTGGATGGATCAGTACAATAAATACGTTTCCAATTTTTTCCCTTTCGATCAATTATTTCCTTGTTAAAACACTAGGTATGACTGGCTAGCTTATGATAAAATGAAAATAGAACAGATACTAGATTATCTTAGCGATTTTCAACCTCACACGGTTATGTTTAGGTAGTAGCTGGTAGGTATTATGCTTGCTCATTGGTTGTTTTAGGGTCTTTCAATGGTCATTCTCTTCTCTACTTCGGTTTGGGTCTGTCGATTAATTATGATTATGGATTTCCGTGGCATGCGGTTGTTACCTTGTATGCTATTGTTCACTAGTTGAGATCGATAGGACTTGGTGGCACACTCCGCCTTGAGCAGTCTTAGTTGATAGGAGCTGACAGCAGCTATGTGGATCAATTACGATGCTAAGACGGTACTATTATGGTCTCATGCTTAATTGGACTACATCGTATCACCTACTGGCCTGTGCCAAAAATGATCAAACAACTTGGTAGTAATGAGCTATGCAAATATCTAGGATGAATAGACAAATTTTCCGAGGCAACCCTCGCATCCGACTTCACCTCCGTGCAGTTGATAAAGAACCTCGTCTCATCAATCCACTCTCCGGTCTCCTGATCTTCTCTGCCACCAAATGGCTCGTGCCTAAATCCGAAAGCCTTGCTAGAAGACCGGTATACTCCACAATTGGTTATTTGGAGCTCTTCCTCCATGAGGCCATATCGCGGGACTAATCTGAAAACAACTCGGAACAAGAGAACCACCGTTTGGCTTGTAAGGCCTCCAGCAATTATAAGATAAAAAAGACAACACGCTAAGTCGATTAAAGCATACTACTGCAGAGGAATGAGAGGTTGGCGACTATGCATGCGTGAACCACTTGAGGCAGTGTTTGATACAATCGAGCCGTGCGGTCACACCATCACACTACCACCCTGATGGTCCACCAAGCAAAGACCAAGATCTGTTTCGCAAACGTATAGAACACATCCGAAGAAGTGAATATTTCTGGCTCATCTACAATGCGTAGGGGTTGACAGAACGAATAGTGAGGCATCTGCAGGCACACGTTAGCTTTCCGCACGAGTCATGATGAATCGCAACAAAAACGAAGACAGCACTTACGGGGGACTCTTGCTCAAGTCGGTCTTCAAGATGATAGGGACACGGGTCATCTCGGTGACATCCTGGATGTATTCTCCATCTTCTTCCCTGAGCTTGAACAGCCGCAGGTATTTCTCCTTGTTTGTCAGTTTAGCTTCAGGAGCATCGCCACTGAGCGTTGCGATCTTCGGGTCAGAACGCGTGCGGTGAGGCGCCTGCTGAAGATGGCCATTGCGAGTGGGCGAAGGTGGCATGCTTTGAGTCGAACGGTCAGCAGACGAATTCAGTGACACGCCTGCAGCCATCTCGGTGACTTCAGAAACATCATCGTCATCGTCGTCAAATAGAGCATTGACGTCGTCATGGGACATGGTGCCGGTATCCGTCTGTCTCCGCATAGCTTCTTCGCGCTCCCGGGCACGTTCTCTGGCAGCTTCTGCTTCACGTGCTGCAGCTGCAGCTTGAGCCGCACGAGAGTTCGCAGGCTTGGGCCGCTCATCCTCAGGAACATAAGCCGAGGACGGCACGCCCTTCTCCCAGTAGAGTTCCAGCACACGTGTGTCCTTGCGATACTCGGCCTTCTTCAAGGGCAGTTGATCGCAGTGGACCCGCTTTTCGAAGCCGTACTCTGGGATGAGAACGTCGAAGGCGGACTCGTATACACAGATCACAATACCCTCGCTAATGAGGTCACCACCAACTTCCTGTCGCTCCTTGTCCATGCTTCTGCATGCTTCAATGTGAACGCTCTGTTCTTGAGCATTGTGGGCGGAATCCTTCTTGTTGTTGCAGAGGTCGGCGGTCTTGGTCAATGACTCCAAGTCATCAGAGAATTCAACCACACCATCAGACAGGACGGCTTCCAGCTGGCGATGAACGACAATGTCTGCGTAGCGGCGGAAAGGATTGGTGAAATGAGTGTACACTGGCAGGTTCAAAGTGTAATGCTGACGCTGATCATCCTGTACACTGCCGGCCACATAGTACTTCGCACGTTGCATAGCCTTGTGCAGAATAGTCTCCATACCCTGCACTTATTGTTAGCAGACCGAAACAATAGCTTTCTCTTGTGATATAAGAACAAAACTGACCTTACGCAAGTCATCATCCTGGACTTGGCAGAGACTGCTCTGCAAAGTTCCACTGCTGGTCGCATCCAGACCGTAGCCAAGCTTGTTCATCCGCTCAACAAAGAGGTGGAGACGACGAGGGTTTGGCGACATCTGGCGACGCAGGAAGGCCTTGTCAGGCAAGGCAGTGACCAATTTGCGAGCTACTAGGAAGTTGGCCTTGTAGCTAAGCTCTTCCACAAGCTCCCGGACAGGGGAAGAGTGGAAGATGTTGTGCTCAACGGGCACATTTTCGTCATCCAGCTGATACAGCAGACGAAGAGGAGGAATACGAGAGACCCGGTTGCCGAGCCTTGCTTCTCTGAACTTTGACGTGACAGCGTACAACGCTTTGAGAGTGTCGGCAGTGATGCCAGGGACAGCGAGGGCAGAGGTGCCCTGAATTGCGGCATCGACCTCATCATAGCTCAGTCGACCGGAGCTCTTGATGATCGACTTACCGATCCAGACATCATCGTCGATAGCACCCGTCTCGGGGTTAGCTTTGAACGTAACGCTAACCGTGAAGCGGTCTTCGCCGGGGAGCAAAGCGCAAAGCTCATTGGAGACACGCGTGGGTAACATGTTCACGAGGCGGTTCATGAGATAGACAGCAGTTCCCCGCTTCTTGGCCTCACGGTCAACCAGGGAGTTGGCTTTGACAAAGTGGGCAATGTCAGTGACGTGAATACCAACTTCCACCTTTCCATCGGCAAGAGGCTTGATATGGAAGGCATTGTCAAGTTCCTTGGTACCGCTGGGGTTGACGGTGAAAGTAGTTTCCTGACGGAAATCGCGACGAGTGGCCAGGACAGCCTCGTTCTCATTGGAAACGGACCAATCATCCCATCCAATGCTCTTGAGCACGGCATCGGAGAACTCATCAGAACCGAAGTTGTTGTCTCGAAGAAGGGCTTCAGTCTCCACCTTCAGGTCGCCCATCTCTCCAAGCTGCTCGACAAGAGTACCAAAGGGGTGCAGGGAAGTGATCGGCCACCGCTTGATGCATGCAACGAAGATGCGGTTGGCGTACTCTTGGTGCTTCTCAACGAAATCCCGAGGAGCCTGCTCTGTTGGGATAGCAATCAAAGGAACACGCTTGTCAGTAGGCTTGAACCACACGATCTTAGGCTTGTCCTGCTGGCGTTCCTGTTGCTGACGGCCGTGGCCACCATCTCTGGCCAGCCGCTCGGCCTCCTGCTTCTCCTTCGTCGCCTGGCTACTGGGACGGAGGAGACCAAGTGTTCCCGAGAACATCTGCCCCGCAATGCGCTCGATAACAGCCACGATGTGGCCCGCATACAGTGGCTTCTGCTCGTCACTGATTTCGTCTTCTTCAACCAAGAGAAGGCTCTGACCTTCGACTTCGACATCGTCGTTCTTCTTCTGGGTGGGCCGCTGGCGAAGACTGCCACGGCGACGAATGCTACCATCCGGTCCGACCTCCTGACGGTCTCCGTTGGTGCCAGAGTCAGACCGAGACAGCTTGTCACCCCCAGCACTGCTGCCGGCACGAGCCTCCGTAATATCCTTGCGCTTCTTTTTCTCCTCCTTCTCTTTCTTCTGCGACCACACTTCGTCCACATCCAGCAGCTCAACGGCAACAAAGTCACCTTCAAGGGCACGGTTACGATCTTTGCTACCACAGATGAAAATATCTGCGTCCAGGTCTGGAGTGGTTACGTAGGCATCGGAACGGTTCTTCTTGTTCACGCGCAGAATACCAGCAACCAATTGGCCATTGCTCAGCAGCGCAGGCAGGTTTGCCTGGGGCAAATAAGGAGTGAAGAGGGTCTTGCGCTGCTGCTGCTGCTGTTGTTGCTGCTGCTGGGCAGACAGCTGTGGCGGGGCATGTTGACTAGCTTGAAGACCAAAACCTTGGCCGTTCAGCTGTCCATTCTGCTGCAGGGCTTGAAGCTGTGCAAGCTGGAGAGGGTTGAGTTGCTGACCACCGCCAAACATCTGTGGTGGGGCCATGACCACCTGACCTTGGGGCAGCTGAATGAGCTGGGGCTGTTGCGGGTACTGGAAAGATCCAATGGAGCCAATGGACTGGTTCATTGATGCACGGGCACGGTGGCCAGGCTGGAAACCTCCGCTCTGTTGACCGAAGCTCTTGGGCTGATCCTGGCCCTGATTTTGGTTGTTGGGCTGCCGCCAATTACCATCAAAGTTTCTGGACGAAGACCGTGCGTGACCCGGTTGGCTGCCGCGACGCTGATTCTCGCCTTCGCTAGCTTGAGGGAATTGGAAGCCGCCAGCACCGCGACCAGACAAAGAACCGCGGTTTCCACCCACAGCCATGGATTGACTGCGACCATGACCACCCGCCCGAATGTTACCGGCTCGGTGAAGGCCCAAGCCTTGTGGGGTCTGCGAGGTAGGGGTTGATTTATCGTCAGCGCCCGGAGTGGTATCAGAGTCGCCAGGGGTACTGGGTGCGGGGAACTGGAAGCCGGAGGCCGTCCGCTTCTGCTGGGCCAGTTCCGCGGCCTTCTTGGCTTCAGGAAGCGCAAGCGAGTGACGCCGCTGGTGGCCACCACCGGGAGGACCGCCTCGTCCGCGCCCATGGCCGCCGTTCTCATTCTTGGGTTGGTGACCCTGTTGCTGCTGGCTGTAGTCGGTATAGCCCGAAGCTCCCGAGGACGGGGCGGGAGGGGGACCCATGCCGAGACCGGGCAGGGCAGACTGATTGCGCCGGTGCGAGTGTTGGGTTGAGGTGTTCATCGGCACGCCAAGCTGCTGTTGAGCGATTTGTGGGAATTGGAATGCATTCAACTGAGGGGAAACGCCTCCCATGGAAGCACCACCTTGAAGAGAAGGCGAGAATGCCGAAACCTGGCCAAGCTGTTGTGGTTGTAACAATCCCATGTTGACGTACTGCTGATGTGTAGCTGCAATTTGCTGCTGTTGCTGTTGAAGAAGCTCAATCTGTTGCTGAATAGCGAGTTGCTCCACTGTTCCCACCATCGTCAGTAATCGATTCACAGAAGATATGTTACACAGATATGGGGCCGGCATTCACTTACTCATGAGAGGGGTCAGTTCAGACGGGCTTCTTCTGTGGGCGATATGGAGCTTGCGCCCCGCGGGGCCGGGAACCCCGGATTGACCCTGCTGATCCATCTTTTCAGACGTAAGATCGACGGGTATTAGGTATACAGGCAAGTGTATGGGATCAAAAAGGTCCGCTTCGGAGGGAGTAGAGAATGTTGGAAATGACGGAAGTCACACTCGTCGTGGGTTGCGATATAGGAAGGCCGATCGGAGGCAGTCTGAAACAACGAGAGGTGAACTTGCAGTATACTGAGGGAGAACGATCGGTCAGTAAGGGTGAAAAGGACAAGAAGCAAGTAGCGAGGGGTCAAGAACGAAAAGGAAGATAAGGGAGGGGGGTTCAAGACATCGTGGGGGTGGCTACGGGAAGAGAGCGGGAGGGGAATGTTGTGGGCAAGGGAAGCTGCGATTTACCCCATACAACAAGTGACATCAACCAAGGTACAAATTGGAAGGAAGCGAGGCAAATGGCGGGGAGGCAATAGGGAGGGACCCAGATCAGGAGACCCACGAAGATTGGGGATGGGAAGGTATGTATCTTCAATTGCTCTTACCTCTTTCTTTAGTAAAAACGATCGTCCAGCTCTGGAAGGGATTTGAAGATAATCCGGTCGGACTTCTTCTTTGGCACGGGGAGTGGGAAAATCCCCGTTGATATGGCGAAAGACAGCGGTGACCGAAGGTAAGTCTCACAGGAATGGGGGATAAGGAACCCCAAGTCAAGGAAGCCAAAGCAATATATTCAAACAGAAAGCAAAATTGCGATAAATGGACACCGGAGGGAGGATCTGGCGACAGTCTCCGGGAGACAGCAGAGACCGAAAGAGAGGATGAAGCTCGACGAATCGGGGGGGAAGCTGAGGTTTAGGAGGGAAGAGGGAGGAGGAGGGGGGGAAGCACCGAGTACTAAGCGGATGGGAGCTGTCGGTCGTCCCCAACTGCCATTCGTCAAGCGACCACCGGCGGAGAATCCCCAAGCTTCAAGTCAAAGGAGGGACCTTTCGATTCCCTTCTGCAATTTTTTTTTTCGGGTAGAATTTCTCGAGAGGTATAGACAGAATAATTTTTTTGGTTCGACTTTATTTGCAAATTTTCCAACGATGGGGGTGGGCTTTTTTTTGGCCGAAGTGGGATTTGATGGTACGGAAGAGAACGGAGTCTCCTCAGTAGCAGAAAAGGGGGGGCAACTCAGTCCTGAATTGAAAAAAAAGGCTTATTGAGTTGGCGCTTAATTCTGAAAAAAACGGGAAGGAGAACACAAGAATAGTTTCTCCCACCAGAGAATTACTGATACGATTCTCTTGGACGTGGTAGTTCCAAAAAGGACACACCAGGGCAAAGCGATATCTGACAGAGAGAGAATGACAGATAAGCCAAGTGATTGAGACAAGGAGGCGTGATCGTCGACCTGAAGGAATGATCAGGAGCGATGAGAGGAAAGAGGGAGGGGGGTTAGAGAGAAAGATTAATCCAAAGGAGAGGGATGGTGAAGAAAGAAGAAGAGATAAGGGAAGAGGGGAGGGGAAGGAAGAAGGAAGAAAGAGGATGAGGTGAAGGTAAAGAGGAAGAGGAAGAGGAGGAGGAGGGAGAGAGAGAGAGAGAGAGAGAGAGACAAGAGACAGAAGTTGAGTTAGTCTACTATTAGTGGCAGCAGCAGCAGCAGTGAGAGTGGTGAGCAGCAGTGCAGCAAGCATCCAGTAGTAACTAGCTTGTAGCAAGGTAATAATACTTACTCAGTCCCAGAAAAGTAAAATAAAAAACAATACCTAATATAATACTCACAATTAGTAGGCCCAAAGCAAAATAGACATTCAGCCAATACGAAGACGAGTACAACAATAATATAGCAGCAACCTACCTAGTAGTGAACTACTAACTAGAGATGTGGGGAGAGAAGCAGAAGAACATCAGGGAAAAAACGCACAAAATTTCAGACCGACTAGATAAATGCCGCTTGAAAGGTATCCCCCGGCTATTGCATCGCTACAGTACATATTACCCAAATCTGACCCGATCATTCACATCGCCTATGAATGACACACTTCCCGTCCCAGGGGAGCTTCAAGGCGAAAAGCAATCCGAGGGAATGGTCCATTAAACTTGTCACTAAACCAAACTTACCATACTTGGAGACCAACAGGGTCTGGCTCGGGGGAATTTCATTGCAGCTTGGCTCCCAGCCTGTCAGTCCGACTGCAAGACCTTCCCTCAATAGGCTTTGTCTCACATTTATCAATCCGACGCTTACTGTAAGCTGTTTCCAGATGTACGGAAGAAGCAACTGACCTGGGTATGTCCTCACCTTAATGAATGAAGATCACCCCTCTTCTTTTGGCATTGTCAATGACGAACTGTGTGGTCAACGGCTGGCTGGAAGATCAACTCCGGAGAAAGGTAGAAGGCGGTAAGATGCCGTGGAGCTCTCGACGACCACTAACTACTAGCTAACTAACTTACTATGTTGGTGTACGATCGATGTATGGAAACTTTCTGCTATGCGATCCCCACCCGGCCTGCCTATTGGCGTTCGAAGGCAACCTGCATGCTATTCTAAGTATGTCGTGGCTCCAAAAAGTCCATAGTCGATCCGGGAAGCAAGTGCACAACATCTACCATATGCAGGAAGCTGGCACTGGTGGCAATGGAGATAGCAGCAGATACTGGCTCTGTTGGTGCAGGGTATGATACGTACGTATGCAAATGGTATCGATACCCTCCCTGATGATGCGACCGGTCCAATAGTGGCCCGCTATTGGATCCACGGCCGGCTTTTGGCGGGGCTCTTGTCGAGACCGTGTATCAAAGGGTGGCCGAAAAGCTATTGGGGTGTGAGAGACAGATTAATACGGAGTCGTTGAGGGCCAAGTTTAAGGAGAACTGACATGTCGGTCAGTAATGGGAAAATAGATAAAACGAGTTAAGCGATGTCTCAGATGGTCCTGTCCAAGTCTGTCCTTGTAATGAGTGTGGTGATGGAAAGATAATTGATGATGACGATGTTGATGATGCAAAATAAGGGCTTGTCCGGGTCTCCAGGCTTTCCCCTCCGACCGAGGAACGGGTGACCGAGCGATCCATGTTTAGCTGGTCGGTTTGGTGCAGTAGCTGCTGCCCCCCCCCCGTTGTACCGTAAATGTGGTAAGCGCTGCTTCTCTCCGGCCCATTGGGGGGTTCGGCGTGAAGGCGCCTAGTTGTTCAGGCCACAACCGTAGCTACAGCTTTCCGAATGACTAAGCCCCGGCCGCCGTGTTCTTCCCGCAAACACGTTCGGGCTCGGTTTTGAAGATCGCATACCAGCCATCGTCTTCAGATAGGCTCCTCTTAGTCCAATCCCTCGCTGCCGCACCCGACGGCTTCCTTTTTTGTTTGATCACACTCCCTAGGGTCTTTTTTATCTAGCCAGTGCTTCTTGGAGTCTGCGAGCTTGTATTGCCGCATTTATCCTAATTCTTTTCCACTGTGAATGAGTACGGAATTCCATGGCAACTATTTCCCTTGCGTGTGAAGCGCGGAATTGCTGAACTAGCCTTCTCTCAACCCTGCAGAGCCAGCACAGACAACGATCATTCTACGTGACTCAAACTCGATTTACCTTTTCTTCCCCTGCGACGGGATGCGACATTAGCTTGCCGCCAGCTACACTCACGATACTCGCTCTCAATCGTATGCGAAATAGGATATGGTTACATCCACTCCGACTCTCAACAACTCGTGAAGTCAATCCCTCGGCTACAATTGGCAACCATAAGCCATATTACCTCTGATCATCTCAATGCGAATGATGATCTGTAGGAAGAATTAAGTTGCTTTTGGAGATTCGGCAAACCTCGGCGGCAAAGACTGCCATTTTTCCAGCCCGAAAACGTCACTCTTTCGTGCTGTGACGATATCATCATTCCCTCAACAGGTCTCTCTTTTCTGAACAATCACAATGGGACACATGAGCTACCCCTCCCAAATGGATAGCCCCTCCAGGCAACTTGTCCTGGATTTAGCGCGGGACCTTGAACAGTTACGCATGCACAACACCGAGTTGAAGAAGGTCAAAGTCTACGAACGCCGATCCTTCTATGAGAACCTTGACCGAATTGATAGCGAACTTGAGGCCCAGCACAATGCGGCCCTTGACAAGGCTGCCGCTCTGCATGATCGGGTACTCGTGGAGGCCGAAGAGACGTTGCGCGCACACCAACGAGCGGTAGAGGAGGAGCTCCGTCGGAGAGAGGAAGAAGCACGGAAAGAGGCGGAGCGCATAGAACGAGAGAAGGCAGAGAAGCTA
Organism: Aspergillus niger; assembly: GCF_000002855.4. Lineage (NCBI taxonomy): Eukaryota > Fungi > Ascomycota > Eurotiomycetes > Eurotiales > Aspergillaceae > Aspergillus > Aspergillus niger. The sequence continues at coordinate 828,454 of NT_166524.1, forward strand.
CGCCGAGAGCAGGAGGAGGCTGCACGGCGTGAGGCTGAGCGCAGAGCAGCCGAGGAGGCGAAGAAGAAGGCAGAGGAAGAGGCGGAGAGGAAAAAGAAGGCGGCGCAAGAAGAACAGGAGCGGAAAGAACGAGAGCGACTAGAGGAAGAGAATCGCAAGCGCCAGGAAGAGACACAAAAGGCAGAGCAGGAGGCGTCCCAACGCCAAGCGGAAGCCGCGCAAAAGGCACAGGCGGAGCGACAGCGACAGGTCGGAGGCGCTCGTCTTACGGAGGAAGAAATCAAGGTCCAGGCCCGCTACGTGGAACTGCACCAACATCTCAAGAAGTTCCGGCAGTACTTGAAAAATGAAGGGAAAACAAACGCCATTGTCAAGCAAAACATGGGCGATATGCGGCGAACGATTAAGAAATGCGTTGGACAACTACGTGAAGGCAAGGGAGCCAACAAAGCCCAGGTAAGTGTCTTGCTGTGCTTCCCAAGTAATAGAAGAAGGCAGCGAGCTAACCTCGTCAACTGCCAAACAGCTTCAAGAGATTCGCGCGACGCTTGAGAAAGCCGCCTCGATTGCTGAACCGTCGGTGGATGTTCGCCAATTCATCGCTTTCCCGCCCGAGAATATTGCCAATTCCGATGACAACAAGGTGCCTGCCCTTTTGATCTACGCCCTGAACATCTTCTCCAAGTGTATGATCTCTTCCCTCATTACGGAGGCGTCCATCAACCTGGGCCATGCGGAGCCGGTCGGGATCGTCGCGGCCCAGATATTCTCCGCCGATGCCTTCATCTACAAGGGCTGCCACATGGTGGACATTCTATTGGCCAAGTACCGTGTTGTTTGCCCAGCGCTGTGGGGATTCCATGGCAATGAGAAGACCGAGGGTGGCCGACGTGCCCTGGGTTGGTGGCGCGAAGGACCGGACGGGCCGTACATCAGCGAACAGGCCCACGCCGACCGAATGACAGCTCTGGGTGCGGGTTATGCGGCCTTGACCCTGCGCAATTTTGGCAAAACCGCGCGCAAGAACCCTTTCCCCAACACCATGTTTTGGTATACCATGCATAAAATCCTGAATATCCCGCCGGCAGAGATCCAGGATACTCATGTCACCCTGCTTTCGGCAATGCTGAAATCGTCAGCCGAAAGAATTGTTGGTTTCTTCGGGCATATCGGACTGGCGCTGATGAGGAAGGCTATAGTCGAATTACCCGACAGCCTGCCCCGGCAGAGTATGAGCGTTAACCAACTCAAGCTCCTCAAGGATCTGTATAAACGGGAGAAGAACATTTTGCTCTGAGCCGGTAGTTCACCAGAAGGTCTATTTTGGGTTTGCGTTAGGTCCAAGTTTGCCTCCGGCTTTATTCCGTTTTAGCAAGGATGGGTGGCTCCACACCAGCTGTCAGGCTTCCAGATGATGAAAGGCCGTTGCCGCACATCACATTCCCGGCATGGTATGACAGGCTTCTGACGCCGACCGAGCATTTTCCGGTGTCATGAGCACTAGGCTGATCTGGAGCCTAAGTAATGAAGGTGATGACGCCGTTAACAATGCTGGCGCCAGTAGGCAGTTGACGCCCACCGTATCGAGTACGTTGTACTGCGCGGTGGGGAATTCCTCATTCTCCACTCAAAGCTTTGGGGATTTTTAGATCATTCCGCTCGGTGCATTCTACCACTATATTGTACATTACTTGTCACCGGCCCTACAGAAAGGGCCTGCTCTAGGTATACGAGAATTAAGCGGAAAGATTAGATATCTGAATGTGACACAGGTGTCCACTCGAGTTATCCGCAGGTTGAAAAGAAGCTGGAAGAAAGAGAAGTCTACAGATCAATCAGGATATTCATCCGGTGCAACCGGTACCTTTTCTTTTCTTTGCGGGAGGACCACCGCCGAGAATCATCCGATGGAAGACCGGCATCGCATCACGCCACTGATGCGATGCATCCAGGGCTGCTCTCCGTCATTGCCGGCCCTTTAAGGTTGTTCGAGAGCAAGGAATCCTTAGCATTCCATCTCGGTTTCCAGGATCCGCTCGGCCCGTCTCAACCTATGGGGCTATTGCCGAGTCTATAATTGGCTTTCTCGCATGCCGTCTCTTGACACAAGCGGTATACACCACCCAGCGCATCCACCAAAATGGGGCGCTACTTTGCACCAGTAATTGCTTCTCTCGTCGACTGACATTTGTTGACGTTACACACTGATGACCCTCACAGCCCCTGGATGTCGATCCACGCCTTTCCGTGTGACCGGCCCTGGGCCTGGTCTGCCAGGAACATGACTTGTCGTCACTCATTCATCTTTCGTATAAAACCGACCTCCCACTAGCCTCCTAGCAATATACAGTCTCCTACCCTCAGACAATCATCACCTGATGAACATATGAGTAGCCATACACAATGCCTGCAATCAACTCATCCATGGCTGCGAACCTCCCAATCGAGCTCATCCTCTGTATCCTCGATCATGTCGATATCGAGACGTACGTCGCTGCCCGCTCAGCATGTTGCTCATGGCGCAAAGCAGCGTCAATGTCGTCTACCATCCGGAACGCTTTGACCGAACTCCCCGTGCCGATACCACCACGTGCCGATGCTCTTACAACCGAAGAATGGAACGCATACTTCTGCCAAATCGCTTGCCTGAACCTACTAGGCCACCGGACCCACATCGACAAAACAGCCTCCAGACGTGCCCTACCTGAAGACTGCACCCCTACCACAATTCTAGCGACATCTCAAGATGGTCTAAAAATGGCAACCCTGAAAGGCGCACGCGCAACTATCTTCACCCGCTCAAACAAGCAGTCCTCCTGGGAATACACCCTAGCCTCAACACTCTACCCCCTCTGGACCTCCGTATACCGTGCCCTAATGGACGGAGGCGGCACTGGCAGCGGCATGGCGCTCAACCCGCGCTACGGCAAACGCTGCATTGCCATCTCCTCACAAGGCCACCTCATCGCCGTCGGCCTAGGCAAGACCCTCCAAATTTACAGCCTCTCCGCGGACGAAGACAACGGCATTTCCTCCCCAGCAGAATACTCCCTCGACCAGCACGACGTCATCCACGCAGCCTCCCCGAGCGCAGGCTACGAAGAAACCGACGGAGTCATCGACTCCCTCGAATTCACCGACGACGACATTCTCCTCCGTGTCGCAATCAACCAAGATACAACAGCCTTTCAACCGAATCGCGTCCGCTATCTGGGTAATCCCTCCGCCCTAAAATATTCCCCCCATCACAATAACGCATCACACCTCCAATACTGGCGCGAAAACATCCACCACATCCACCTCGACTCCGCCTCCATGGCCGTGACACTAGGCGCAGGCGAAGAGAAAGTCGTATTTCGAGGCCTGCGCCTTCTTCCTTCTTCTTACAAACCGACCACAACAACACCTCAGATCTCATCATCATCTTCATCATCATACTCATCATCGCACTACTTCACCGCATCCCTCCAATCAGGCCCCACAGCCGCTTACTGTATCGGCCACATCGCTATCTCCTCCTCCCCTCCCACATCTCAACAAGTGACTATCACCCGCCTCCTACCTTCTCGCCAGCACCACACGCTTCCTTCCAGCACCGATCACAAAACAACACCTCCGTCCTCTCAAACCGCGACAACAATCCCCCGCTGGAACCCCCTCAACCTCCCCACCGCATCTTCCACAACCCCTATCCTCTCCATCTCTCCGGACAACAAGCTCCTAGTCATTTACGAACCTGATTCTTCTTCCCAGGGGGGAGGTGGAGGGGGGATATACGTGTACTGCATTGAGGAGTGCGAATCCGTGTATACCAACCATACCAGCGATAAGAATATTGATTCTGCTATGAACACAGACCAGCAAGAGAAACATCATTCTTATCCTTGTCCTTCGTCGGAGGAGAGGATCACGTCTTGGTCGTTCTTATTGGATAATGTATCTGTGGATGTGGATGAGCTGAGAGTTGATAAGGTCGTTAGGGATGGTAGCGGGTATTATGAGGTGATGGCGTTAGCGGGGAAGGATGTTTTGGAGTGGAGGATTCATTAATCACTTTTCTCTGGTTATGTACTTTACTGTGTCTATTTTGAGAAATCAGGAGTTGGGCGGGATTATGTATCATGCATGCATGCATGCATGCATGTATCCTTTATAGAAAGTGTTGTGTATGTCTTTGAGAAGAAACCAATGGAATAGAAGAGAATATATTAGACATGTCCAATTAAGAAGTGAATAGAATAGAAAGGGTATCTACATGATACACCGCTGGCTTGAATAGTAGCCAACAGCAAGGAGGTAAGAAAAAAGAGGGTATGATGATGATGTAAGTGAAGTAAGGGTCCTCCTGCAGAATAGAGCATGCATCTATCTCCCAAGAGGGAATACACACACCATTATGAGATAGTATAGTGCCTGCCGATGCATGCAAGGAACCACAAACGAGTGACACGTTGGAATTATTTGAACAAGAAACATAAAATAAGCAAAAGTGCAGAAACTTGTGTACAGATTTGCGGCAAAAGTACATTGCAAAAGGTGTGGTATCCATAAGGACGCAGGAAAACTGTGGTATGGTATATTAACGAAGGAAAGAATCTCATAAATTCACAGCCGTTGAGCAACAATATAGGGGGGAAAATCAATAAACTTGCTCGAAACCAATCAATCAGCAAATGAACATGTCAACGGGCACGAAGTATGCAATATCAAAGGAGAGATGGATGTGGGTAGAAGAGGGAAAAATGCATCATAATGTAACAGTGTCAGTCGTCTCCGTGTTGAGACAACTGCAGAAAATGTCTATGGACATGAATGAGAAAATAGTGGTATAGACAGTTTATGCTTGTATTTGCGGTCCGAATGGCCCGTCTGCCGTATCCCGAGGGGATTCCGAAACTAGGCCATCGGCTGTGCTTTCCGCGTCTTCTCCAAAGGAGTCGTGGGCATAATCAGCAGGCTCCGCGTCGTGGTCGTAACTTGACCTCCGGAGCAACGGGGGCGTACTTGGCGGCTCTCGCATCCTGCTTCCACGAGCTGGAGCGGCCTTGGGCGTCGTATCGTAATTCCTCAGAGGCCGACTCGCCGATGGACGTCTGGAACCCATCGTCGCGGAAGTACCAACGGCCTGGGGTGAAGCCTGTCGGACACTGGAGGCTGGAGGGGTCAAGAGACCTGACAAGAAGGAGCTTGCATTTCCGGATTTTGAAGGCGTCTGTTCGGAAACGTGAGAGTTCGAAGTATCTCTTCCCTTACGCCAGCTGCCCCATGCCGCTGCAGCTGCGAGAGGAAGATTTCGTGGTGACGCTGTCAACTCTGCCAAGGAGGAGAGGCTAGGGAAACTGTGTCCGGACTGAATTCTTTCTCTCTCCTGTTGCTGCATCTGCAGATTGGCTTTCAAACGGATGGCGGCATCGCGGACAGCATTGCGGTCGAAGGAAGGTTGCGACACAGTGGTGATGATGTCCTGGAGGTCATCAATGCGAACACCCAAGAGTTCACGCAGCCAATTGATTTCTGTGTCTTTGTCCTTGATCTTGTTTGGAGCGTCCTTGTCAATAGCAGCCACTTCTTGTTCCAGTTCTTCAATGCGAGTTTCACGCTGCTGCAACTGATCCTGAAGTACCAAGATTGATTCCCTCAAGGCTTGAGGCGAGATCTTCTCAGGCATGGTAGATCCCTCACGGAATGCCAATGAAGGCGAGCTCGAGTGCGCAGGTGCCATGGCAGGCGCTGCCTTGGCAGATTGAGCGGCCTCGGCAGCAGCACGGGCGGCGGACTGTGCGATTTCGAGCCTCTCCTCGAGATGATGAACCCGGTCCTCCAGGTGCTTCACCTTGTCATCGGACAAGGCTAGACGGTCGAGCAGATGAGATTCCGTGCGCTGTCTGTCTTCAGAAGCATTGTGCAGCGCACGCGCGTGGCGTTCGCGAAGGTCATTGAGCACCCGTTCGTGCGTCCGCCGTTGTTCTTCCACCGCCAGTTCCTTGGCTTGGACAGCAGCAGCCAAGTTGCTGGCCTTGGTTTCATTGGCTTCCTCCAACAGCATCTCGTAGCGCTCCCGGGCAGTGTCGCTTTCCATTCTGACATTGTCCATTTGACTCTGGAGGCGAAGTATCTGAGTTTCCAACTCAGCACGGACAATGTTAACCTGGCTGTTAGCAGCATCCAGATCCGACTCCAGCGAATTCCTGGTGCGCTGGATCTCAACGCGACTGCTTTCACGAGCCTCGTGGAACTCCCGCTCAAAGCGAGCGGCCTTAAGCTCCAGGTCGTGGTTCTCGAGCCGCAGGTTCGCGACGAGCTCTTCAAGCCTGGCATTCTCCTGCTGAGACTGGCCAAAGATGAACTTCAACTTGGCCGCCTCGCGCTCCTGCGCTTCAAGCTCATTGATATCCTCCTCAAGCTTTTCACGAAGCTTCACCTCCCGACCATAGGCTGCACGAAGTTCGTTGTATTTGGCATTCAGGTCCTCTTCGCGTCTGCGCCAAGAAGCCTGGTCGCGGGTAACGTCCCGAGTCACAGTTGCCATCTCATCCTGGAGACGATCAAGCTTCTCGCCCAGATTGTGTCGGATACTCATACCATCCTCCAAGCGCGTCTTCAGCTGGTTAATCGTACCCCGGAGTTCCTTATTGTCCGCCTTGACCTGCTCAAGTTCAGCCCTAGACTCCTCGCTATCCCGTTTCCAGTTATCGCTCGAAACGCGGTACTCATCCAGGGTGCCCTGAAGTGCGATGTTCTTGGAGGAGAGCTCAGCAAGAGTGAACTGGAGTGTCTCTTGCTCTTTCTCAAGTGAGTCAGCCTTATGCTGGATGTTCTCGAAATAAGGAATCTTCTCAGCCTTGAAGTGGAGCAAGCGGGACTCGGCGGATTCGGCAGCTTCACTATGGCGTGCAGCATCCTCTTCGGCGACCTTCAAAAGCCGCTGGAGTTCCGCAACAGAGTCCATAGCTTCTCTCCGAAGCTTGTACTCCTGATCGGCCCGCTCATCAGAGAGCCTAAGCATATTCTTGAGACCGTCAATCTGGAGCATAAGGCTTTCAGCGCCGATCTCCTCTGCTTCAGAGGGTCGCGAGTTCTGCTGGCTCAGTTGGTTTGAGATCATGTCTTGGATCATTGTTCTCATCTCATCCACAGGGTCTTGCGATAGCTTCTGCACGGTCAAAGCCTGAAGAGCAGAGACGCTTTCACGCAGCTGTACGAGCTCGGAAACTGTTTGGTTCTTCTCTTGCTCATTATCGCGGGATGCGAGTGCCTCCAAGAAGACGGTCTTCAGCTTGTCAAGTTTCTCCTTCCGGCGGAGGTACGACCGGGTACTGTACGACGCGTTTTCATATACATCATCCTCATCATCAGCGTCAGCGTCACTGTTGTCGCCCTCGACAGATGCACTCCACTCCAATTTGGTGCGAGGACCAGGTGCAAGTGACATGACAGACTCTTGAATAACACCAAGCGCGCGCTCAAGCGGCGTAAGTCGTTCATCAATGGCGGAGCCGACGAGGTCGTTGATCCGACGGTCAAAGAATCTGCTCCGGTTTGCCAGCTTCTCATCCTCACCAGACGAGATCACATCGTCCCAGTCACTGATGTGATCATTCTGGTTGACTAGATGCCGCACTGGAGAGGGAATACCAGAACCGGCTCCCTTAGAGGGGGAAACAGAGAATTGAGATTGAGCATCGAAGTCGAGCTTAGGTACATTCAGGGTGTTGGCCATCAGGCCACGTCCTGGGCTCGGACTAGGAGCTTCGCTCCTGATGTCGGCAGGTGCGTGTCGCTTTTCTTTAGACGGATGCAGGGCAGTCTCGGGAATGCGATCACGAGGTTGAGGCGTGCTCAAACGTTCAATTCCAACATCCGAATCATCATTCAACTGCTCCATGATAGCATTGAGCTCCTCATCGTCAGGCGAATCCTCAGCCTCATCAGCATGGGCTTCAGATAGCACAGGCTCACGCTTGGGTGAAACTGCAGCTTTGGAAGTGGCATCGCCCTTCCCATCATCCACCGGCTTGGGGCCAAGCGTTGTCTCCCCAGAAGAAGCGGGGACATATTCGGGAACAGAGGCTTTGAACTGGAAGGGCTTCGCAGTGGGTGACAGGAAAGTGTGCTTCTGGTTATCTTCGGCAGTCTCTTCCTGCTCTTTGTTGCCAATATTTCCTCCTTCCACGGATACCGACTCTGACTTGGCCTGTATGTCGGTAGCCGGTCCTGATTCCTGGGCTGCTTCCGTACTCTCGTTCTTCTTATCAAAAGGTGTCCAGGTCGACGCTTCACTGATGGGCGTTTCTTTCCTCTCAGCGAACTTGTCATCCTGAATCGAGACAGGTTTCTGAGGTGCTTCATTGCTATCTCCGCCCTCTGGTTGTACGTTTTCTTTGCCTTCAGCAGGCACACCGTGTGCGCTAGACACTTGCGATTGTTGAATGTTACCGGACTCTGCCAATGCGTGAGACATGCTGAAGTGGGCCTCTCCATCTGATGCTTCATCACCGCGACGTGCACGCTTATGGCGATCAGTACGAACTGGGCGGCCGTTGTCGTTCTCGACCTCCTCTTTACTGTCCTTGTCCTCCACGGTCTCGTCTGGTCGCACGATGGGAATGGCCTTGGACTTCTTGGAGGCCTTTGATGCCTCCGAGACATCAACATCGTCGAATATTTTGGTCCTGCCATTTGCAGGTTCCTCAGACTTCGTGGTGAAGCCACTTCCAGTAGGGTTGAAAGCAGGAGCTGCGACATTGAAAGATGCGGTAGAAAACTTAAATTCGCCGGAGCCGGGTTTTTGCGTGGCTGTATCGTTAGCAGCAGCACTGGGTGTGAAGGGGGTTGCGGTAAGATTGAAGGCGCTAGCGGAGGGATTGAAGCTGGGTACAGAGCCAAATGTGAACATGGGATTTCCAACAGCCGAGGGTTGGAAGGTATTTTCTTGAAAGGGAAATTGCTGGGACGGGATCGAGGCAGTTGGGTTAAACTCCTTCGCATCGACGTTGAAAGTAGAGGACGAAAGCTTGGAACGATGCCCGCCTGTGTATGAGCCAGCACTGGGCTTCGGCTCATGCCACGGTATGTTATTCGCAAGTGGACCATGTCGCTGAGGCGTTCCAGAAAGACTCGGGTTTGTATCGATATCCGAGCCATCATGGACGTTACCTGCTGCATAATCGCCGCCGTAGAACTGGTGCATGTGCTGAGGATACTGTTGGGATGCAAGAGCGTCGGCGCTGGGGAAAGCCCAACGAGATTGCAGAAGCTCAGAACCATCGAAATTGTGAAGAGGCGGCTCACGATCGCCTTCTTCAAGCTGTCGGTCAATAGTCTCCTCCAGATGGTAGTTAGGCGGTATCCTGTCCAGACCCTTCTGTAGCGTTTCGCTCAGGTTATGGCCACGATCATGGCCACGAGGGGTGGGCTGCGCGATCTCAACGGTAGAGGCGTGGAAGTGATCAGGACCTTCCGTTGGGGTGCGAATGGGACGTAGCAGCTGGCCTTCCGTGACGTGATCCTGCAGCTCATGACCACCGAAAGCCTCCTTCGGTATGCCTGGCTGTTCGTTCAAGCCAGGGTGGAAGGCACCCTGCTCGTTCAATGGTGACACGGGAGACAAAATCGAGCCCAAGTGAGGAAGTGTTCCAGGAATGGATGCGGCGGGACCTGCTTGCCGCGCATTAAAGAAACTCTGGGGAGTGAGTGAGCCTTGGGCAGGAGGTGTAGGTTGAAATTGCATAGGGTATCCAGGAAGTAGATTGTTTTGGTCGACACCGAGGAATGGCGTTTGAATGCTGAACTGCGAAGCCGGGGAAGCCAGAGTCCCCAGACCGGCGGGGTTTGCTGGCTGGCCCAGCTGCGGAGAGAAGTGGTGAGACAAAGATAGAGGATTGCTAGCTGCTGACCCTGTCGGAATCGGTGGCGACGATACAAGGCCGGGGAAGGGGGCCATCTGACTCATAGCAGCGGAGGCCGGGGATATCGATGGTTTAGGTTCATCCAAAAACACACCCAGGGCCCGTAATTTCTCTTCCTGAAGATACGCAACATATGCATCCCACTCTGCCTTGTCGGGAATGCTGACCCCATACCTCCCGTCCTGTCTTTCCTCGAGAACCTCTGTCGGATCTGGGAAAAGCGGACGACTGAGACCGCCCAACTCAGTATCCAGTACATCCTCCGATCCGACGCTGAATCCACGGGTGTCGTAACCCTGTTCTTCCCAGTCTCTCAACCTTTGTTTGACATCTTCCACCGTCAACAAACGGTATCCAGACTCCTCCGTGCCTCTTTTGTCGTCGAATGGCAACGAGATATAACATGCTCTCCCACGCCAAACAATCTTCTTCTTAACTCGTTGTACCGGCGTCTGGCTGTTCCTGTCGAGTGCTGGGCTTTTCACGGCGCTCGGCTCTGTAGGAGTATCAAGTCGTTCCGTAAGCGAAGGATCTGTCGGAGTAGGAGGGAGCGGTTTTTCTATCGTTGGGAGTGCCTTGTTGGGCCCTTGTCCCACAAGGGACTGTGCTTCTGTTGAATCCATTGTGATCGGCTGGGGGTCTTTATCGTAAGCAAATCCCCAAAAGTCCTCCTGTCGAAGTGTATCTGCTCGTTTGTGAAGATAATCCCTTGTCCTCTGGCGTGGGAGACTGCCTTCCCGACGAGCCGTTCTTCGGTTTACGAAGTCAGCTAGGGTTGGGGTCTTCAAGAGGTCCTCGTCGCGAGGATCTTGTTCCAGGCCGAGCCAATCGTCAGATGCGTCCTCTGCGAAGTAGTTCTGTGCCGTAATGAACGAAGGAGCCTCACTACCCGAATCGTCGCTTAACCAATTGCTTCGTTCAGTTCTGGGTTGACCGGTGAGGTATTGATTAATCCAATCCTGCGTAAAGTCCTTGATCGACTTCCCACTTTTCCTACCAAAAATGTCTCGGGCTGGAGACCGGCTGGAATTGCCGCTGTACAGTTGTCTCGCTGAGCTGTCCCGGGCAGACGGTCTTAAGAGCTCGGGATTGTTCGATTCGGAACCGTTACGGATGCCACTGTGCATCGATACCGGAGAGCTATTTCCGGAATCACGGTCGACAGCTCCGGCTTGACTCAGTGACCACGACAGCCTCCGAGGACTCGGTGCAGCATACGGTGAGCCCCAGGCGGTGGTATAGTAGATACTACTCTCCGCTCTTCGATTCTCCGGCGAGGTTGACGAATCCCAGGTGGCCCGGTATGTGGATAGAGTAGGAATAGTATTCGGGGGATTCGGGGTGACGCTGCGGCCCCGGGGGGAGTTCGACCGGCCAGGTGATCCAGCGGCCGAGAGACTCGACGCTCCTGGAAATGCGGAAATGGGATTCAATGGCACCGTCAGCAAGGAATCGTCACGGAGGTCGGACGGATCTGTAGGATACTGCGGCGACGGCGGAAGCGCCGAGTTGGCGGAAGATGCGGAGGGACCTAGATCTAAGTGTACAACAGCATCGAGATACTATTAGCCTCTGAACTAGATTCGAGGTGTGACGGGAACGAGAAAGATGACTGGCAGGAGACACCGCCATAGGGAGGTGGATATGGGGGGGTGGGAAGATGAATTGGAAATGTGGGATTGATGCAGCCAAGGTAACACTTCGACAGGCAGACACACCTTCCGTTTCGACTCCTGCAGCAAGCACTTGCTTGCTGCTCCCCTTATCGTCCAGAATGTTGAAGCATGGAAATCAAAGCGCTGAGACCGAATCCACCTCGCCGATGAGCTGTGATCGACACACGAAAGGAGGGGAAAGGACGAGACAAATCACACGCTTGGACGAGAGCGCGATTGGGGGAGGAAATGCGACCAGTGAGTGGTACCTATAACACCGTGGAATTTGGGGGAGGAAGGGTGGAGGGGGAGGAATAATCTTCAGGGGCGGTGGGTAGTTCCGAAAGAAGATCCCCAAACAGACATCCGCGGCTTGCGGCGACGGTACAAGGACAGAGAAAGAGAGAGAGAAAGCGAATGGATGAACAACAGATCACAGATACCTAGGGTATGCGAGGAAGGAACTTGGGCATGGCGCATCCACAAAGGACAGCTGGATTGAAGTTGGAAGAATGACAAGGATCAAGCGTTGCGACTAGTAGTAGTGGATGAAAGTGGTGGTGGTGGTCAGAGAGTAAGTAATTGAGAGGCGGACCTTTATTTTTTTTTTTTTTTTCCTGTACGAATTTTTTTCTCTGCTTTTTTGCAACTTTTTTTTACCCTTTGTTCGAGCTGGATCGAATCAGTCTGGGGCCATGTCACGATCTGCCAGCAAGCAAGTCCGTTTTTTGACTTTCAAAAGCTGCACAGGCGCGTGAAAATAACAAAACTTAACGCTCAACTACCTAATCAGCAGTGGAGAGCTGCGAGAGCGACCGTTGGGGGAAAGGTAATGGTATGGTAACCAGATATCCGCATTGGGAGCGGATTCTGGCCTCACGACCTTCAAGTTTGGCCTTAGTTGGACGACTAGTGAGCCCGGTTAAGCATGAATTGGGGATAGTGGTGGTCGTTAGCCCGGCATAGTGCCTCAAGCTGGCCAGCTCAACCCGATCTTCATCTCTGACCGCCATCTACGTACGTGGTGCCCGGCTGTCTGTAGGTACCAACCTTACCCAACTCATGCGAGTCAGTGGGTATCAACTTTATGCTCTGCAAGGCGCGGGGGTTCCTTGAGAGTTTGGGAGCAGAACAGAGTATCCGTCTGGAAAGACCCTCTCTGTCTGGCAGCCTGCAGGTTGATGGATCTCCCTCGCTACTTACTCTCTGACTCTCCCCCCAGCCTGCCTGTGGAATCTGGCATCCAACACCCCAGCCTTTTACAATATAGATGGATACCCGACCGAATGTAACCCCCCAGATTTGTGCAAACCCCCTGAACCATTGCTTTCACCTCCAATAGATAACAATCACTTGGTTGACGCGTGGGTTCCTGTGGTTCGTGTCTGCATTCAGGGGTAAAACAACGCTACTTGAACCGAACCACGGTTCCCTCGGTTGCCCGTGACTTAGCTAACAACTTCCCCAATTGGGGGAAGTCTTCCAATTCTGCCCAGCCATGTCATCACCGTCAGACGGCCATGACACATTCTTGGCTCCATGTGCGATAACCACTCTTCTGATTAAACTAGAGCATTCATCGTTGAATGTTTGTCTGGACCATCTTAAAGAGTCCCCGAATCTTGCTTTCCAGCATCTGACTACTTCATGATGTCTAGTTGCAAATCCAACTGCCCGCTCCATACTTCTCTGTAGCTGGATCTCTACAAGTCAAATCAAATACTACCAGAGAGATCATCCCCAGGTCTTGGGAGACTTGCCTCGATGTTAAACATATATCGATGCAGTATACATACAGTGCAGCGAAGGCTGTCTGAGAAATAATAGATACATATGTAACAAATCAAGTAACTGTGCGTCAGACTTTTAGAAGTGCAGCATCAGACTTATTCTAGTTCGTGTTTCAACAGGTCACGTCGAACTTGAGCTTGCGGTCGGCAGTGAAAAGACCCCAGTGTTTCTCATCCATGGACTGGCCGTTGTCTCCCGTGCTATTGGGCTTCCATACCTCATCGAAGGCCTCGAAGTAAAAGACGTCGGTTCCCTTCTGCAGCATGGGACAAACAGCTGATTTGTAATACTGCGCGGCATTCTGAGTACCAGCTTTAGCAGCACCGTAATCGGATCCGCCATCTAGAATAATTTCATCAGTTCGTCTGCATCTCTATTAAGGCGCTGGATGAAGTTGCCAATGTATCTTACCGGTGGGCCAGCCGGTTTCCCCGTTTCCAAAGCGAATATTGCCCGCATTAGCTCCGGCAACCTGCTTAATATGATCCTCCGCCTGCGTCATGTCAGAGGAGTAGGTACTGGGAGCATTGTTGATGTCTACATCCTGCCAGTAGGCGAATCCATTGGCCAGCCTAAATCGTTATGGTTAACAGAGACTCCCACAATACGAGTATGATCGGGAAAAGAGGGCTTACAGGTAAGTGACACCTCCTTGGATGATGGGGTCGGCAGTGCCATCCGCGAATTTGTTCCAGCTGTCAACGGTGCCAACGGTGACTGATGGGAACTGGTTCTGCACTTGTTGGATTTTACTCAGGAGTGCCTGCGCAGAGAGACTTCCGCGGTAGAGGACCTCAGAGCCCACGGTAATGGCAGACACAACATCTTCATTTCCAGGGACAATTTGCTTAAGGGCGTTGAAGTCCTGGTCGAAAGACTGATCGTAGTCCGCCCTGCAACACGCAATAAGTTAGTTTCACAGAGTCAACGTATATGTCTGAACCGATGAGATTGCCCTACCAGACTCCCAAAACGACTTTGAATCCCTTGGCCTTGGCAGCCGGGACGATATTCTGAGCCGTATTGCAGTCACTGGCCGAGTACGTGCGGACTAGAGTCGTCACACTTTTGAGGGCATCGAAGTCGGCTTCGTAATCACTCGTAGATTTGCAGCTGGAGTCACCATTTTTATCACCTATGGAGAGTCCCAGAGTGCCACTAGCAGACACGGCAGGGATGGCTGCCAACAGAGCAGGAAGCAAGCTTGAGGCACGCATGCTGAAAGGCGCGGTGATTTCAGTGACAGGTTTCAGGTGGTGGATACCGGTCGATGAAGCAGCAAGAAGAGCAGCTGACTAGGGAAGGACTGGATATATTAAGAGAGCGTGGGAAGTCAAGAACCTAGGTTTTGGCTTCTTTCAAAGAGAAGGGGAAGAAAAGGGGAATCTCTGTAAGAGGATGGCCCGTTCCTGGATATATGCAAGCAACCGGAATAGAAAGAACCAGAGAGGAAGGATTGGCAGTACTTAAGTAAGAATAGAAAGAGTTGCACGGCAAAACGTCAGAAGCCTATGGAGTCATACTTACAGTACAGGGTAGTACCTCCAAATAGATACCCTGGCGGTGGCCTACGAGACAAACGAATAGCTAGACTCGCCTCCCACTGGAACAACTCCGAAAGTCAATTGACGGAAGGGAACCGGCGCTTCACAGCCAGGATTCAGTCGCCGGAAGAGACCATTGTTGGAGAGACCAGACCTCTGAAGGGCCCGTCTACAGTGCCTAAGCCAGGGACGAGAGCCAGAAGGCGCCCAGTAAAATCGGTATACACAGGATGTCGATGGGGATCCGTTATCCACCCCTGCCATTCCGGGGTCTCCGGCTAAGATCTCCACTGCAGGCGCCAGGGTCTGGACCCTTGGGCCTCCCCAGTCCATTACCGCCCCCAAGTCGATTCGGCCTGTTCTTCTTTGCTCCATTCACTGCAGAAATATTACCGATCACACAGTTATTCCGGTCTTGCTAATATTCACCATCTCGCCGATGCAACCTGGCATCACTACTGCCAAAATTAAAACACTAGTGTCGTGGTGAGAAAAAGAAAAGAAAAGGACCCCCCACCTAAATTCTGCGAGATTGGCCTTCGTTCCGGTTTCAGGCCTTAACTATAATGTGAGGCGAACTTCCCATCATGTCGACGATCTCGTCTTCTCGAATCACTCTCCACTTTCACCTCAATAAATTTAATGAGAGATCATCTCCTGGTCGTCATCAATCAATCACCAAGCGTTCAGACCACAGATGATGTCACCCAGAGGGCCCTATAACGCGTACACCGATTTTGAACCCTGGTAATATGAGCCACGGTTCACGCAAGAACAGGCGGATAAACGACCAATATTGTTGCTGCTGAAAATCCCGCAATATTCTTTCTCCCATTTCCTGATCAATCTTTCTTACCAAAGAGAAGCTTCCTTACTCATCGCAGTGGCGTGCTTATTACCAAGGTTGGATCCCGCGAACTGTCTTGATCTAGACCGCTTACTTGATTGTCCTTTTCCCTTCATCCGGGTGAAAGCAGTATCTTTCTGCAGAGTCTTACTCTAAAGGCACCTGCGAGTAGTTACCACAAGCTGATAATTTCAGGCTCATCGTACTTAAGTCGAGGGTTCTGGCCATCTATATCGCGAGCAAACACCGGAAGGTGCCTCGCAATGAACGTTGCCCCATTCCATGGCTTTGTCAAAGACCGAAAGGGTGCTCCATTGGCAGTTTTAGGAAGGCAGTCAATTATCGAAGCCCGACTACCAAATTAATGAGAGAGAACATGAGTTGTCTCATTCAACTGACAATGAATCGTTTTGGCTCCTCTTCCATGATGCCGCTATTTCTCAGTATTCACGGACACATTGAAGCAATGTATGAACGTCTGTAGACGCCAATTAGCCTTCAGCGTGTCTGTGGTATACCCTTAGGCCGCCATAAAAGTTTTCACTCTAAATTTTATCAGATCAACACATAAAGGAACGATACAACTCTAAATATGGTTGATAAGAGAGAGTAGCAGTAGTAAAAAGAAGCATCGCGCCCTTCTAGACTCCGAACCCTGCCAGGACTAGTCTAGTTAGTGCCGGGTGATCTGGTGGTGGTCCGAGCGTCCAGAATTCCCAGCGCAGCACAGAGACCACCTTGCCCGTCGGGAGTCGAAGCACACCTAGCAAGCCCGACCACCACCACCACTTTACCTTGATCCTTCTCGAGGGAGAACTCCACCAACCTACTACCGGATTCGGAGTCGTCAAAAGCAAATTTCCTACCCACCATGCGATTCTCCGCAACGACCCTCCTGATCACGGCGCTGGCGTGGTTCAGCACCGTGACCGCACACAACATCCAGCTCCGGGCTCACTCCCGCGAATGCTTCCACGAGTCATTGCACAAGGATGACAAGATGACTGTCTCCTTCCAGGTCGGTGACCGGGAATTTGGAGGCAGTGGCAACCTGGAGATCGATTTCTGGGTAGGTTCCCTGAATAGCATACTAGCTGTCAATCTCCGCGCGGACTTTGGGGTGGTTTGATATCCCATATCAAGCTTCCAAACCTGCAAAACCAATCCGAAAGAATATAGTCGCTCACGTGTGATTGGAACAAACAGGTCGAGGACCCCCTTGGTAACCGTCAATACTACAAGCACGCCATCTCGTCGGAGGATTACTCGTTCAACGCGCACGCGGACGGCAAATACGTCTACTGCTTCAGCAACGAAGGATGGGCCTCGAACTCCAAGGAAGTCTCGTTCAACGTTCACGGAATTGTCTACGTCCCCGAATCGGAATTGGCGCAGGATCCCTTGGAGGCGGAAGGTAGGATTGAATACCCAATTATCGTTTATACAAATCTTCGGCGGCCGTCTGAGCTAACCGCTGTTGTTTTTCTGCATCGTAGTCCGCAAGCTCTCGGAGGCTCTGGCACAGGTTAAGGATGAGCAGTCGTACATTGTTGTGAGAGAGCGGGTTCACCGGAACACGGCCGAGAGCACCAACGCCCGGGTGAAGTGGTGGAGTATCTTCCAGCTGGCTGTGCTGATCGGCGAGGGTATTTTCCAGGTGTGGTGGCTCAAGAGATTCTTCGAGGTTAGTCAATCCTTTCTTCGTCCGTCTAGGTGACTATGACTAACGATGGGAACGTGTATAGGTCAAGCGTGTTGTCTAGAGTGATTATCTTACGAGCGTGATAATTGTAAAGGGCATTCTATTATACCCTTGGCCTTCTTCTTATAACTGAAATTATGGAGCTTTTTCTCTTTCTTTTCCAATGAATGAATAAGATCATCTGGATGATTCTTGTTATCATGGGATATACTATCTAAATGTACGAAGCATGTATACAGCCAAAAGTGAACCAGCGCAACATCAAAGCCCATTATCCCCTTCCCACAACATAAACCCAATGCAACGTAAACTAGTTAGCCCTATTGCAGATAACACACCGATAAGCATTTATCAGCACTTAGCAGCACAAGGTTACTCCGAACGGGCCTCCTGCTACCAATGTACCACCACCCAGGAACAGAAACCCCGCACGAGCCCATCACCCAAACAAACAATCCTGACGACAGAACCATGCCATCACATCACATTCCATCATACGATAAAAAAAATAATATTAAGAATCTGTCTTCATGTCTATACCCAATCCATCCATCTATCCTACAATTAATCCTCATCACATCCTAATAACCAAAACCAAATGAATCAAATAACAAACACCTCCTCTCTCTCACATCAACCACCCGACCCCCTCTTCTACCTCTGCTGGCGAAGACAATCATGCAACAGCTGCCTAAAAGGCGATGTCCCCTGTAGCTGGTGCCCAGTGGTAAGCTGTCCTACACATTGATCTCTTCGCACTCACGCCCACATCTAAACATATATTCTATCTATGAAATATAGTCCTCAACCTGCGTCCCCAACCCATCCCTCCTTCCAATCCTCGCCCCCATCCACTCATCGCAGATCTGCCCGCTCGGGTCCAAAGAGCGGTGGGAACTCCGCGCGATACCCTTCGGGTGCCATGTGAGCACGACTACGTTTCTTACGGGCGTGGTGGGGGTTCTGGGTACGTTGGCGTTGCTGGGGTTGCTTGCTTTGGGGGTTTGGGTGGTGAGGGGGGTGAGGAGGAGGGGCGGGTGGAAGGGTTTGTCGTCTGCGTCTTCTGGGAATGGAAATTGGGGGGTTGTAGTGTTTCCGCGGTGGGGAGGTAGGAGGGAGAGGAATGTGTGTATACTTGGGGGGGATGAGGAGGGGGCGGGAGGGGGGAGGAGTGCTGGTGGTGGTGATGGTGGGGAGGATGAGAGGAGGCCGTTGTTGGGGGGCGGGTGATTGTGTTTGTGAATGCAGTTACACAAGGGATGAATGGGATGGGTGGAGAGGGTAGAGGAGGGGTGTAGGTGGTAATATGAATGATATTCTTTATGTCAATGTTATGAAGATCTGACTGGATTCTATTTATTCAGTAAATTTTGTCCTCTGATTCTAATACTCTGCTAATATGATATTTGCAGATTTAGCCCTGGACAACCTGGCTGACGCGGTACTCGACTACAGTGGGCTTGCCCTTTTCAACGTTGAAGCGTCCCTGGGCGATGAAGACGCGGTTCTCGAGCTCCTTGTAGCGTTCGCTGCCGGTCTGTATTTTGTTGTGGTTTGTTAATTGGTATGTTAGTTATCCGGGCTTGTATGCGGTATATCTCACCTCGAAGGTAATGTGCGTGACTAGAGTACTAGCATTAGCCTCTGCTTTCATTTTGTGCGAGTAATAGACTTACAAGCACTGTTGAACGGGGTCGAGCCATCAGGAGCAGCTCCGGCGAAGACGGCCTGCACTTCGGGAAGCAGGGTGCAGACACCAGTGTAGTTCAGGTAGATGAGCTATAGTAGATGACTGGCGTTAGTTATTACTCTTGAGAGATGCGAGATGCAATTCACGTACATCATCGCCATCCTTGGGCCTAGATTTAGTCATTAGAATGGAAACGTACGCCTTCAGCAAGGTAACAACTCACTTGATAACACCATGCGCATCCAGACGCAGGTGCTTGCCATCGGCATCCGCATGGATGTAATCGTTGCCAACACCGACGAACTCGGCATCAAGAGCAGGGGAGAATCCAGGCGCAC
Source organism: Aspergillus niger (assembly GCF_000002855.4). NCBI lineage: Eukaryota > Fungi > Ascomycota > Eurotiomycetes > Eurotiales > Aspergillaceae > Aspergillus > Aspergillus niger. The sequence goes on from NT_166524.1 coordinate 847,929, forward strand.
TCTGGACAGTGCCGCCGGTCATGGGCTTCAGTCATGCTGGATTGTTAGTGGGAATGGTCTTGTGAGAAGGAAAGGAAGAGTTGGTGGGTGCTTACGACGACCTGCAGGCTGTTCTGCCGAGATGCGCTGCCTTAAAGAATTTAGTCAGTTCTCTTGAGCTATGATCCTTGTCTACTCAGTAGATGGCTTGAGAACTTACCGACGCCTAGCGGAGCATCAATTGTGACCTATGTTGGGGGACACACTATTAGTTGTGTGGGCACGCGGGGGTTTTGTATTGGAGGCTGTACCTTGAAGGTGAAGGCGGGCTGGAGAGTAGGGAATTCGGACATTGTTGATTTGGAATAGATTGATATGATGATGCTCAAGAGCTATGTCAATCTGTATTATGTTCTGGTGCTTGCTGAAAAAAGTCGAGCAGCTGATAAATCCCGGACGTTAAGCCCCGCTCCTCGGTGAGGGGTCAGGGACGCACGTTCCACAAGCAACGGTCAGCCTATGGCGATCCCCCGAGTGGTGATACCCGGAGTGAACCTGATCGCCGCGAGTTAAGGTACTTCGGGCAGTTTATTTACTGTATGGAACTATAGAGGCCGGAAGAGTGACTACCAGGTTCTTCTATGAATAGTTATTAACTAGCAAACATCGGGAAGCTACTAAGCTCAGAGTCACATGCGTCGACAGTGGGGGTGCCAGACCTGGTTAATAGCAATTGATCAATATTTCTTTCTTCTGGAACTGTACAAACTACACATCCTGCTCGCTCACCTTCGTATTACGACCCGTTCAAGTCTCCCCTGTGAGCCAATGGCACACCATCAGGTGCTCTAGCCAACCGCAACGTCTCCTTACAGACCCATGTCTGCCTACCAGATGACTCTGGTATGTACGAGCTGTCTGGTTACCAAACCGTACCACTTTCCGTCACCTAATAATAAACCACTGGCAGAAACCACCCGACAATGGGGTACAGAAGCAGCATAGTGTCCTCCACTATTGGGTAGATCAGTACCACAGAGCCTATCACGACTATAATTGTTTATGGCTCGGATGACAGTGCGGCCAGCGCGTCTACCTTGGGGGTGAAAAAAGAACCCCAAAGTGCAGTGGATGACTAAGACCATCCGACAATCTGATTATCCGTTGCAGGCACGTGGGCCGTTCAGACGACGGTACAGGCTGCGAGTACCTTACATTAGGGGGGACCTTGACTGACAGTGCGGCGCATCTTTGCTGCTCCATACAGCGCTGATTTGTGTTTCTGGTATGCTCAACACCTGACGTGCTGAATTGATTCCGACTGATACCCCGGAGTCAGATGGCCAGAGCAATGTGTGTCTCTCGCAGGGTCAATATTTAAATGCCAGCCAAATCACCCGCGTTCCTCTGCTCTGGTGCTAGTTGATTGTTTCCCTGTTGGTCGGGTTCCAAACAAAACAAAGTGGGTCCACACGCTACCTCGCGCTTTTCCGCATCGGGGCGCTAGCTGTGACGTCGTCGACGATCCAGTTCAACAAAACTTCCATCTCATGTAAATTACCCCCGGTATCGCTATTCTTTGGTCTTGTCGTTAGCTTCGTTTTGGCTTTTTCTCACATCGTGTGTCGCGTGCTCACTGTGTGCTTCATGTCTGACTCTATTGATCAAGGTTAACTCTGGTTTCCCGCATCGTCGGGGATTCGCCTCCTACTCTCAGTCTTCCCAATGGTTCCGATTCGTCTCCTTTCAGCGCTCTCGCTGCTAGGAACCTATGTGTCTGCATTCCCGGTTGTGGAGCAGCAGCCTCTAGGTAACGGTCTTCAAGATGTGGTCCAGCTCGAGCCACCAAATGCCGATACGGAAGAGTCCTTCCGGGCACTTTCAGGCCGCTTCCTGCACATAACAGGTACATCTTTCACCCTTGGTCTACACGATGTCAAAGGCAAAAGCAGAGGAGGGACAGGCTAACCATTCTCAGATTTTCATCCAGATCCCCTCTACGAGCCCGGAACATCGGACGAAAAGAGCTGCCACAGAGGTGATGGCTCCGCCGGGTACTACGGCGCCGAAGAGACCGAATGCGACTCGCCCTATGCCCTCGTTAACGAGACATTTCGCTGGATTGAGAACAACCTCAAAGACAATATTGACTTTGTCATTTGGACCGGTGACTCTGCACGGCATGACAACGATGAGAGGAATCCTCGCACGGCAGATGAGATCGTCCATTTGAACGAATTCATGGTGGATAAATTCACCGAGGTCTTCAACGGCAGGGACTCAATCCCCATTGTTCCGACAATTGGCAATAACGACATCATGCCGCATAATATTCTCAAGACTGGTCCGAATCGGTGGACGAAGAAGTATCGCGAAGTCTGGCACAAGTTTATCCCCGAGCATCAACGTCATAGCTTTGTCGAAGGCGGTTGGTTCGTCTCGGAGGTGATCCCCAATAAGCTGGCAGTTATTAGCTTGAATACTCTATACTTCTTTGACTCCAATTCTGCCGTCGATGGGTGCGATGCGAAATCGGAGCCTGGCTATGAACACATGGAGTGGCTTCGCGTCCAACTGGAGATGCTGCGGACACGTGATATGAAAGCTATTTTGATAGGTCATGTTCCTCCGGCAAGGTCCGGCAGTAAGCGCAGCTGGGATGAAACGTGCTGGCAAAAATATACATTATATGTGAACAGATTCCGTGACGTCGTCGTCGGCAGCGCATATGGGCACATGAATATTGATCACTTCATGTTGCAGGATAGTCGAAAAGTGGATATTGCTGCCAACAGTGAGTCTCCTGTCTTGTCCGATCTTTACGACGGCTCGGGAGAGATCTCCGTCCAGTCTCGTTATGACTATCTTTCCAGTCTCAGGAAGGACTGGTCTAGCCTACCGTCCCCGCCTGATGGTATGCCGAAAGGCAACTTTTTGGCAGACGAATGGATTGAAAAGGAACATGAAACTTCGGCGAGCTCAAAGAGCTCAAAGCCCACCAAGAAAGAGAAGAAGTTCCTCAAGAAGATTGGCGGTCCCTGGGCCGAGAGGTACAGTGTGTCGTTAGTGTCACCGAGTGTGGTGCCGAACTTCTTCCCTACGCTGCGGGTAGTTGAGTATAACATTAGTGGCTTAGAGGATACCAAGATTTGGGCCGACGACTCTGCCTACAACGACTTGGATATGGCGAGTCCGGAGCACGACAAGAATGGCCTTTTGGCCGAGAAAAAGAAGAAAAAGTCCAAGGACAAGGTTCCCAAACCTCCATCGCCGGCTGCGCCTCCGGGGCCGGCATACTCTAACCAGGCATTGACCTGGCTTGGGTACACTCAATACTATGCTAATCTGACCGAAATCAACCGGCGAATGGCCAAACGTCACCAAGTGTCGGCAGACGACCCGTCTAGCTCCATTCATGACGATGATGCTCGTGAGCTCAAGCTTGCAGATGTCTTTACGTTCGAGGTTGAGTACGATACGCGACACGACAAGATTTACAAGATGGAAGATCTCACCGTGCGGAGTTTCTTCAAGCTGGCGAACCGGATTGCCAAGAACAAGCTGAGTAAAAGCGACGTCTGGGTTGCAGATGCGAACGCCGAAGATGCTCCTGGTACCGTCGATGACAGCGGAAACGAAGTAGAAGTGGAAGGGAAGAAAAAAAAGAAGAAGAAGAAGCCTAAGAAGCCTAAGAATCGAGTATGGAGAGCATTCTTGGAGAGAGCTTTTGTCGGAACTCTGGACCGTGACGAACTTGATGACATAGAATAATGGTTTCTGCTTGCCTGTTCACCAGCGAGTTGAATTGGAAGTATACGACGTTATGGCTGCGACGTTTCCCTTGCTCTTAGCTTATCTGTGATGCTGCAATGTATATAGTCTTTCTAGTTTTGACCTTGGATAGTGGTCATTTGGTGACCACTATTGGAAATAGATCGCTGCTCATTGCTTCCACTCATTTGTCCTTCGGAAGAGGCGGTGGGGAACTGCCGCGGCAAACTGTTGCAGATGCAGGCTGTCGGTCATCATTCCTCCATCCACCCCCATCTAACTGATCAATCAGTCCTGTGCTTGTGGTATGACAGAGCCACTGATATCATCTCCTCTCATCTCCAGTTGTAATCGGAATTGATCGAGGGGGCCAATCTTCCACACAGCCCCATGGAAGACGCACAGATGCTTTCGATGCCACGCTGGCAGACGGCCGCCAACTGTCATCGTCCAGTGCTGCCGCCATTCCCATGCAAAAGCCAACGCTAAGAAGCGCGCGGGCGCCGAGTTTCCACGCTTGCAGCTTAGTTCAGCGACCCAGCTCAGTGGCGGCTCGCTCATGCATAGAAAGATGGGTTTGGACCCGCGCTGGGCCTTTCATCTGCAACACTGCTCGCAGACCATGTGTGACTTTTGGCTGCAAAAAAAAAGAGGCTGGCGACAGCTGATCCACTGTGCTATTCCTATCTCATCCTCCCCGGCTGGATCGAAAGCTGCACGGCAGGGGAAATCAACAGTTGGGCTCTGACACGTATCGAGCTAACTGATGCGCTGTCCTTCCGCCTAATGCCTACTAAGTCTTAGGGACGGGACCATCATCCAACATGCCACCTTGTCCTTCGTAATTCCTTTTTGATCTCGGTGATGGTGGCCACCCAGGAAATGACGTTCCTCACCTTGGCTGCAATTGGTGCCCGATGTCTCATCTCCGCTCAGAACGGCGGCGAGGGCAGAATAAAAATTGACGGGCACAGCAGGAACTAATCAAACATACCGGCGGTCTTCTAAATGATCGTATCTCCCGGAATACTCCCTCTTTCTACAGAAGCGGGGATCCATTCGCCCTATATGTATAGTGGAGCTTTGCCGCACTGATTCGCACGGCATTATACCTCCGCACTGCCGTGCCTTCATCCACTTGATTGTGGCCAGGGAAATATCAACGGGGCAGATAACTTGCCCTTGCATCATTATTGCTCCGCACATTCATTCATTATCGCTCTGATCCCACATCCTCACGCAGCTGCGACCGGAGTGTCCACACTCTAATTGGGATGAGCATTGCCTTTCAGGAACTTGACTTTTTGTGGTTGCATCTTTTGTTGCCTTACCCACGCAGGCTTCGTTTATGAGATAGCGATTTCAGGCCTCAAATTGCTGTCATCACTTCCGGCCCCAAACTCGTGGGCGGTGCCCGCCCATCGCTGGCAAGAAGCACAGACTAACGCCTTACTTCGCCTAGTTGCACACGATGCATCAAGACTTCCTCCTATTTCACAACGACCAGCTCCTTGCCATTTGTTGTTTCGAATGCCCCCTTCCCCGTGCCTTGCATTTCTAATTCCCATCTATACCCTTTTGCGCTCTCACGCCCGCCTGACTATCAATTTTTCTGCCAGCATAACCCTGCGTGCAGAGCGGTTGACAGCAGGCTTGCTAAGAGTCTTCGTCTAGAAGAACTGTCTGGGTGGATTCCTTTTCGGATTAACTTTTGCTATTTTAAAAGCTGATTGCACTACGGAGTACACCCGCAATCTGATTCTCACTGATACTCCAATTAAAGGCCACTAATTGCTGACATTTGTAACATATTTGCGTTTGCTTTCCGGTTGAAATTGGCGGCTTTGTGCTTTCGATCGCTAGCAGTCTCTGTGCATGTACAACTGATCGGCTATTCAGTCCTATTCGGAAGCGGCACTGAGAGGCGGAGACAAGCCACAGATACGACGAGTCTGATTTTGAGACGGGCGCATCCAACGAAAGCCTGCGATTGCAATTGAAGATCTCAATTGGGGGACTGACAACCTAATACCTAAACATATCGAGGATTAGGCGCCAACACGAGCATGGGAAGCTTTGGTGCATGCGACGGCTGATCCATTTCTAACAACCGTTTTGCGCGCGCGTCCGAGGTAAGGCTCCCGATCCCTTGGCGCTTTGCATGTTTCACTCCGATGCATCTACTGTTTATATGAGTGCGGTGGGCAAGCTGTGCCCACCGACTGAGCATTCTCAACCGGCCCAATGCTGTGGGATCGATCCTCCCCTCCAAAGTTGTCGCTCGGTTACACTTGATCGGAGCTTGTTCTGTTATACACCAAACCATCATGGATGTGACTAATTTGGCTGTCGATTGTCCCGTTATAGAGACCGGTTCCCTTGCTTTGTGGATGGCTTCCTCCGAAGTGGACCAGAAGGCCTTGGGCAACTTTGCGGCCATAACGGGCCTCGAGAACCCGTTCCTGTCCGCGATGCTGTACAAGATTCTGGGGTTGTCTGTTATGTTATCGAAGAAACTCCTCCGTGCACGACGATTGCGGCGCCTAGACCCCACCCGAGAGACTAAATCGCTTCATCTTTATTACCATATCATCTGGCTTTCGCGTGAGGGTCTTCTGATATTAGAGGAGTTCGTCCTGCCACTGGTTGAGGGATTTATGGAACTCAAAATTTTAGCTTACAAGCTGCGCGCCTCCTTTTACCATATATTCGTCCTATTTCAGAACCAGCCTGCTGTCCACTCGCCGGGTATCGTTAGTCTGCCGAGTAGTACACCTTTATCCAACGGCGTGACAGAAGCGGAGTCACCATCCAAGGATTCCAATTTGAGATTTTCATTTCAGCTGAAGCCCGACACGATAACGGTTTCCGGGAAGCCCAGTTCCGCCTCGGATAGTGCGCCACGAGGCAAGGTTACGCAGGCACCCCCGGGCTTTGCGCCGGTTCAACCGCCCAAGTCGAACTCGGCGTTTCTCCTCCCTGCTCTCGATTATACCCCTACAGCTACCGCATGCTTCAATCATGCCGCCCTCTTGGCAGATCAATTCCTCCCGGGGTCGCACCCGCTCCGTCTGTCCATCAAGCTTGAATTTGCCGCCTACCTCTACGATTGCCTACATGACGCTCATGCCTGTCGACGGTTGGCCAAGCAAGCCATTGCCGATGTGTACAATGCGCAAGAGGGCATGGACGACGAGAGCTTCGAGGATGCAGCTGAGATTGTGGGTATTTTGGGCAAGATGGTGAAGCGGGGAAGGAACACAAGCAGTGCTGGAAATAGCACCACGGCTGTGAAAACGCCCCAGGAGGAGCGAAGTGAGGGCAGTCGAACACCATCCTCTCAGACAACGTTGAAAAGGCCGGCGCGAGTGCCGAAAAGCACCTCCTCACCGGCGCGCGCGACCAAGCCGACGACTAGCGAGGGGATGTCCCCCGCTGTGCCCGACCCCACCATGATGAATCCCATATGATGCCTTTCCCTACGACCTGTATATGCTTCTTCTTGGAACTATGGAGTCGCGCATGAGCGCTTGGCCTGTGACTTCTACTTGACTTGCACCTGTCTGTATCATCTCGGTAACGGAGTTGCGGCGATAGACTGGAATTGGGCATCAGCTTGCGGGGAGCTGTGGAATGAGCGATTAAGCGCGACAAAAACTTGAGGTGGAAGGGACAGACCAGCCAATTTGTGATGGTGACTGTAGATAGATAGATGTGTGCAATACAAAGTATGTTGTTGATGTCATGCACCCCACTTGTGTATGCTTGTCTGGACAATGGACCTACACTTAGTCGCAACAACTGTATGTCTCAAGCCAATGGCCATGGGGCAGGATGGATCGATGGATCTCTTGTTGATGTTGCAGTGGAGGCCAGCGCATTGTCGCCTGAGGCAACCCCCCACCCAGGGTCCGGCGTAAAATACCATACCGAGCGAGACGAGATAAATTACCGGCGAGGCAGCAGTTTTCCCATTTCCTCCTGAATGAAGATTCAGGTCATATTCAGCGATTGCTGGATCAAGAAATAGAATTGACTGATGCCTGCCGGGGGCAACTTTAATTGACTGCCCATCACACACAGCAAAAAAAAGGAAGAGTCAGCACGCAAACGGTCAATCTGGTTCTATAGATATTACCTTTTTTTCATCGACGGGGGTGGATTACGACGACGACCCTTCTTGGCGCACCACCCGCGAAGGCCATCATCGCCAGCAAGAAACCTTTAGCATTGCGACCCTTTGGGTTCTGTCTTTTACGTCATTCGACGGTGATCATCTCCTGCAGCATCCGGCAGCCATAGTCTTTTTTTCATCTCCAGCTGATCGTGCGCGCAAATCAGATCCCCTCTTCGTCCTCCACGTCGGTTCCCCCACCATCATTTGTGTTGTCTTCTCTTCGTTGCCGGGGGCTCGAGTGCAAAGGACGCGCCTGCTTCCCGACCGTCCGACCGCCTGATCGACATCATCGCCCAGAAGCGAAGGACGCAGATCCAGCGCAAGACCCTGAAAAAAGAAACACACCCGAACGAGGTCCTGCCCCAAGGCTGCGCGCGCAATCACGCCTGTCAGAAGACCCGTAACGAGCCTTGCGACGCATCTATACTTCTTACTTACTTGCATAAACCCTCCGAAGCTTGATCTTTTTTCCAATTTCCAATTTTCTCCCTTTAATTTTTTTGGATTCTCTCGCTGGCAATGAAGCTGTTTGTTCCGGAAGCCTCTCAAGCACGCGGGATCCTCATCGGCTGTTAGAAATACCTCTTTTCTCTCCGAGGACTGTGGATTGGAAACCAAAGTCAGGCCTTGTTGGTCGCTGACTGTGGATAATGCGGTCGGGGCTTCAGAAACCTGGGGCCATTCCGTTTCTTGCTCTTTTGGTCTTTTCGCTATTTAGTCTGGTGCCGTCGCTAGCAAAGGAATGGGATTTGTATAACGTGCGCCTGGGGTATATTGGCTATCGCAACGATGTTCGACGTATGCATTCCTTATTTCTTCTTCTTCTTTTCCCCTCCCCCTTTTCTTCCCCCCATGTGTTTGGCTGAGTCAGACAAAGCTAACGGTGGTACTTCTGCAGATGTCTCTCGGGTAAAAGATAACTGGGCCGATGTTCGAACAACAAGATCTCGGGTTTCTGGGACTGGCTGGAAGCCATGGCTTCTAGATGGATATTATCAGGAATTCTATGAGCGCAAAGCTCGTCCGCGACGTTGTGCGGTGGACGCGCCCTCTCGGAGCTCCTTCGAGGCTGCTGCCGTCTTCGATACCGATCCTTTGGCATTTCCGGCCCGAGAATCCTCGGCTTTCACTCGGGGGGTGCGCGCGTTTAAGGCAATGGTCATCAGGCAGCCGGATGAGTCGCAATTACTTCCGACATTCTCGGCGGAGGCTGATGCCATTGAACAATTACCTACGCGGCTAAGTGCGCTCGTTAATTCCTCAGTTACTGCGGCTGCTCCTCCCGACGGCGGACTTTTCGGGGTGTCGCCTACGAGCAATTCCATGATACCGGCCACCAGCAGCGTGATTGAGGTATCCCGATGGTTGCTGGGGTTGTCCCGTGCCTCATGGCAGCAGGTCTGTCGCGCGGGGAGCGAGTATCTGGAGAACATGCCTGCTTGGCCTAGTCTTCGCGAAGCCAGCCAACCCATCGACCTCTCACGACACGACAACCACACCACCTCCTCTCATCCGACAGTCCCACATAACCACGTGCCCCGCGAACAACCTATACCCCCCAAAGCAGTAGTCGTGAATCGCAGCGACGACGTCGATGACACCAGTCATTCCGCATCAACGCCAAGCGCTACGCCGCCCCCGCCGGCGCTCTCCCAAAACAGCACCGCAACGACTGCTGGCCAGTCCAAAGTTGCGGGATTCCAGCAGGAGACAGAGCACATGCGCCGGGGAAGCTGCATGGCCATAGTGATCGGCCTAGTGGTGGGCGTGATGTGGTTTTAGCACCACCTATCTATCCACACTCCAGTCATAGGATTGGCTGGCTGGCTTATTATGATTCTTTGCAGATTTTTGCTTCCTTTTTGCTCCCACTGTATTTGGTTCGTTGTACATCACTTGCTGGGGTCTGATGAGACGCCCATTTGTTCTTTCATGCCTTTACGACTGTTGGACGGAACGGATATAGGAATGGGATGGGATGGGATGGGCTAGACATAGGAGCAGCCCGAACTGGCCTGTCGAATGCAGTATGCCAATCAATATATAATAATTTCATCATGCGATACAGCAGTGGTCCTCAGTGCGTATATACTAGTAAGTAGGTGCCGCGCTCTAGGTCGGATTCGCGCATGCTACCAACTTACTCAAACCCCACGTATCATTTCGTAACCTCACATTCCTTAGATGGGGACCATAGATGTACTACTATCCACCATCGTACTGCCTATATAGTACTACCCATACAACCACCCCGCACCGCACCGTACTACTTGCCATCCCATCTCACCTCACTCAAAAGACCAAGCTTAAAGCTAACGACCAACTACAACGAAGTACTACTACCCACCCTCTTCATCCTCATCCCATGCACCACCGCCAGCACCCCAATCACCGCCACGCATTCCAACACCACCGCGAGCTGCCACGACCTCGTCAACGCCTCATTCAGCACCACCAACACCGCCCGCTTCCCTTGCCCGGACAACCCCTCCGTAAGGGTTGAAATCCCACCAGACAATAACCTACTCACGTCAAGTCCACTACCCACAGCGGTCCCTTCCAACCCGGCACTCAGCTCATTCGTGAAGAGGGCTTGGGCGACGGCAACAAATATAGACCTGCATATAAAATCGTGGAGTTGTCAGTTAGTTTTCGCCTTGGAACAGTGATAAAGAGGATTGGATACATACGCTCCCACTGTCTGCGAAAACATCACCAACCCCGATCCAATAGGAATATCCTTCAACGGCAGTGCCTGCTGCGCCACCATTAACGGGGTCACACTACATAGACTCGACGATATGGCGAAGATGATCTGATATCCGATCCATTTCCCTGTGGATGTGTCGACTGTGAAGGAGGTGAAGAGGCCGGAGCCTATGGCGCCGAAGATCGTTGCTATTCCCATGAATAAGTCCGGGTGGCCGACTTTGGACATTAGGATCCCGCCGGCGAGGGAGACGATCGTGCTGGTTATTACCCACGGGAGGGTCCAGATTCCGGATTGGATGGGGATGGCGGATTTGACGCCTTGGAACCAGCTATTTCAGGTCAGTTGGTTGTGGGGGGTGTGAGAAGGGAGAAGAGAAAGGGAGGTACATGGGGAGGTAGTAAGTGAGCACGAAGATGGCGCTGACTGTGCAGAAACCAAAGAAGGATGCTGCTGAGACGGTGCGTTGAGTGAAGACCCGCGAAGGGAGCATGGCTTTGGGGCCTTGCCAGATTTCGACGCTGATGAATGCAATGGCGAGGATGCCTGCTAGGACTAGCAGTACGATGATACGGGCGTCTTGCCAGGCGTATTTGAGGCCGCCCCATTGCAGGGCTAGAAGGAGGCAGACGATGGATGGAAGAAGAGCCACGAGACCGAATAGATCGAGGGTCCTGAGGAACTCTGTCCAGGAGGTGAAGGCTTCGTGGTCTCGTTTGGGCGGATGGACTAGAAGGAAAAAGGCAATTTGGATGACGGCGCCTATGGGGAGGTTGATGTAGAAGTTCCACCGCCAGGAGACCTTTTCAGTGAGAACACCTCCGATTAGAGGTCCGAATGTCGTGGCGAGTCCGCGGGAGCCTGAGAGAAGACCGAGGATGATAGGGCGTTTGGCTGGGGCGACGAGGATCGGGACGAGAGAGAAGGCAGCGACTAGGAGACCTGAGCAGCCTACGCCGGCCAGGGCGCGGCCGATGATGAGGGAGTGGGAGTTGGGCGCGGCGCCGCAGACGGCGGAGCCTACGAGGAAGAAGAGCATTGAGATGCTGTATATCCAGCGGACGGAGTAGCGGGCGAGGAGTTTGCCAAAGAGGAGTTGGGTCGTGCAGATGAGCATGGTGTAGACGCTACTGTACCAGCCGACATCCCCGAGAGAGTGGAAGTCGTCGGAGATATAGGGCGTCGCCGTCGCGATGATGGTGCTGTCCTAGATGTAGGGTTCGCGTGTTAGTGCATGTAGTACTCAGCTTGGAGAGGGCATACCAAGGTGACGAGGAAGATTGCCAGACACAAGGTTGCAACTGCGAGATAGTATTTGATCCCTGATGGGTACTGGGGAGCTGGAGCTGCGGTTGTTGCACCTTGATTGTTGTCTTTGGTCTCGTTCTTGTCGGTGGCCTGTTCTTGGGGCTGAGAGGCCTCGATGCTGCGCAGAGAAATGCTGTCGGATCTCTCCATATTGGAGAGCCTTTGATATGAACGAAAAACGAGTGAAAATTAAACGAGCGACTGATTGACCGACACACTAGATGAGCGAATCTTTTTGACCTGACATGGTGAGTTCAGGGGAACAGCCCACAATAACAGAAATCGAGTCACGGCCACACCACGCGTCTAGTCCCCATCCTGGCTAGCAAGGCTGGCAGGGTTCAGCACAAACTAGCGAGAACTTAAGAGACAAGGTTATGATAGGTAGGGAAGTGGACAAAGAACCCCGGCAAAAGCAACTAATCACTGCATCGGATACTTCCCCGAGGTAACATTCGGGCTTTCAGTCTGCCTATCAAGAATATGAGGGTGCTGACAGAACTGATTGCGTTGCCAGAGATCATGAAGCCGAGTATATCATCCTTACCATTCTCCACCGCGTGTCTCACTAAATGGAGGAGCGATCGAGGGCATAGAAATACCCCCGCCTATACTAGTATACTAGTGCAGTGACACCACGACTATTCCCCACTATAATTATTAGGCATCTGGATGTCATCCAGCCACCGTCGATCTCCGTTGCCATTGCTGGCATGGTGTGTCGCCGTATCCCAATGTCCGAAATTCCTCCATTAGTGGGAGACAGCGCTGCGCGATCGCCGAGGATGACAGATCTCGGTTTCTGACTCGCTTCGATGTGCTATGCTAGTCTCCAATCTAGAACTCGATGGATAGAAGCCACATACATACCCAGTCATCCACCATAGCTGCTCAAAGTTACTGCTACAGTGTCATCTTATCAATGATGAAACGAGACATACCAAGCAACGTCCACATTCCAACCCCCGCAGCGAAAACATCACCAGGAATGTGCCCGGGCAGGAGTATATAAACCCTTCAGCATTCATGCTACATCATGTTCGCTCTTTCTTCTCATTGTCCAATACTCCTCCATCCAGTCTACCAGTGTACAAGAATACGTTTATAGCAATGAAACCTCCCACTATCTTAGCCACTATTATCACCCTAACCCTAACTGGGCTGTCTGTGGCCGATAAAACCTGCACCCCGAGCTTTGACTACTGCTCGGATGTGCTGTTGAATTCCAAGGGTAAGCCGCCGTCAACTATATAGACTGCCATATACTATCTACTTGGCAATCCGACTCCTCTATGCTAATATGGAACCGATACAGGCTTCTCTCAGTCTGACCTGACAGATGCCCTTCAAGGCACTGGATATGAGAACCAAAACCTGAGCAACATTCTCTTCCACTGTACGAATCCGGGCCAGATTGGCCATGCAAAGTTGTGTGATAATGGGTGTGTGGACCCTCCGCAGGAGGGGAGCCATGGATGTGATGGTTAAATGAGATAGCATGGGGACTTGGCTAGTGCTGGAGAGCACCATAAAGTGAAATGATTGACCATTGTTGTTGTATGAGATTGAAATCAAAGGTTGAGGTTGAGATTGGATTCACATTCGGAGGCTCAAGGCTGCCCGGGCCACGCGCGACACCAGTTGACGGACGCGCCCGCGGGAAGTTCCCTTCGCATTTTCCCACCCATCAGTTAGTGGCTGTTGCACTCATTGTGGCTTGCGAATTTCTGTGATTTCCAAACTATAATATATGTCATAATTAAATTCGACGCTTTACCATAATCATCTTCTCAGTACCTGAGGCATGCATGCGACCGCTACATTCGCACACAGACCAACGCGCAGCCGGCGCCATGAACGTACCCCCAACGCCCTGTTGCGTCTGCCGCTTAAAAAGGCGGCGATGTGACAGGTCTCAACCTAGTCTGCCCTCTATACCTATACCCATTGTAAGGTGGAGCTAACGCTAGCCAGCCTGTGGAGGATGCAAGAAACGAGGACTAGACGAACAATGTTCCTACCGGCCCGAGGATATGCCCCCCGCCACGTACGTCTGCGCGTGTATATGATGAGCTTGAACCAGCCTGACATCCTGCAGCTCCCATAAAAAAGCTAAAATATCTCATTCGGGTGATGAGAGTCGGTCTCTCTCCCCTCCGAGGCTACAAACCCTGCCACGCAATTTTCTCATTGTTGCCCCGCGCTCGCAGAGGAAGCGTCGACGGGATGAGTCCTTTCCACCCCGGCATGATCGAAACCGAGGTGACTCGGTAGAGGTATACTCCATCATCTCAGATGGCAGCGACCCTCCTAACCCGCCGGGCACCGGGATCAATGCCCACATCTCACGCCTGACCCGGCTGCAGCAGGCCGTGGATGCAAGAACAGGCCGGGTGAAGACTGAAGCTCCAATCGAAGATGGCATATTCTCGCTGCAAGATACAGGGCGAGACTGCCCTCCTCACTTGACCATTGCCGAATCTCCAGCCCAATTGCCCTCAGACCTGATGAACAGTCTGATTGCAACCTATCTGGCCCGCGACTATGTGAACTGGCCGATCTTCGATCTATCAGACTTCCAGTCGGCCCGTGAGAAGGTTGGCGACATGCAGGACCTCACGGCTGGGTCGAGTGGCCTCCACGCCATCCTCAAGATGATTTTGTGTCTCTCTGGACTGAGATACCATCAAGTAGATGAAGCCTATCTGCAATCTCTCTTCAATCACGCCCAGAGAATGACAAACAGCCCAGATTGGCAAGGCACGCCCTGGGTGCGCGTACAATGTCTCTTCCTACAATGCCAGTACCTCAACGCAACAGGGAAATCAAAGCAAGCCTGGGCCCTAATTGGCTACGCCATCCGCACCATGCAAGCCCTAGGACTGCAGCCACAGACAAACGCGCATAACGGACGGGAACGACAGCAGCGCGAACTCGGCCGCAGGCTCTGGCACAGCGCAATCATCCTAGAGCGAATGCTAGCATTACAACTAGGCCTACCACCTCAGGTCTCCAATCCCCTCCAGGTACATCTACCCACGCACCTGGACACCGACTACATCGACACCGTATCAGGCGGAGCGCCCAACTCCAGCGGAGACCGACCCTCGATCATCGAGCTTTTAATCGCATGCGCCAGACTCTACACCCACGTCGAAGAGATAACTGCTTGGGAATCTGAAGCAAGAATCCGACCAGACACCTGCGCCGCCAAGAAGCTCCTCGCCCTGGACCTCTCCCCATTCCTGAAAACAGATGCTCTCCTCTACGACTGGCAGACATCCCTGCCCTCATTCCTTCGCACCGACGAAACATTCGAACTAGCCGATGACCCCATTGTTCGCCGCCAACGCCACACCCTGCACGCCCGTTACCTCTACCTTCGTCTCCGACTTTATCGGCCCCTTTTAGCTCTGGGCCTCGCCCTGTCAGCCAAATGCACCTGCCGGTCAAACAAACACCCTCACATGTCGGAGACAGACCCTTCTTCTTCTATCAACTCCCCTATACTGGTTACCATCGTCCGCGACACCTCCCTCAAATGCGCCACCATCGCCGCAGACCTCGCCGACTTGATCGAAGAAACCGAGGACGGGCTGCTCGACGGCGGTCCAGATGATACCTGGCGCAGCGCTGGATCGCCATACTGGGAGAACGTGGAGTATCTCTATGCCTGTGGGATTGTTATCCTGGCGGCGCGGCTGTGCTCCAGCTCGGGCGTGGCGCAGCTGAAGAGGGCCTGGACGAGGGTTATTTCCTTGTTGACAAGGTATGAAGGTTTCCGGGCTGAGGAGTATGCTCGTCTTGCGAGATTGGGGAGGAACACGCTTGAGAATCTGGCGGGTGCGTTGCAGAGGGATGTGGGGGAGGCGATGGTGATGGGATTAGATGGGGAGACGAGGACGAGGTTGGTGGGGAGAACAAGTGGTGGTGCTGTGGACTCGTCGGGGGGAGGGTGTAGACAGAGTCGGGGTCAGGGTCAGAGTCAGAGTCAACGGGGGGATTTGGGTTGGGTTGAGAGCTTGTTGATTGATTTGGTGGGGGATGATGTATGATGTAAATAGATACCCTTTATG
This sequence comes from Aspergillus niger, assembly GCF_000002855.4. Classification (NCBI taxonomy): domain Eukaryota; kingdom Fungi; phylum Ascomycota; class Eurotiomycetes; order Eurotiales; family Aspergillaceae; genus Aspergillus; species Aspergillus niger. The sequence goes on from NT_166524.1 coordinate 863,950, forward strand.
TTTTGATTGATGGCAGTTACGATTAGAGATCCACGGACAATATATTGTAGGATACACTACTATACTAGTGATTTGGTATTATAACACTACCAGTATTAACCTACTACATCTACTAGTGCGGAGTGCATTCAACCCTCTACCCAGATATCCAAACACAGCTAGTACTATCACTAATGAGATAGTATACAAGAAGGGATATATATTCGGTCCAATGCTCGCACGAAACCCGAACCGAACTCATAGTAGTACTACTATAGTTATTTACCTAACTCAGAATAATCATCCCACGAACGCCTCCTATAGTACGTTTTTTGACATTTACTCGTATAGATCTCGTCGTTGCGGATGCTATGACCCTGCCGACCTTTCCCATCGAGGGCGTCGGAGACAGCCAAGAGCAGCAACACAGATGCTGCGGTTCCCACCCACAAATCTGAACCTTTCATATGAAACTGATAACACATGCATATTTACAGTATATATATACAATCCTAGACAACTGCTTCAAGCTCAAGCTCAAGCTACTGCTTGTTCTCCGCCTCGGCGATCAGAGTCTCCATCTCCTGCTCCGTCCACCGATGGAACAGCTTCTTCGGATCCGACAACGACGCGTCACTCTGGACCGATTGGACGTGTAGCACGGGGACATCAAAATCATAGACATCCTTCCAGGGCTTATTGCTCGGGAGCTGGATATCCAACTCAGTGTAGTCGAAGGGACGGCGCTTGTGCAGCTTAGTGACGGTGAGTTTGGCGGTGTCGCAGAGGCCGCAATTGGCGCGGGTGAAGAGGGTGACGCGAGCAGCGGCGAGACGGGCGGCGGTGGGGAGCATGTTTGCCGTATGATAAGGATATCTAGATAATTAAGGGAAGCCCAAGTTGAAGTAAATAAATCAAGAATATAGAAACTTGAAAGATGGAATCGCGGGGAAGAGCAAGAATGATTTGAATGAATGGAACCTTCGAGCTCCCCCCGGCTAAGCCCGTTTGGGCCGAACCTCAGCGGCGGTTCTTCGACCTTCGATGTTTGCGACGATCGATCTTTTCCCCCCATAGACTCATTATTCCTCACCCAAGAGATACAGTTAAACTGTCGGTCTCCCTCTTACTCAGCTCTATTTCCTCTCATTTCACTCGCTTCCACTCCATTTCCCCAGCATGGCCTCCAAGTGTGTCCACAAGGGCTGCGGGAAGGAATTCACCGACGCCGACGAGCCCTGCGTCTATCATCCTGGCCCGCCGGTGTTCCACGAAGGACAAAAAGGTACTTAAAACAGATAACTCCAAGGGGGACCTTGGGAGCAGTTGATCCACTGTCTATTTGATCTTCCTGACTGAGTTCCACACTCCACACAACCGCATTTACATACTAACTGAATCACCCCGCAGGCTGGAAATGCTGCAAACCCCGCGTCCTCACCTTCGACGAATTCCTCGCCATCCCTCCCTGCACCACAGGCAAACACTCCACCGTCGACGACACCCCCGTCGAGGCCCCCAAACCCGCCGCTGATGTACCCTCACCTGCTGCTACTCCCGCCCCCAGCGCCGCCGCCGCCACTCCCCCGCGCCCCGTCAACTCCCCCGCCATCCCTCCTCCCTCGAACGCACCCACCCCTGTGCCCGAAGAACCTGACTCCGATGACCCGGAGCTAGCGATCCCCGCGAACGCGACTTGTCGTCGCCGCGGCTGTAATGCAGGCTACGATGCGAGCGTCTCGCGCGACGAGGAGAAGTGCGTGTATCATCCGGGTCAGCCGATCTTCCACGAGGGAAGCAAGGGCTGGTCCTGCTGCAAGAAGCGGGTGCTGGAGTTTGATGAGTTCTTGAAGATTCAGGGCTGTTCGGAGAAGAAGAAGCATCTTTTTGTGGGGAAGGGGAAGCCCCCGGGTGAGGAGAAGGTGGAGTCTGTGAGGTGAGTTCCTATCCTCTCTTTCTACAGCCGTGGGTGATTGCTACGGGGTGACAGTATACTAATATGTGGCGATTGATGTACAGGAACGATTTCTACCAAACCGCCTCCTCCGTGAACGTGTCGCTCTACCTGAAGAAGATCAACAAGGACACCGCCAAGGTCGAGTTCAAGGCTACGTCGATCGAGCTGGACCTCCCTACGACGGATAACAAGCGCTACACGGATTCATATGAGTTGTTTGCACCCATTGATCCCGAGCAGTCCAAGTTCCGCGTGATGGGCACTAAGCTGGAGCTGACGCTGGTCAAGGCGGACGGGACGAGCTGGCCGGTGCTGCGTCGTGATGACAAGTGGTCGGGAGAGAGAATCCAGATTGGAAATGCTGGTCGGGTGTAATAGCCTTATTAGATATATACGTTTATAATGGTGAGGGAGGGCCGGGGTGGAGTATAGTTGGTATGAGATATGAAATAAAAGTGATGACCGCATTGAGAAAAAGTGCCTTATCTTATCCGGGCAGCACTGAATCAAATCAACCTTAATAAGCAGGCAGACGACACTGTGCCCGATATAGTAAGGTGCACTGGCACTATCAAACATGATACTTGGTGCACTTCAAGGACAATGAAATCTGCCAGTTGACGAGGAAGACTTGCGTAGCACTCCGTCGCATAGAACTATAGTTCTGCGCCCATCAGCGCATGCCTTATGCTGAGCAGTCCACATGTCGAACACAAGCCCTTAAAGCCACGTGACATATATCGACTCTTGAAGAGTACAGGTTCACCACAGGCTACAGTATACACACCCCAATATCACCTATCGACAAAAAGAGGATATATATACAGCAGACAAAAGCGAAAAAACCTAATCTACTACGAAAACCCTCAACCTCATTCAACATAACGAACAAGATATCAAGTTCTTATTTTCAAAGTAATGTACCGCCTCCTCCACAGCTCAAGCGCATGGGGATTTTATCCTTTCGAACAAAAAACCCTAGCCAAGCCATGAATTGTAAGGGAAAAAGGAAGACGAGTATGCTCTGCAAGGCTGGGAACGGAGGAGAAACCCATAGAGAAAAATCCCACACAAGATAACCCTCAGCGAGCCGTACGGTGACGGAGCCCCGGTAAGATTTACTATTAACTTTAGGTAAAAGTAAACCGCTACTGATGATGAAGAAAGAAAAGAAAAAAAAGGGAGGCCGAAGGGGGGGCGGCCGCGGATAGGGGGGGGTTTATGTAGGGGTGGCTGGGTGGGGACGCTAGAGGCTAGTGGGTGACGAGGTGGGAAGGGGTAGGGTTGGGGTTTGGGAGGATCATGTGATGTTAAGAGGGTGGGTGGTTGAGGAGGGGGGGAAAATCACATGTGATTCAGATTGGGATCTATCGGTGAGGGAGGTGGGGTGTGTATTTTATCTTGGTATTGGGGTTTGGGTTTGTTTGATACGGAGTATTATGTGGACGGAGTATGTCTATGTTTACTTTGTCATGTGGATGACATTGATGTGTAGGATGGATGAGGTTAGGGTGTTTCTTGCAAAGGATATAATGGTTTAGCCATCTTCGAGATGTATGCGCAGGGAGGGAATTCTGCGTAGCAAGCTCGTTGAGAAATGTGTGCAATATGCGGAATATAAGCATCTACTTGCTTGGATGCTGTGATTAAATATGCAGTGGTAGATATGGTCTGAATTGGTACAAAGTACTACTACAGTATCGTATACTATTACCCACTATATAACCTCCTTCCAAACCTGTCATTCTACTACCAAGTGAGTAGCAGGAATGAGTTCCGACTTGCAATCTTATCTTGTTGCGTATGAATGTTCTGTATTGTAGCGATCAATACGCTGTTATCATACCCGCTCAACAACACCCCTGACCCCTGATGTCGCCGGCCAAACTTTCCAAGATAGCCAGTATCACGGAGGGCCTACAATGTCAGGCCGTGAACCCAATATTCAGCCCTCTGAAGCTTACTCTCACGAGTCTTCATGCCTTATTGAGCGGAGGGGTAACACTGGCGTCATCTCAGCGGATGGCCAGCCAGTTGGTTGGCTGCGGTGCAATCCTCAGAAGGCGGAAAAGGAGGGGTTCAGGGCCCGCCGCCGCCTTCCAATCAGTAAGTCGCTGGCACGAGACCAGCGGCGACATCTTCTCCTCCTCCTCTCCTGTTCTTCTTCCTCTTCGTCATTTCTCTAGCGCTTGCCTCTGAGAGTATCAATTGCCGGTCAATCTGTACTCGTAATCACCCCTTTTCAGACGGCTCACGGACCACACGGGAAAAGCAAATCTCTTCTGTTCTGTCTATCACTTTTTAGTAGGTACGTGGGTACCCTTGCTCTATATGTGTGCTTTAATCCAAAGGCTATGCCTTATCATGCCAATAGCAAACCGCTTGCTTCGTGTGGCTGACTTTTGCGTGGAAGAGTTCTAGAACGGCTAGACCCTGGTCGACTGTCGCGTATTGATCGATCACCGCCAACTTTTTTTTCCCCTTCCCTTCCTTTCAACCCCTTGGATTCTCCCAGAACCGCCATAATGCATTCAGAAAACCGCAAGCCTCTCCGTCACATTCCCTTATCATACAATCATGCCGATTCTCATGCTTCCGCGCTGAGGCTCATTTTGACACTCAACCCACACTGGGAGGGTTCGGACAACAAGATTGAGTTTGTCCGGTTCACGGATGGCATCACCAATACTGTGTGTTCCTCGCAATGTTCTCTTCGTCGGTGCCCGCTGTAAGGCAACACCGCCATTCTATGGGACTAACGTGGCTTCAGCTTCTTAAAATTATCAACCGCAAGCCCGGCTTGACCGAGGAGCAGATAGACCAAGAAGCAGTACTGATGCGAGCGTACGGTAACCACACAGAAATCCTCATAGACCGCGAAAGTATGCCACCCGGGGTCACTACTTGCCCCTCCTCTCTGCCCATTGCGACACATGCTGAGTAGATGCTTCACCTATAGGAGAAACGAGCTCTCATGCTCTTCTTGCCAGCCATGGATTAGCCCCTCCTCTTCTGGCGCGCTTTAACAATGGTCTCCTGTACCGGTTCCTCCGTGGCCGCCCAGCCAGCCCGGAGGATCTTGCCACGCCTTGTATCTGGCGTGGCGTGGCCAGGAGACTTGCGCAGTGGCATGCGGTGTTGCCCATCAAGGGAGCTGCCGCTCCGCTAATGCCCGCCGAGGATGTGTCCCTGATGCAACATGTAGATGTGGCCACGGCACACTGCCAGAAGTTGAAGCACGAGGATATCTCCGTGATCACCCCAAAGCAGCCTGGGCCGAGCATGTGGAGTGTCCTCCAGAAATGGATCCTTGCTCTTCCCACGAACACGGAGGAGCAGCGCCAGCGGAGACTTAGTCTGCAAAAGGAGCTGGAGCGGGTTGTCAGCGAGCTAGACGATGGAAAGGGCCTAGGCGATGGTGGAGTACGTAGCGCTAGTCCCTCTTATACGGAACGACTATTTAACCTCACATTAGTTGGTTTTCTCTCACTGTGACCTTCTCTGCGCCAACGTCATCGTGTTGCCCGAAAGCGCCTCTTCGGAAGACGAAACGGCTGTTGTCAACTTCATCGACTACGAATATGCCACCCCCTCCCCTGCTGCCTTCGACATCGTCAACCACTTTGCCGAATGGGGCGGTTATGACTGCGACTACAACATGCTGCCTACCCGCTCTGTGCGCCGCGAGTTCTTGACCGAATATGTCAAGAGTTACAGCCACCACAAAGGTATCCCAGAGTCATCTCAAGCAGAGATTGTCGACCGACTCTACGAAGATGTCGATCGGTTCCGAGGCATTCCCGGCCTCTACTGGTATTGCCCCCTCACTTGCATTTCATTAGACTACTGCTAATTCAAACAGGGGCGTGTGGTCACTCATCCAAGCCCAAATCTCACAGATCGACTTCGACTATGCATCCTACGCCGAGGTGCGTCTCGGCGAATACTACGCATGGCGCCGGGAGGTAGACGGGTCGCGGATCCAGGCAAACGAAGAGATGCCCCTCCGGGAGCAACGATGGGCTCAGGAGGCCTAATCAATGTGACCGTATATACTGCCTGCCCGACTATGTACCTCCCTCGGATCTGTTTGAGATAGCAAGCGATGATCGTTCCAGCGATAGCATAAGCGATTTAGAGTCTGGCCGTCTGTCAGAGTTTAACAAAAATCTTGTTGATGGGGTGCGGTATCCTCTAGGGACGGGATACAGGATGCACGAATATTTATATTCAACATATTCTTTCCACGAAATTTGGGTGGTCACTCAAATGTGGAAACGCCGCTAGGATAGACATGGCTATACTGCGGTTTTTGTCCCTTTTTCTTGTCTATAGTTACGAATGCTTGATAGATAATATAATCATTTTGCCATCATATTCTGCTGATACAAATCAAAGGACACAGAAACATACGTCCTTGACAAAAGGAGAGATGCTAACCAGTTTACTGTCCAAGGATCAACAGCCCCAGAGACACTTGATAGAATCAGATGGTCTATAGCAATCCACCCACTTGGGCACGGACCCAATTATAGAAAGTGGGTGGGTCACGGGCGCTAACGTTCATGACAGCTCCATAAAAATCTGTAAAGATAGTTAGAGGCAGCGTATGTCTGATGCTCTATTTTCCAAGAGACATGACGTCTAGTCTCGAAGATAGATTTGAGGGTGTCGTTGAGGTTCTCGCCGGAGGGCTGAGAAAGCATTGTTGAAGTGGGGGTGTAAGATAGTTGTATGGAATTCCCAACGTTGGTTAACCATCGTCCTATGCACTGCCACTGTCTCCTACATATGGTCGACCACACATCCTATTTGTCGGCAGTTGGATTTCCTTTTGATCCTAGCAATGTTTAGGTAACAACAGATACAAGATCCCGGTTGGTGTACCTTTCCATTAGGCATCCATGGTTCGGCTCCGACGATGCCTGCAAAGTATAAGCCACTCAATGTGGCTGAGACATGCAAGTTCGGATACAACTCTTACCGTTGAGAATGCACTCATTCTATTCCTGAACAAAGTAGCCTGATTGTCCCAATTTATTGTCTCTTCAAACGAAAAAGAATAATACAACAATGACAATAATTACAAGATATATCCCTCATGCCAGAATCATCACCACCATCAACCCTCCAAAGGAACAACCCATCCCCAGTCTACAGACCCTGACCCTGCGTCTAGTATAAAAAAAGCGCTTGCTTATCCGATAGCGCTCCTTGCCTAGTACTTACGCAGTAGCAAAAGCACCTGCGTCATTCTCCGAGAGTGGAAAATGTCCATATCATGGCGCAGCAATGCACGAATACTTAGTACTATGCAACTCCCCGGTGCTCATGATTGGTGCCTGTCACACGGGCGCTAATCTCAAACCTTCTCGAGCATTCAGCTTTGGGGGCAGAAGGGCGCTTGTGATGGATCGTCGCGCCGTCCCCGTGTATCACGGGCAACTCAGCCAGCTGCGATGCACCAATCCCCGCCCTCTACTAGTGACTAGCTCTCCTCCCCCCCGCGGCAACTGACTATGAGCGATCTCTCTCAGCCCTTCGAATGATTTCGGTCATGCACCCTGCACGGCTGGTCTGGGCTGACTGGGGCTAGACTATACCTACAGGGTCGATGGCTATGCGCCCTTTTTTTGATTATTTAGAAGCGCCCTGCAGCCTTGTCTTTCGTCTTCTGTTCTTAACCTTCCTGTGTTGTGTGCATTGAGTTTCGGACTTATTCCATTATTCAATTTCTAAACTTCCACTAGTATACATTGCCACATCTTGCCAACACGCACAGCCGAATTCAAAGCATGTCCGACGTCGTCCGCTCAATTACCTTCCAAACACCCCAGGAATACTACGCCGGCTTCAAATCCAGACCGAATTTGCAAAAGGCGTTCTGCGACATCGACGACGAAATTAATCTCAAGGCGTATTTGAAACTCTTGAAAGATTCTCAGACGCGTAATTTTGTGCTGGACTTCGGTAATGATGATGCTTGGTGTGCTGTGAATCTGGATCAAGGTGATGTTGCGGCGCTGTTGCGGAAACCTGTATGTGTTGTTGAATGGGTCATTGCGCATATGATTTGGAATGCTGACAAGGCTTAGAAACCGAAGTGTTTTGGTACGAGGTGGATGTAGGTTCTGGCTTTTACTATTGTTTTCGTTGCTAGGGATTGATCGCTGACTTGTCTATCTAGTAATATCTGGGCTCCGGAGCAACAGAAGGATTTGATCAAGACCCTCACAAACCACTATGGTGTCTCGGAGCGGCTGCAGGGGTTGATGTGTACGGACCCGGTGGAACGCCCGTCAAAGCCTCCTGTGCCTCCTGAGCCACAAAGGAATAACTTTCGCTCGAATGATCTCGACCGCTCGCGCCGTTCTCGTCCGGATGATGTGGAGGGAAATGCCTTGCAAAACCTGAGACATCCAGAAGAAATTGCGGCACTAGCGGCATTCAGAGGTATTACGTTTGGCAACGTCATTGATCAAATTTGGCACTTTTGCTCTGTGGATTATGGTGCACAGTGTATGCATATTCCTTAACTCATTGAGGCAGCACTAACGCGAGTCTAGATACCTGTGTCGGGTACAATTCGCTGTTCGTGATTCCTCAAACTGACCAGCATAATGGGAGAGAGTTGCCGGATGGGAAACGACTATGGACTTGGTTAATCTTGTGCCATGATGGTAAGTTATGCTACTGGTGGCAAGGGCATTTGTGCTGATATGTCAAGGGACGGTCATTTGCATGCAGGAGAATCCGTTTCCTGGTCTATCTGGACCATCGGAGAAGGAATTGCAAGCTGTACTCGGCGTAGTCCGCAGAAACATCCAGCTCATTTTTGCGGGTGTCTCGAAGCAGCACTTTGCCTCGTCGGAAAGCGACTCGTTGGTTACTATTCGAGTGAGGCCGTTTCTGGAGGGTGGTCCAGAACAGGTGAGCATCAGGCAAGAAGATGGTCCGAGCTTGTTGTTCTATTATATTTTCGACGACTGGGTTTCATCGTATGCCCTTGTTGCGCAACGCGAACATAAATATGGGGTATCGCTTAACAGACTTGTAAGTTCATGGTAGCAATGGCTCTGTATCTTCTCACAAGAATACGCTGACATTGTCCAGAGGCAAGACATGTTATCGAAACCGGAGGTTGACCTTGTCCACGAATTACATCGGCTGGGTAGACAGTTGGCCGTCCTGAGACGTCTCTACCAGAGTTACGAGCTTATAATGATGCGTATACTGCAGAGACAGCGTCTACTGCGTGATGAGGCCCGGTCAAATCGCCTTCCCATGGCAATGGGTCAAAGCTTTGCAGAGAATGATGTGGGAGAAACCCGCCGCTCGACGAGGGAGAGTTTTAGCCTTTTGACCCCAGATGCCGACGTAGGGGTCCAGTTGAGCCCACCTGCTGTAGCTCGGTTCGAAAGACTGCTCGATCGAATCAAGCTATATTGCCTGTCGGAGATTGAGAGCTGTCTGACAGAGAAGGAAAACCTCACTTTCCTTGTAGGTTTGCCCATCCCTAAATAAAGGGATATGCTGACCGGTTGATAGAACTTCAACTTGATTGCCCTGAAAGACTCACAAGCTGTTGAGAAACTGACACGGATCACGATTCTACTTGCAAAAGTGACCATCCTGTTTTTACCTGTCAGTCTGATGACTGGCTACTTCTCCACCGAACTCCGCAACGTCAAGGGCGAATATACGATCAATCAGTACTGGGTCAGCTTTGGTGTGATTATGTTCCTGTCCATGGTGCTGCTCTGGATTTTCGGATATGCCAGCGACACCGTGGAAGGCAAGACAATCTACCAATCGTTATCCCGAAGCTTCTTCCGCATGTCGAGAGACCGAGTCTCCCATCGTAGAAACGAGACACCGGGCGGCACGAGTCGTTGATCCTGATGCGTTGAGATTTATACACTGCAATAAGAGATACCCAGCCTTCAGAATGCATAGAACTGCTTTATAATGCACAGCTCTGCACGTAGGTGAACAGATTACAACTTACAGGCACCGCAAGACTATGCAAAGACCATCCGATGCCATGAATCTCAGCCAGGAGACCAGTCACATGTCTACTCCACTGCTGCTACTTTATTCCGCAGTGCACGTTTCGAATGGCTCCTGACAAGCCGTTGCTATGTGATCTGTTTGGCCAGAGGGATGTTACCTATCGGGTGCATTTGCCCCATCCAAATCAGGGTCCATCAAGACCCTACCACATGCTCTCGCAATTATTCTCCTGAAGGCCCACACCAGCAGCACGAGCCATGACGGCATGGCCTCGAACAACTATGGAAATCCGTGATACGAGGAATTGCAAATGACACGCTTCTAGGAGACACGGGGTGATGCGGCAATGGCCCGTTGCTATGAGGATCGCTTGCTTATCTGGCACGAGGGATGAATAATAGCATGACGCGTAGTGAGCTGAAAGTGGCCCCTGTGGGTTCCGAGGGCTTGCACGAACCCAAGTGTTTAACGCAACGGCGTACTTTATGCGCGTGAGACGATTCGTCAATCTGCGTAAGGGAGTGATTAGTGCGATGGCTATCGAATTACGGAATTTACCCTGGGATAGTCCTCATCAATTTCCCCAATGTTCAAGTGAAATTAGGAAAGACAAGACATGAGCACAAGACATCGAACAAGTAACAACCCTTCTTGACTTCCACCCCATAGTAGTGCCACCGAAGGCGATCCACTGGGACGGGGTACCCAGAAAGCCTTGTTCGGGAACCTATCAGGACTCGGAGTGGGCACCGATCCGGGTGTCTGGACCTTTCCTCGGAACCAAGAGGGGCCCAGGGGGGCAAAGGAAGGAGACAGATACTAGGCAGGCGAGTATATTGAGCAAAGCAAAGAGGCTGTGAACGGGTAGCAGCATTAGACCGTTGTGGGCGACATGAGGATAGGCAACGATGTGAAGCCCGTTCCATTTGGCGTAAAAACGGTACGGACTTGTTTCGTGGGTAAGCCGATCTCGAGGCAGCAACAGGGATTGCTTGATTGGTATCAACCGGGAATCCATTGACGGGAAACACCGTGTCCTCTTCTTTCCTTTCGGGAGCCGCAGTCTTGAGCAGGAGGACACACGAGAGCCTCCGTTTAGACGGTGTGTGTCTGTTGGATGGTATTAGGTATAGTTGTGAACTCTATTACTATCATTCTATTAAATCTAGATACTCGTTCTGTCTTCAATGGCATGTCTCGTTTGCATTGTAGTTCTGTAGAAGACGTCTTCGTAAATGAGAATATAATACATACTTGGTATTTTTTACCAGCTGGTTTCGTTAGTGACGGAAGCTACGCCGAGCGGCTGAATTTCTCGACCCAAAAATCCCACCACCTCGTCAAAAAAACCGTCTTCTGGCGTACGGCAAGGGAAAAAAGACCTGAACCTGACTGACGGACTCTGACTGACTGACTGAACTGACTGACTGACTGACTGATCCCTCCCTCACTATCTCCAGCTTGTTCTTGTCTTGTCTCGTATCCACGCCTTCCACTCTTCCTCTTTCTCCCTCCCTCTCTCTTTCTCCAGCTTCAACTGCAACCTGGTAAGTCTTGCCTATATCCCCTTCAACTCCCTCTCCCTCTCCCTCTCTCTCCCTCTCCCTCTTCCCCCCCTCTCTTTCCCCCCGGCTGCTTCCTCGCCATTTTGTCACCCGATCACACACCTCTATTTCCTTCCTCTCCTTTCCTTAACGGCCACCGCTTTCTCCCCCTGATTTGTCCTGCCCGCCGTGTTTCCCCGGCGTGACTACCTTAACCTGATTACCTTCGCCCCTCGTCCACCACTCCATTCCATCCGTCATACCACTTGCCCTTTTACCCTTATACTATACTTTCCCCCTCCTTTGCCCGACGCCACTAGGTCTGTGATCTATCGCTTGACCCTCTCTCTCTGACCTCTCTCCTCCCCGACCGTGCGGTGTGGATCTCGCACATCCTGGACTCTCTTGGTCAGATTGATTCTAACATCGCATTCTCATCCCTAGACCTCTGAATCTCACGCAACCGCCGTCATGGGTCTCACTTTCTCCAAGTTGTTCGACCGCCTATGGGGCCGCAAGGAGATGCGTATTCTGATGGTCGGTCTCGATGCCGCCGGTAAAACCACCATCCTGTACAAGCTCAAGCTGGGTGAAATTGTCACCACCATCCCCACGATTGGTCAGTCCTCCTCTTCCTCCTCCCTCTCCTCGGTCCAGACACAGCAGAACTTGGCATCGATCAGTTGTTAGGCTTGGCTCAATACCGGAACGGAATGATATCGAACATGGAACGCAAATCAATTCACGATGAGAGAACACAAAACTGACTGGTGTTGTTCTGTGCTGTGCAGGTTTCAACGTCGAGACCGTCGAATACAAGAACATTCAGTTCACCGTCTGGGACGTCGGTGGTCAGGACAAGATCCGTCCTCTCTGGAGACACTACTTCCAGAACACCCAGGGTATCATTTTCGTTGTCGACAGCAATGACCGTGACCGTATCGTCGAGGCCCGTGAGGAGTTGCAGCGCATGTTGAACGAGGATGAACTCCGTGACGCCCTTCTCCTGGTGTTCGCCAACAAGCAAGATTTGCCGGTATGCTTGAAATCCACTTCTTGTGCAACAATGTGGGGGCCGAAACAATGGATATTGACCGTGTGATTTCTTTTTCTTCTAGAACGCCATGAGCCCTGCCGAGATCACTCAGCAGCTTGGTCTGCAGAGCCTCACCCGCCGTCCCTGGGTAAGTTATACCCCCCTCGCATGTCGACACCTGAGGTGTCTATTCCCGAGGATCGAACCCCAACTAACGCGCTTGCTTCCCTTTTCTAGTACATCCAATCCACCTGCGCCACGACTGGTGACGGTCTGTACGAGGGTCTGGAGTGGCTTGCTGAGACGCTGCGGAAAACGAACCGCGACTAAACTGATCATCTAATGAGTGGAAGAATACCTGGAAGTTTGTGAACCTGGGAGTTGCGGATGCTGGATGGGGAACCGGGGCCGGCAAAGTCACCTCGTGTAGGGGAAAGGGATTATGCTTGCTAAACTTGGTGGTTCTTGTATGTTCTCTAACGGCTCTTCATTCCTCTATGCTATTAGCTTTTACTTTTTTTTATCATCTCTTTTGTCACCCTGGCGCCGCCCGATTCTTCTTTTTTTTTACGACTTCTTCTCTGCCTTGATGCTTCTCAACCGCATGCTGTTTCCTTACCTCCCCTGTCCTCTCGACTCGACCTCGTGCTCGGAGCAGAATAAGGGAAGGAACGGAAACAAGAGACAAAATGGACAAAAGGAAGGCAGTGTATGCATGGACTGGGCTGTGATGCATTTTGGCCCGAGAATGAGAATGAGAATGTAGAACGAGTGCATGTAGTGGCCGGTTTTTATTTCACTTTAGTGAGTTGTGATAACATTTTTATAAATATAACATGACTATGACTATGACTATGACTAGTATTATCGAGTGCAGTCTATCCATCTTTCAGATTCCTCCGCTTTTCCATGCGTCCATCAACAACATCACATTACCACATCCCACATCCCCCATTCCAATTATTCCATACTACTTACTATCTTTCTGCTATACTATATATATGTGAACTGATATACTATACTACCGTGTATATACAGTGTATATATATGAATATATATGCTCATTAGCCTCACCTGCATCCCTCCACAACTTGACGACGAACAATTCCACCCTCCCGCTTCTGCGTCTTCTGCTGCACCAATTCCTCTCCGCTCACCCACCACGCAGCAGCACGTATAATCTTCAAGACACATTCCAACTCTTCTTGATTTCTCGGCGCATATATCATGACGAACCCCGTCGGCACGGTCCTCAAATAACACCACCACCAGCTCTCTCGCGTCAATGGATGCCGCTGGCCCCAGCCCCGTTCAATCACAACTTTCACGTCCGCCGGATGCAGCGTTAGATGCAGACTTCCGTCGCTGGGATGCGCGTGGCACACTTCTCCGTTGCAGGTGCGGCGATGACGCCATTGTTGGTTGCGGGACATCATCAGTGAGGAGATGTCGCGGTCTTTGAGTGTGCCTCCACCTTGTTGCTGGGTGCTAGTGGGTGTGTCGGTGCTAGAGCAGAACATGCCCGTGCTATGTTTTTCGAAACACGAGGTCCCTTCGTAGAGGGCCTCGGGGTTTTGGGATACGAGGTGCTGGATCTCGTGGGAGAGGGTCTCGTACATGGCTGGATTGGCTTTTTGGGTCATTTGGCGCTGGGGAGCGATTCCCGCGACGGTGGGGCGCGGGCCATGGCGTTGGGGGAGGCTGCTGGTGTTTAGGAGGCCGGTCTTGGGGAGGAGGGTCAGTGGAAGGGAGGGTGGTTCGAAGGGGTCCCTGATTGTGAAGAGCCGAAGGAGGCAGATGCGGAGGTAGCCTGTTGGGGTCGAGGGAGTGCCGCCGGGGCCGAGGGCGAGGAAGGCTTGGTAGTCTTTGTGGATACGGTGGAGGAGGAATATGGTTGGTAGGAGGAGGATTGGCAGGAGGAGGAAAATGCTGTCTAGGGGTGGACTGTAGGTATGGTTGGTTGTCGGGTCTTCCTGTTTGGTGTTAATTGAAGTGTTTTGGGTAGCAAGGAGGTACGGACCATTGTCGTCAATTCTTGATTTACCCTGCCCTATGTGGTGAAGTCTGGTGCTGCTTGGGTGGGAAGAAGGGTATGGACGAGTGGTATAGATTCCAATTCAATTGACTTCGAGACGGGAAAGCTGCATAGCTCCGGGAGTATGTGATTCACTTCCTAGTTTTATAGTTAGTCATCGGCATCAAGACCGCAGGTGCCACGATACTGGACTGACCCAGTTGATATTGAATGGCCGGGGAAGCAATCCGTGCTATCCGTCGGGGCATCGAGACCTCCTGATCAAGAATTTGAACCTGCTTGGTGCAGCGTGCATGGACAGGTGGGCCAATCATCACCGTTGCATCACACACCGCAAGTACCGCGAGGCGAAAGCTGTAAAGGCGACAAAGAAGGTTGGTCTCCGTTTATAGGGGACAGCAATCAAGTGCCACCATTCCGTGTGCGATTTAAAGGGTGGCCATCATGCGATCTTGGAACACGAGATGGATCGTCGTCACTGTGATGTATGACGACAGCTATTCCAATGGGAGTGATCTCGGGAACTAAAATAAAGCAAATATTGATTAGCGAGTTAGTTTCCGCAGTGTCCATCGGTCAGCAACGGCATGCCGACCCAGTCAGCGGGTGACTTTTCCTATCCCTTTGGAGGTTTCCATCACGAGGCGGTGCTCCCAGTCCAGCACATTCTTGCACGATGGGCTTAGGCTTGGTCTTTGTTAGGCTTTCATGGCTGGCGGTGGAATGTAAGTTGGACTCTAAGCATGTGGAGAGAAAGCCGGGGTAAAATTGTGGGCCCGTGGGTAGGGTCATGCTGGACTCGGTGCTTGCTTTTCTTTCTTTCTTACGGAAAGGGGCTCGGATCGATCCTGCTGGAGATTCACGATTGTGTTGTCAGTTATATTGGGTCAATTTGACAATTGAAGAGTGATTTCACCGCCATTGCCGATGAATTGCGGGAAAATGGTCATTCCTAGAGATCGAGTGTAGTCCAGGTGAGGCGGCCAGCGTCGGATCAGGAAGATAATGCGTATGCACCTTGCAGATCAATGGAGAAGGCACGAGGGAGGCCTATCCTTGTGCGTGGTTTCTGCCTGGTCGTTGTACTTCCTGTTGTTCTTGTCTTCTCGTTGTGGTGGTTGCTTTTGTTGGCCTGATTCAGTCACAGTTATGCCTCAGGCGATAATATGCCTATACTGGACTAGACTATAATTGTCAATGCCTCTAACCGCATGTGGACAGCACGAGACATTCCATCCCAAATGAGACTCCCTTTGGATATCCGGATGATTTGATGAAGGCAACTTCATCATGGCTGATTTTCAGAGTGCTTCTACTCTACATAGTGAGCAGCATCACCACGTCCTTCCTTAACAGCCACTCATGGCGCCTTACCGATTTAAGACAACCTCGAGGCCTTGCGCCAAGCCGTCCTGCCGGACTAGTGCATCAGCACGGCCGTCCCTTGGGCAACGCTTCCTGGCCGATCTACCAAACAGCTCGCTATGCCGTTGCCTGTCGGCAGCTCACTGTTTTGTTGATATCGAGGTTGAGACAGGTTTGCTCTCGCCATTATCTCCTGTTAACTTGTTTGGGATCCACTGCCCTTGATCCGTGGTTACCCTGGGGTTTTTGCGGCTGGTACTGGTTTGTTTGTATTCACTGCTATTATAGTAGTGGTATACCACTCTAACAAGCAGACCATCGCAGACGTGCGCAACAGTCGCACGCCCATTCCCGGGCCCAGTCATCCCGAGTGTATACTCGCTGCAGCAATTGCATACTAATTCGGAAACAAGTCGACTGCTGAGCATTCTTTTCTCCCCGAAGCTCGATGCCGTTCTATTGATCGCCTGATCCACTCGCATACCTCTGACGTCGCTACCATTTTCTCCTTTCTATGCGAGCATAGATCCCCGCCATGCCTGCCCGTTCGAAGAGGTATCAGGTCGATGCATCATCGCCCTATTCGAGCGACAGCCGCGATGTCGTCGACATTGAGAAGCAACCATCGAGGCCGAGGCGCCACTACCGTCGTGATAGCTACAGCTCGTATGATTCGGACAGTGAAGATGACTCGGCAAGCTCCTCCTCGGTGGCTTCCTATCGCCCCATGCTGAACAGAGCGCCTGTGACCCCCGCGCGACGGTCCCGTAGTAGGGCAGGTTATCGCATACCTAATCGGATCATGAGATGGCTCTGTCTCGCGCTACTGGCCTTCCTGGTCTTGTTCATCTGCACATTGTTCCGCTTTACCTTCCTCTCAGCTGTCACTCGCGTCAATGTTCCGTTACCCAAGCCTGCCGCAAAGCCGGCACAATGGGAGAGTTTCCCTTTCCTGAAACGCTACCATGGCGGTATCCGGTCCCTGGTATCGCGAAGCGAGCAGGTGCCAGAGTACCCCAATGACAACCTGGAAGTTTTGGGCATCGAAACCGAGAATGTTGCGAATGATACCGTCATTCAAGCCCGGGATGAGACATTGCCATTCTCGAGCTCTATCTTCAATCCGTATCCCGACTACTCGTCTACGGAATATATCGAAAAGTACGGTGAGAAGCGTGATTGCTTCCTTGATGAGGACGAGACCCTACGGATCCCTCTGGTGCATCACTATCCCGGTGTACCTCGTGGGTTTCCAGATGCTATCATGGGCTCCAACGAGATGATCGGTATTAAAGACGACGTTTGCTTTGACCGTTTTGGACGTCTGGGTCCTTACGGTCTAGGCTACAGTGTACGAAAGGGTGGTATCGGCGCGGGCCTCGAAGGCGATCGTGAAGGCTCGGAGCGTGTCTGGGACGACGTCCCGCCAGTTGACTTTCGTCGAGTTGACTGGGCAGCTGCGCAGAATCGATGCTTGGCCTCGAACAGTCATCGGTTCCGCGATCTCCCTGCATCCCAGTCCGACCGCTTCCGTACTATGTCTGTGGGTGCGCCAGACACCAAGCAGGCGCCTCAGGACAAGGCACAGTCTGATGGAAAGTCCCATCTACCTCGGACAGCGTTCGTGATCCGCACGTGGCATGATTTCCACTACACGCCAGACGACATTCTGTATCTGCGAGCCCTCATCTCTGAGCTGTCACTGCTTTCCGGCGGCGAATACACCATTCATTTCCTCGTCCAGGTCCGGGACGAAACTCTCCAGATTTGGGCTGACGACGAGGTCTACGAGCATGTGCTGAGCGAGGCCCTGCCAGCTGAATTCCGCGGCATGGCTACCCTCTGGTCCGAACGGCAGATGAATCTCATGTACCCTGGTCTGGAAGAGAACTGGGCCCGCGGACTATCCGTGCATGGCGTATACCGCAGCACCTACATGCCCATGCAATACTTTGCGCACCAGCACCCCGGATACGACTACTACTGGAACTGGGAGATGGACGCCCGATACACCGGCCACTGGTACCACCTCTTCGACAAGGTCATCAACTGGGCACGAGCCCAGCCACGCAAGGGCCTCTGGGAGCGGAACGCCCGATTCTACATCCCCTCGGTGCACGGCACCTGGGAAGACTTCCGGCAGATGGTCCGCGTGCAGACCGACATCGGCACCAACAGCCCCAACAACCTCTGGAGTGCCGCCAGCGCCTCTCGACCCGGTCAAGAACACACCCCGGAGACCCTGAAAGCGCAACAGCAACAACAAGGCGACAAGCCAATCTGGGGCCCCGAACGACCCAACGAACCTGACATCCTGGAAGTCCCCTCGGAAGGCATCCCACCCACCACGATCGACAAAGACCGTTACGAATGGGGCGTCGACGAAGAAGCCGACCTCATCGTCTTCAACCCCCTCTTCGACCCCGAAGGCACAACCTGGCCCCTCCGCGACGACGTCACCGGCTACGACCGCTCCACCGGCCCCCTTCCTCCCCGCCGCGCCTCCATCATCACCGCCTCCCGTCTCTCCAATAAACTCCTCCAAACCATGCACCACGAAACCATCCACAAGCGCCACACCATGTTCTCCGAAATGTGGCCCGCCACTACAGCCCTTCATCACGGATTTAAGGCCGTCTACGTGCCCCACTCGGTGTACATTGACCGCCGCTGGCCGACTCAGTACCTTGAATCGGTGTTCAATGCTGGCCGGAACGGTGCGTCTGGTGGTGCCCGCACGTCTGTCTTTGGCGATAGGGAACACAATTTCCGCGGCTCGACATGGTTCTATTCTGCTGGCTTTGCACCGAACTTGTGGAAACGTTGGCTGGGGTATAAGGTTGATAATGAGGGGGGTGAGCAGGCGGAGTTGGCGGGCGAGGGGAGAATGTGTTTGCCGCCGATGCTGTTGCATCCAGTTAAGGAGGTGGAGATGATTATTGACGATGGGGAGGAGAGGGGGGATGAGTGATTTGTTGATGATGGATGGTTTACATGCATAGTAAATATGTGGCGAATGGCGTTGGGACTCTGGACTAAATGATTAATGAATGTATGTATATGATGGATAGGCTAAAGGTTATGTATGTATGGTATATGAAATAGTATTTACACTAAATTGTTGAGGACATTGCAGTAAAGTGGTAGGGCGAATCAGAATCTAGCAGGTAATGAAAACTACATGGGACCGACTGATATATTGGCTGTGCATTAGTCTGTATACCCAGAACATAAGACTTCTTTAAAAACCAGATATATCCAAATCTAAACCAAGATTATCCCAATCCCAAATCTGATTCAGATCACTCAGATCTAAATCCAGATCCATGCTAGGGATACCATCTAGTCCTAGTCCACCGGCAGACGCGTGCATGTCAGGTGTTATTCCAGATGAACCGAGCCCTCCCGGCACTGACGAAACCATACCATTATCCTGTTGACTTGTAATATTATCGTCAGACGAAGAACGGCCCGCATCATCAATAATATCAGTGGTAGACGTTGTAGCAGGAGACCTCTGCGCCCAAATCACTTCCCTCTCCTGGGCAGAGAGAGGTATATTACCCACAATCTTCGCAAGGACAGCATAGCAAGTAGCGCCTGTTTTGGCCGTTCTGGCGACATCTTTCAATGTACTTAGGGCTAGAGATATGCACTCGAGTACCTTATCCCGCTGGGGAAGGTCTCGATGTTTGTCATGGATAAGAGCAGAGCAGAGGTACGCAGCCGTGTCGAACATCAGAAACGGCGCAAAGTGGAATTTGCCATTTGCGGGGAGAAGATGCGAGAGGAGTTGCTGGGCTGAGAGCATTAGGTTCAAGGCGCAGGATACTGCAGTGGGTTGAAGGGATTTTTCGAGGTTGGGTGTATGGGTGGTGGGGTTGATGGTGAGACAGGGTTTGAGGGGCATGAAGGTGACCATGTGGGCTAGGGCGTGGAGTTGGTGGCGTTGCATTGGTATGTAGGTGTGGGTGTGGTCGTAGGTGGTGTCGGGGGCCGTGAGGTGGAAGATTGGTGGGAAGGTTTCAGTCCATCGGGTGACTTCTTGTTGGATGGCGATTGCTTGGTTGGGTAATAGGATGCCGCTCATTACTCCGGGGATTGTGGAGATTCTTTGTCCTAGTTGGCATTGGAGGGATATGGATGTTACTGGGGAGGGGGTATTTGCTTCTGTGTTTGGTGTCTCGAGTCGTAGGTTGGGTAGCTCGAGGGAACAGCAGCTGCTGTTGATNATGAATGGTCGTGATAGAAGGAGCGACATTTGCCTGTAGGGTTAGTGTGAGACACTGTAAAAGGGTAGTGGACTTACCAGTCCCAGGTGTAAAGAAGACACCATATCCGTCTTCGCATCTCCCGTTCGAATTCAGACACCTTTGCTTTGGAGGAGCTACGATGCATTCCTATTCCGGATCAGTATCCGACTGGCTAGATGTACGAGGACACTGACCTAGTTCTTGGGCTTCGTGAATTGCAGCCCCCAAGGCGTGCCATGACTCGACAAATAATGCTTCGGTCTTGTACCATATTGCACCAAGGAAGAGTTGCTGTACTTGTGTCAATCCGCCTTTTCCTGGTCCAATGGCGTTGCTGAGCTGCTTGGCAGTACGATGGTACTGCTCGGAAAGACTGGCATAATTTTCGCCCAAATCACTCTCCAGTTGCTGTCGCGTCTCGACATCCAGGTAGAGAACAGCGCAGGCGCAAACATGCAGCAGCAGGGCTGTAAAGGCGGGTGTCAATGACTGGCCATTGGCTTTCCCTGACCACCACGTCGCATAGTCGTGCGAAAAAGTCGGTGGGTAAAGGCAATAGTACTGGTCATTCATCTCACTCAGAAAGTACTGCACCAGGGTATCTGGCACAAGTCGCACAAGTAAGCAGGCTATCACGAAGAGCCGTCGCCACATTTACCTGTATAAGGTTTTGGGGGAATAGTGCGAATTGCTTTTTCCAATTCGGGCGATACGAGTCCTTGGGAGGGTGATAATGCAGCTGATTGCTGTATACAAAAGTACTTTAGCATATGGCCAATGCTAGACGAACTTGCAGTCTTACAGATTGCTCAGCGCCATTTGCAAGTTGATCATCGCTATCGGGGAGGTATCCCAGCATGCGGAAATCATCCCCGGTGGCGATGCCCGACACGACTGAGCCCGGAGCTTCTGTAAGGCTTTGTCCATTGTCGCTCAGTGACACATCTATGGCCCTGCGAGTGTCAACAGTGAAATACGACAATCGAGGCATCTACTTGAGCGGACCTTGGATCATTACAGACAGGCTTAGCCTTGAGCACCTTTTTCGGTGTGAATTTACAGAGATGAGCAATCCTTCGTGCTTGGCAGTGATTGCAGGGCCATTCCCGGCTGCACTATATACCGTAGTGTTAGTACATGTACTCAAGCTGCTCGAGGTTCATGATAGGTTCGGATGCTTGCCTTCTGCTTCCGACGCTGACACTCGGTGCATGCGGTAGCCAAGCGGACCGACTTTCCGGGAGCCTGAGTTTGGACCATGGCCGCTAGGGGAATTTGTGACTGAGGATGCAGCGGAGCATTCCCGGATCCTGGAAACTGGGATCGATAATAAGAAGAGAAGCAAACTAGATGGGACTAGTGGAATGGTGGAAGTATGAAGAGTCGAGATCCAGTGACCCACTGGTTAGCTCTGTCATGTGAGGATTAGTCAGGATCTGCCCGGAGCGTGGGCTGAGCACAAAAGTGCGTGTCCTGAGAATTCCCTCTGAGCGTATACATCTTGATCATGTGACCCATCTAAACAGTGCGCGACTAAAGTCATGCCAATGTGCCTGTCATTCTTAGAGCCCTCTGTGAATACCAGCCCCGTTGTAATGACCATGTCTCGTATGACCCTAAACTACTCTGTAAATGTGGATATACTCTCAAGTATCCATAGTATCAATCCGACTTCTTATTGCAGTAAATTTTGCTTTCAACGCTCTTTGCAATAACCCTCGAGGTTTTCCTCCATTCCAATACACTACTGCAAGACTACCCCAAATCTCCCACCCAACACGCCCTTAAACAGCAACCGCAGTCCCCTTCTCCTCTGCCAACGGTAGCGAATAGTCCCGATAGAACTTCTTCCGGATGAAATCCTGGACCGTCTCCCCGCTCGTATCGTTAGGATTCAGCGGGTTCGTCGCCTCCAAATCTCCATGCCAGAAGGCGGGCACCGCGAAGCGCTCCCCACTCGCCTTGTTGAGCACCCGGTGGAGATTGCTCTTGTACTCCCCGTCCGTCCAGCGCTGCACCATGTCTCCCAGGTTGATGACGAATCGGTCCTCAACGGCGGGAACGGGGATCCACTGTTCCGTGGCGGCGTGATAGACCTCAAGACCATGCTTTCCGGGGTCCTGCAGCAGGATGGTGAGGCCTCCGTAGTCGGTGTGCGCACCGGAGCCGAAGACCCTGGGGTCAGTGAAGGTGTGTTCGGGGTAGCGGAGGAGTTTGAGGAACCTGGGCATGGATGAAGTGGAAAGCGATTGGCGTCAGGTTGAATGAACGTGAACAGACAAGTATGGAGAGGGGCGGGTCGGACTCACATTGCTGCGTTGCCTGTGAAGGAATCGAGGATACTGGGAGGATGACCCATGCCCACGACGAGGACCTCCATGACCCTGTGCCCAAGCTTGAGCAGGGCTTCGAAGTACTCTTCGACGGGTCCACGGAACTGGTTCGTGGGGACCTGCTCCGGCCAGACGTTGGGTCCTTTCAGGAATCCGATCTGGTCCTCGGGGAGATCCCTTCCGACGAAGAATGCCTGCAGTAGGAGTGTATCAGTCAGTCAGAAAGCGATAAAGGAAGGCATTGCAGACCTCCTTCTGATCTGGCAAGACGGCATGATGCGGCGTCTGCTCTCCGTACCCCTCATACCCGCGGCGCCAGGTGTTCTTATACAGCGAGAGCTCCGCCTTCTGGTCCGTCGGCAAGTCGAAGAACGTCTTGCATGCGGCCAGCATGTTTCGCTGAACTTCCAGCGAGACCCCGTGGCCCTCAATCTGGAAAAAGCCATGTTCCAGACAAGCGGCGCGGACCTGCGCGACCACCTCCTCTTTACTGGTTGGGGAGGTGGGCTCGTAGTATCCCCGCAGATCGATGGTGGGGATTTCAATCTTGGTGACTGTCATATTTTTTCAATTGATCAAAATTACGGGCTGAGAGGCCAGACGAGGAAAGTCCGGAATGAATGGTCTGAAAGTCGTCAAGGATATATAGTGGGTCGCGTCTAAATGCTGCTTCTACAAAAGCTACTGAGTATTGTGGCTTCTTATCCTAAGAGAGGAAGTACTAGGAGGTACAGGGCTATCTCATGATCCTCGGTGTAATTCGGTTTCTTTTAGTATTGTTTATGCACATAGCTTAATGGGCCTAGCGGCAGTACGTTGATATGCAACTAAAGGACCGAATAGCTCTGCCGAGGATAAGATACTACTGCATAGTTATATATCACCGAACGCAAAGAGAAATCACCGACTCTGGGATCTTCCGATCCGTGTCTCATGATCTAGCTCGCAAGCGGGAACTCTTGATAGAGAAGCTGCTCCGAACAAAAAATCAATCCCCTGAACATCGAATTTCTGATGTGCTGTGAGTATAGCAACAATTGCGTCAAATAGATTGAATGAAGCCCTTCACAGTGGACTGTAACCTTACCTTCCCTGTTCGCTAAATCACAACGTTTCTAGGATATGGGCCCTGATTAGGACAGAGAAAGATCAAAAAGATAAGCAATTAGCAAGTGCATTTCAGAATTCCGTTCAAGGAGAATAACCACATCATCAATTTCTTCCCTCTCAACCTAGACTAGACCACAGACTCAAACTAGAACACCACCAAAGTAAGATTAAACTGCGTAAACCAACTTGTGCCCCGAAACCGTCTGCCGCCTCACCAAATCCACTCCCTCCAACACTCCCTGCCACCCCCCACCCATAACCCTAACCGGATGCACATCCACCTTCCCCTCATCCAACAGCCCCTGCACCTGCTCCGTCAACCGCGCCCCAAACTCCCGGTCCTCCGGATTTGCCTCTCGCCCATACTCCCCATCCAACGCAACTTTGCGCCCGAAGATCGTCAGCGCCAGCAACCAGGACGGGGTGACGGTGTGCGGGCGTTGGGCGGCGATCGCCTCCCGGAAGGGCTCGAGGGTGACGTAGCGCCCGCCCGCGCGGCCAAGAGCACCGTAGCAGAGCTGGGTGGTTTCCGCCAGGGCGAGGCAGTCGAGCGCGTAGGCGAGGGTGTTCTTCGTGTAGGCGCGGATGGCGGCGGCGCAGTCAGGATCGTGGTAGTCGAAGACGGCTTCGGCGCCGAAGCGGCGGGCCAGGTCGAAGTGGGCGGGGGAGCAGGTGGCTACTGGGCGGAGGCCGGCTCTATCCCATTTTTACGGCTTAGTATTATGCTTTATACAAGTACCCTATTGGAGGACAGAGCAGCAGAGGCAAAGGTTAAGCGTACAGTTTCAGCAGTTGCAGTGCTCGGGTTCCCGTGGCAGTACTGCCACCCGCAACGAGGACAAAGTCTGCCTTTGTAGGTGAGCTAGCCTCCGGGCTCGGCTCACGAGTGAGAGAAAGTGGGATCTGGAGATGTTGGAAGAGACCCAGACCCGCGGTGAACAGCCCTAGCCCCAGCGAGGCGCCCTCCTCGAAACTCATCGTGTCTGGGAGCTTGAGGACCAGGTCGGCAGAGGCGGCAACGTATTCGGCGAATGCGCCCACGTCAGGCAGGAGGGGGTTCATGCCATGCACGAAGCCTGCGACCCGGTCGCCGACCTTCAGATGCGGCGGGGTGTCACTCCCCAGGGCGACGATGGTGCCCGCGAAGTCATACCCGTGGATGGCCCCCGGGACAGGGCTGTAGTCGAGCATCTTCGCATCGACTGGATTGATGGCCACGGCGGCGGTTTTGACGAGAGCCACATCGGGCTGGAGGGCGGGAACTGGGGCATCGTGATAGATGCTCAGTTGGCCGGCGCCTTCAGCGACGATAGCGGTTTGTTGGGATGGGATCACGGGTGTGGCAGAGGGCATGTTGGCGATGTGGATGTGATTGTGGATTGCAATGGCCATTCCCCATGCCTCGAGTGCCCTTTGGAAGGGCCATTGCACTTATGGTGGGCATGTGGTTGATTGCGCGTGTTGGGGAAGGATGAGAAGCAATAAAACCACCGAAGGCCGTGGTTATCGTGCTTTGGGGAAGACTTTCGGGCATTAAATAGATGCATGTGCAGGTGGGCCTGAAGATAAGGGGTTAGGGCTGTCAGTCTCCGACCCCATGTTAAACTCGTCTTCGCAATTCGGCCTTTCGGTCTTCCGGAACGGCGAAGCTGAAGGTGTCAAGCAACTGTGCCCTCCCATTGTAAGCCATTGCTTTCTGTCGATATCGATTCCAGGATGAATTCTGCCGAAGTCTTATCTCCCAATCGCCCATTGAGTCTACTCCTGAGGACCAAGCATGCAGTCCGAGAGCAAGTCGGTCCAGGAGGGCCAAGTTTGGTGCTCCAGCTCTGAAGAAGCCTCAGCAGGAGATCCGAAGGCAGAGAATGATCAGACAGTCAAACACACCCCCCATACAATTGGCTGGGATGGCATCAATGATCCGGTAGAGGCTTTACTGCCAGAATGTTTTTCCCCAGCTGTTATCAAATAGTTAATTTTGCTTGGTATGTTCACAGGATAACCCACGAAACTTCACCACCGCCAAGAAGATCTATATCACCGCTAACCTCGCCATCTTGACCTGCCTCTCTACCTTTGCCTCTTCCATTCTCAGTCCTGCCAGTCTTCATTTAATGACAGAATTTGGAATCTCGAAAGAGGTTTCGATTCTTGCTACTTCGTTGTTCGTGCTGGGCTACGTCTTCGGACCCTTGGCTTTTGGGCCAGCCTCTGAGGTCCTCGGTCGTAAATATCCGCTCAGTCTCGGTATTTTCATCTTTGGCATTTTCTCTATCCCGGTCGCAGTTGCTAAGAATGTGGCCACTATATTCATCTGTCGATTCATTTGCGGAGTATTTGGCGCGGCCCCGTTAGCAATTGTGAGTCTGTTCCTCCCAGAAGCACAACACACAACACTAACACACAACTCAGGCAGGAGGATCCCTTGCCGACCTCTACGATCCGCTTTTTCGTGGCATCGCCGTCGCGGGATTCGCCAGTGCAACCTTCCTGGGCCCCGTCCTAGGCCCCCTGGTCGGGGGCTTCGTGACCATGTCCCCCCACCTCGGCTGGCGCTGGACGCAATGGCTCGTCGTGATCCTCAGCCTGTCCTTCGGCCTCCTCTACTTCCTCACTGTCCCCGAGACCTACAGCGCCGTTCTCCTGACGCGACGCGCGCACAAACGCGGCCTCCACGACGTCCTTCCCCCGCGCCCGAAGATGACCCTCCAGATGATCGGGCGTGTGTACATCTTCAAACCGTTCCTCATGCTGTCCCAGGAGCCCATCCTCGCCCTGATAACCCTCTATATGGGCTTTATCTACGGGTTCTTATATCTGTGCTTCGAGGCCTACCCGATCACCTTCGAGCATCAGCGTGGCTGGAACCTGGGCGTCGGGGCGCTGCCCTTCCTTGCCATCACCATCGGGGTTTTGGTGGGTGTGGTGATTGTCATCGCGCATACCAAGACCCGGATGCAGCGAAAGCTGCAGCTGCACGGGGAGAATGCGCCCGAGGAGCGGCTAGTGCCCATGATGGTGGGCAGTGTGCTGCTGCCGATCGGGATGTTCTGGTTTGCGTGGACGTCGAACCCGCACATTATCTGGGTGCCACAGGTGGTCGCCGGTGGCTTTATGGGCTGTGGTATCCTTTTGATCTTTTTGCAAGGCGTAAATTACTTGATCGATGTGTACAAGATGAACGCCAATTCGGCCATTTCGGCCAACGCCATGTTTCGAGGTCTGCTGGGGGCGGGGTTTCCTTTGTTTGCTACGTATATGGTATGTCCTTGGCCAGTTTCATTTCACTGCTGACCGAATCGTCGCACATCATTCCCGGACTGACTGAATCACTATTCTCCTAGTTCAATAATCTTGGAGTACCATGGGCCATGTCCCTTCTCGGATTCCTGTCCACGGCCCTCGTGCCTGTCCCGTTTTTGTTCTATATTTATGGGGCCAACATTCGGAAGTGGAGCAAGTTCAGTCCCTGCTAGGGGGCTCGCGGCGAATGAAATTCAAGCAATACTTTGGCAATAAGTTGTTCGTGTCAATGTAATTTAATTAGGTGCCGCTGAGGGAAAATGATAGCGAATCGCAAATCTTAGATAGCGCAGGAGTTTTTCCGTGCCAGGGTCCAACTAGTTCGTGCGTAGGGCTATTTCCCCATTAGGCCAAACCGGGTGCAGCCGCCGTACGGACATTTAGTGTCTAGTAATGGCACTTAAATATAGCTGTACAGTATGGCGCCATCAATGACCCTTGCCTTACTACATTTTTAGTGCTGACCATTACCACCGCCTTCTCGTTACCCCTAATAAAGACCCTTATGTAGGAGACCTAAAACGGAACAGCAGACAACCAATCGTGGCCTAGGCCCTATATGTGGATTTCAACTCGGTCGTAATCGACTTTTGCAGCTATCCACTTACATCCTGCCTCTCCAACGAAAACCAAAGATCGGCGGTCTAATTTCCCGTCATCACCCCCCAGTCACCCTCCGTCCACACCAGTTTCATCTTCCACAGCTTGATTTTCCACAATCCATTCGCATCCGCGGGATCCTTGGCCACGTCGAAAGAGTACAGCGCCCCGCTCGTCAGGCGGGTGGTGTCGGGCTGGTTCCCCTGGCCTGTGCGGAAGTGCTGGGCCAAAGCTGAGGCGGTCACAGTCGCGGTCGTGCTGTCCTCCGAGGGGAGGTTGATGCGCACGTTGCTAAGGAAATGGGTGGTGTCCAGCTTGGAGACGTTGTCCCAGCTGCCAGACTTGATGGCCGCGCGGCCCTCCATCACGCTGCCGTTGAAGTCGAAGGCGGCGTCCTCGAAGAAGGCCGACTCAAAGAGGGGGAGGTCGTTGCCATCGAAGGAGAGGACGGCGCGGTAAACCGGGTCCACGATAGCCTCGCGGAGGGGGAGCGCGGGGAGGGTGGCGGGATAGAAAGACATGGCGAACTTTGGTAGGTAGATTATATTGAGTGTCCTGTGAATCTTGTTCCACTTTGTTTGGGCCTTTTTTGACTTGGCTTGGGGGTGTAGTATCGCCTATGATTGTAGGAGGGACTTATATACCATTCTCCCAATGGGACCACCGACGGAGACCCAGACAGGGCTGAAAGTAGGAGAACAAACAGGCCGGAGACCGAAATGGGAGCCCGAGTCTCCTTCGGTCGGGGAGATAAAATCCGTGGCTAATCTCCGTAGCCCTAACCGGCCGGGGGCGGGCCGTACTAGTGTCAACTCGCCACTACGACAGCTGCGAAATTCCCTCATCATTACTGGAGTTGGCAAATGATCAAGAGTATAAAAGCTTCTCCTCTTGGAACTTATGCTCCATGCTTGAGGGGGCGTCAGCCTTGCCCAGCTCTTGGCAGAATTGCTTGTCTTTTCTTGGCACCCCTCACCGTCTCCTCCCGGGCCGTGCCGATCCTCACCCGTTGATGCGAGAGATGTCCCCTTCGGCCGGTCGAGTGTATCAGTGTGCCTCACGTGAAGACTGGCAATGAGTGTTCTTTCATCAGTAACCCCTCATCTAGCAAGCATGATCCGGTGAGGGGAATCTGTGAGGGGAATTGGAGAAGATCGAGGTGAGGAGAAGGATAACTAAACCTGCGACCGTCGCTTGTCACCGCATCAATCCGCAAATAGGTTGGTGGCTGCGCAATGGCCGTCCTTCTCCGATGTCAAGTCGTCCGAAAGGAGAAGTACCGGTCTCTGGAACTACATGTCCGATGCACCTGTTTCGCTTCAAGACGAGTCGCAGAAACGCTACCATGGCATGGTCCCCGGCCGAGGCAGGGCTTCGATCTAGACCAGTGTCTCACGTTATCGAAGCTGAAAGGCTTTGTTGAGAGGCAAATGATGCTGAAGGATTGTAATTGTGGCCGATGGATGCGGAACCCTGTGCTGCTTACGATTTCCCCTCTTCCTTTGGCTGGGATGGACTAGTATCAAGTCAGACTCCGGTGGAAGTGATATAAGGACGATTCTTCACAACATGATAGCAGCAAAAGTGGAGATGTGCCAAAAAAATGCAACAGACCGCTGCACTTCCTAAGCGGTTATCCTGCGATCGCTGCTACGCGCAGAAACTGCGGTGTCCGCGGCCGAGTACGAATGACGATGCAAGTTGCATCCGATGTTTAAGGCAGAAGGTGCAATGCGTCTATAGCACTGCTTTGCCTAAGGGTCGGCCCCGCGCTGCGGTCCGTGCTTGTGCTGCTGGAGCGGGAGCTACGGCTGGAGCTCCCCC
Organism: Aspergillus niger; assembly: GCF_000002855.4. Lineage (NCBI taxonomy): Eukaryota > Fungi > Ascomycota > Eurotiomycetes > Eurotiales > Aspergillaceae > Aspergillus > Aspergillus niger. Next base: position 893,302 of record NT_166524.1, read on the forward strand.
TATAACTACGACGACGACTACTGCTGCCCCGTCTAGCTCAGACACTGCCCCTCCCATTTTCTCCACCGAAGATCTGGCCTCGTTGACCGGTCTATCCACTTCAGGATGGCTTCCAGACCCGACTTGGGAGGATAGTTTTTGTTTCCTATCATCCCAAGTTGTGCCGCAGCCGCCACCTCTTGATACCACTCCTCCGCCTCGTTCACTCTCCGCATCAGGTTTAGACAACCCTGAAAATTGCGTTGGGCGGCTTTCGGACTTAGCAACGCGTCTTCACGCCGTCTATCAAACCACACGAGCGCTGTCTGATCATCCCCTCATCACCAATGCCGCGTTTGAAGCTGTTACCACACTTTTCAATGCCCCCTTGTCACCTCCCAGCGCTGCTACCACCGCCGCCACTACCAACCTCCGCGAAACATTCACATCCTCCCGTCATCTCCTAGAAACCATCTCTCATCTTCTCTGGGCCACACCTAACAACAATCCATCAACTGCACCCGCAGCTGCGGCAGACGAAACAGTGATATACCATTTCACCATAGCCTGCTACAGTCTTCTCCTCCTCATATATGCTACCCTCCTTACCGCCCTTCACCGCGATGCCCTAACTCACACCCAACCGTCATTGTCGACAACCACCACCACTACCGGCCCCGACAACAACACCAGCACATGGTGCTCAGCCCCCTCCCTCGTCGAACTTCGCCTCGTCCTCCTCTTCCACATGATCACCTATTTTCTGGATCGTCTCCAGCAAATGATCAGGATGTATACCGCCGAGTTTGAAAAGCAGGCTTCCAACAGCACCACCGGAAGACGACCACCCACAAGCGGGAGATGGAGCGAGGAAGTAGAGGAGATGATGGTGGTCGAAGAGCCTTGGGAGCGGGAGCAGCATATACCGCCCCCGCCTCCTCCCACCTCCTCTCTGGGCTCGATCTCTGAGTTGGAGACCCAAGCTCGAGCGGCACTGATGCAGCTGCGAATGTCGTTGGTGGCTACAAGGGGTGGTTTGGTCGATAACTAGAGTGTATTTCTGCTGTGGTCATCATGCGTAGAACCCTCTTCTTCGGTGGATAGGTCTTTTTTTTTTTTTTTTTTTTTTTTCTCTTGAAGCTGAGTAAGGCACATGAGTGATGACTGTTTCGTAGACGTCGTTGAGTTATATTAGCCTTGGGATTGACTGGGTAGCATTAGAAGCAGACTGTGCCAACAAAGACAGGGGTTTAGATAGCGTTTTGCTTAGTGATGTACGGTATTCATGTCTTGTTGTTCTGAACTTTACAATGGATCATGTTTGGCATTTAGCTAGTCTTCTTAGATTCAAATTTAACTGATAGCCAATTTACCCATGATCTTAGACGTCGGGTCGAGTATGATAAAAGATAGATGTGCCCCATCTTTTCAATCATGAAGGAAAGAATTTGGAGTATAGTAGAGATTAAGTTATTCAGCCTGACAATTAGCTCTTAATCACCTTGGTTGGGATCTCGGAAAGAGGAATTGAATGATGGAGGCTTCAATCATATATCTACGGTGCCTATATAGCCGAACGAAAACTTAATACCTAGAGTGTTGTTATGCTCTCTTCCAATACAACACCCGGTGAAAGCTCCTCAAATCAAGCAACTACCCTCGGCCTCACCCGTACTTCCAACTCGGGCTTCTGCCAAAGCCTCATAACGCGACAACGCTGCAACCAATCGCGGCTCAACCCCTCATCCAACTCCATCTCAAACGACCAGACCATCTTGGCGAGGATCAGCCGCATCTCCGCGTATGCCAGGTTCCTACCGAGACAGCTCCGGGGTCCGAAGCTGAACGGCTGGAACGCGGCGCGCTTGTCGTTGACGTATCTCTCGTCTCCGAGCCTTGTTCATTTCCGTTAGTTACAAGATTATTTCTTCACCACCTACCACCACACAGATCTATCCTCACGCAACAAAAGGCAAGACGAAGGAAGGGGTTACTAACCACCGCTCCGGAACCCAACTGTCCGGATCCCTGAAGTTTCTCTCTGAGTGATACGCCGCGTAATGACTGACCGAGAGAATCGTCCCCTCGGGTATCCAATACCCACTCACCGTCTCTCCACCCTTGGGCACCCGGCGGATGAATCCTACAGGGATGGGCGGGAAGAAGCGGAGTGCTTCGGAAATGACGGCGTTCAGGTAGGGTGTCCGCTTGGCGACTGCCTCTAGTGTGATGGACTCGTAGGTTGGGAATTCCGAGTGGATCTCGTCCTGGAGGGTACGGAGGACGCGGGGATGCGTGAGGAGGAGGTAGGTCGCTCCGCTGAGTAGGGTGGCGGTCGTCTCAGAGCCCGCGGTCGTCATCAAGGTCGCGTTGGAGTCGATCTCTGCCCGGGTGAGCTTCACGCCCCGGTTGTTGTTGTTGGCGAGGATGTGGCTCATAAAGTCGGGCCGAGGGGTGGCGGTATTGATTCGTTTAGTGACTTGGGTGGAAACCCATGTCTGGATTCCCTCTGCCTTGTTAGCATTGAGGGTGTATACTGGGAAATGTGGGGAGGAAGGAAGGGAGGGAGGGAGAGGAGAGGGTGTACCGCGTATTCCTTTCGTTTCTGGATCAGGCCTTTATCTACTATGAGGTTGCCGAGGAAGCGAAGCCACGGGTAGTAGGCGAGGATGTAGATCATCCGGAGGGACTTGAGGGATTGAAAGAGGAGGGCGACGTATTGGTGGGTTGAGAGGTCTTGGAGGCAGCCAAAGGGCTCCCCTGCAGTGCATCAGAAATGAATTATCTAGAGGACAGGTGCCAGTGAGAGAAATCATACCGAAGAGAAGATCGGCAATTACATCAAAGGTCGTCCAATTGTACCATTTCACCATGTCCACCGGCTCGTCGTTGGCGGATGTTACTTCTTTGAGTCGGTCGATGAGTTGATCGACGTAACGCTGAACCAGTGGTTCCTGGCCCATGAGCGCCTTATCGCTGAAGGCATGGGCGAGTACACGGCGACCTAGCGAGAGGGTAAGTAAGATGCATAAAGTGAACGGATGAGGAGACATACACACCTCGAGAGTGGTCCTCATCATTTGCCTGCAAGATAGACGGCGCCCCATTGCTCGGAGTCACATACCATACCGGGTCCTATTGATGTTGGTCGACACGATTCATCTGGCCCCAGGACGGGAGGTGGGCTGAATAGCTTACCTTGGACATATTTAGATGCCCTTTCATCTTTCCCGTCCGAAACCCTGCAAACAGCAGAATTAGCCCTGATCTGCCCCATAGTTTGCGATGTGATGAATAACCTACCATAGATATCGGGGAACGCCGTCTCGCCACAAATGAGTGAAACCTCGTTGGGCGCGATGCGTACCACTTCCCCGTATTGTTGGTGCAGAGAGACGGAATTCTGGACAGTTGTGCCGGCAAGCAAATGTCTTGCATAGGGGATCATAGAGACTGCATTCAGACGAGGTCCGGGAATATGGCGGAGGGGATCCAGACAAAGAGCGTAGGCCACCTTGCTAATAATGTAGATGAAGAGCTTCCAAGAGAGGTGAGTCAATGGCTTTGCTCATGCCCAGATAGAAGGGCCAACATACCCATCCGGCACCGATCCCTAGAATGACTCGCGGTGTCGCCAACCACTCTACTCTCATAGCAACGTCCATGACTAACGTGTTTATTGCCATTTTGCCTTAAGTCGAAATGTGGGATGTTTCAGCGCCGGAGGAGACCGACTTCAATTGAGGGGGGTATGCGTCGAATACTATCTCGGACGGGTATATATTCTGGAAACACTCAACTATTCCCTCGCCAGATGTTGAACGCGTAGACTGGGATGATGAAGTGTACGAAGTGGATTAACAAACTCTCTCATTGGATGTGATAATTAGCGCCCTCGCTAAGATTTCGGTGGTTTGTCCAAGAAGCAGAAGACAAGGGTAGATCATTGCCAAGCCGTCGGAGATCGGTGGTTTCAAGTCTAATGCAAATCATGCTATCAATAGTGGCCGAATTGTTGATGAGGGAAAACCCCCGGGCGCAGCGGTTAGAGCTTGAACGGTGATCAATCGGCGATTTTAGTAGATGTCCAAGATAGAAACGACATCGATAACAAACCCAGGCTTACCGCAATGTACCGCAGCTTTCAGCTAATAAGGCACGCATCCAGGACAGGAGCACCTGTCAACAATTGCAACCAAACAACACCCAACCATGGCCCCTCATCCACAACCTGAACCTATCGCCATTGTAGGCAGCAGCTGCCGCTTCCCTGGCGGCTCTAGCTCCCCATCCCGCCTCTGGCAGCTCCTGTCCAACCCGCAGGATGTCTCGAAAGAGATCCCAGAGGACCGCTTTGAGCTGCAAGGGTTTTACCACCCCAAGGGCGCCCACCATGGGACAACCAATGTCCAGCGCGCCTACACGCTGGACGAGGATGTGCGCATCTTCGACGCCGGCTTCTTCAACATCAGCCCCAATGAGGCCGACTCCATGGATCCGCAACAGCGGCTGCTCATGGAAGTCGTCTACGAGGCGCTCGAATCCGGAGGCCATCCCTTGGAGGGGCTCCGAGGCTCCGACACTGCAGTCTTTGTCGGGACTATGTCGGTCGATTATAACGATATCCTCATTCGGGATCTAGAGAGCACACCGACCTACTTCTCTACTGGTACCTCGCGTGCGATCCTTGCCAATCGGATCTCTTATTGCTTTGATTGGCATGGCCCATCGATGACCATCGACACGGCATGCTCGTCGAGTATGGTTGCTTTGCATCAGAGTGTGAAGGCCTTGCGGGCGGGCGAGGCGCGGGTCGCTGTTGCAGGAGGCACGGAGTTGTTGTTAGGGCCTGGTATGTCTCCATCACCAATGGGTCCCCGGGCGTAACCAGCAGAATGACTGACAATCGAGTACATAGAGCAATTTGTGGGGGAAAGCAAGATGAACCTTCTCTCGCCAACCGGGCGATCGCGCATGTGGGACGCCGATGCCGACGGCTATGCACGTGGCGATGGTGTCGCGGCCGTCATCTTGAAGCGCCTGAGTGATGCCATCGCCGATGGAGACCACATCGAGAGTATTATCCGCGACACCGGGGTCAACCAAGACGGTAAGTCAACCGGGCTGACAGTCCCCAGCTCTGAGGCCCAAGCAGCCCTCATCCGCAGCACATATGCCCGGGCGGGTCTGGATCTCAGCAATCCCGACGACTGGCCGCAATTCTTCGAGGCGCATGGGACCGGAACCAAGGTTGGCGATCCTCGCGAGGCTGCGGCCATCAGTGGCTGTTTTGGCAGCCAGCCCATCCACGGCAATCCGCTGTATGTCGGCTCGATCAAAACGATCATCGGTCATACTGAAGGGACAGCCGGGTTAGCCGGTGTGTTGAAGGCGTCGCTGGCGATTCAACACGGTGTGATCCCGCCCAATATGTTGCTCAACCGGTTGAATCCCGATGTAAAGCAGTACTACACAAATCTGCAAATCCCGACCTCCCCGATACAGTGGCCGGTATTACCGGCGGGAGTGCCGCGGCGAGCCAGTGTGAATAGCTTTGGTATGTTTCCTTTCCCTGCTTTTGGGCTACTGCGATTAGGGAGGTTATGATTTCTCTTTTCTAATTCATCGAACAGGTTTTGGAGGTACAAATGGCCATGCAATCATTGAGGGATACGAGCCAAAGGCAAGTAACTTCGATGGTGAACAGCAGCAGCCAGTAGCACCAGTAACTTCATTCGTCTTCTCGGCTACGACGGAGGAGAGCTTAGTCGCTCTCCTTCAATCGTACTCGAACTATCTAAAGATCAATCCGACCATCGACCTCCACAGCCTCGCCTGGACATTACAATCTCGTCGGTCAGCCTTTGCTTACAAGACTGCCGTGGCCGCCTCCACCATAGATGGCCTCGTCTCCCGTCTGGAAAGCAAAGTAAAGCAGGCAAAGAGCACACCACCGACTCCAGCCGGCGTGCGCTCGACCCCAGCGACTCCGCACCTGCTCGGGGTCTTCACTGGCCAGGGAGCACAGTGGCCAACAATGGGTGCTCACTTGATCCAAATCTCCGCTACTGTGCGTGCGAAACTGGAGCAACTGGACCACTCTCTCGCAACGCTGCCGGAAGCCGACCGTCCCTCCTGGCGGATTGCGGATCAGCTCCTGGCTCCAAAGGGGGAATCTCGCCTCAGCGAGGCGGCCCTCTCCCAGCCCCTGTGCACCGCAGTGCAAGTGGTCCTAGTTGATCTCTTGCGCAGCGCAGGAATCACCTTCGACGCGGTGGTGGGCCACTCCTCCGGCGAGATTGGCGCAGCCTACGCGGCTGGCTTCATTTCCGCCGCCGACGCCATTCGTATCGCCTACTATCGTGGCGTGCACGCTAAGTTGGCGCAGGGACAAAAAGGCCAGAAGGGCGCAATGCTGGCGGTTGGAACCTCTTGGGAAGACGCCCAGGAATTGATTGACCTTCCCGCGTTTGCGGGCAAAATCCGCATCGCTGCGCATAACTCGGCCGCCAGCTTGACGCTATCCGGGGATGCTGATGCCATTGCGCATGCCAAACGCGTCTTTGACGAGGAGAAGAAGTTTGCGCGGCTTTTGCTAGTGGACACTGCGTATCACTCACATCACATGCTGCCGTGCAGTGGTCCGTATATTGAGTCCCTGCGGGCGTGTCAGATTCAGGTGAACAAGGACCGCGATTCTTCGTGCACCTGGTTCTCGAGTGTGCGGGCCGATGGCAAGCCTATGGTGGCGGACGAAGAGCTGCAGGACGTCTATTGGAGTGACAATATGGTCAACACGGTCTTGTTCGCCGATGCGGTCAAACGTGCCGCCGCCAACGAGTCTCTCAACCTGGCCATCGAGGTCGGGCCCCATCCGGCGCTGAAGGGCCCAGCACAACAGAACATCTCCGACGTGCGCCCTTCCTCCCCACTTCCGTATACGGGGCTACTCAACCGAGGGAATAGCGATGTCGAAGCGTTCTCTGATGCTCTGGGCTCTGTGTGGACGTATCTTGGCCCGGGCACGGTAGACTTTCAGTCCTATACCCGGCTGGTGACCCCAGCAGCGCCAGCGCCAAAGCTTCTTACTGGGCTACCTTCTTATCAGTTCAGCCGCGATCGCGTCCATTGGCATGAGTCTCGTCGAGCGAAGAAGATGCGCCGCCGCGGTGCCGCCTTCCACGAGCTCCTCGGGGTACCATCCCCAGACAACACCGACCAGGACCTCCGCTGGACTAACTTCCTCAAGTCCAGCGAGATCCCTTGGTTGGATGGACATAAGCTCCAAGGACAAACCGTCTTCCCCGCGGCAGGGTATGTGGCTATGGCGCTGGAAGCCGGCAAATGGCTGGCCGGGGATCGGAGTGTGCAGGTGCTGGAAGTCCGTAATCTGACCATCGATCGTGCCATCACCTTCGACGACGGGGCAGGCTTTGCCGTCGAGACCCTGGTGGCTCTGACTGGAATCAGCCCGATGAGCGCAGCAAAGAACAACAGCAGTAGCAGCAGCCAAATGGCCGACTTCGCGGTCTACGCTTGTCCAAACACAGGGTCGCTGGGTCTGGAGTTGGTCTCAAGTGGCCAAGTGCATATTGTCTACGGCGCACCATCCTTCTCAGTGCTCGCCTCCACTCCTCTGGATGACTCTAACATGACCTCCATCGACTGTGAACAGTTTTACTCCACCCTTTCAGGTCTGGGGTATGGCTACAACGGGCCCTTCCACACCTTGGCCGAGACGAAACGGCGATTGGGCCAGGCCTCCGCCACCGTAGCCACGTATGCGTACTCAGATGACGAGCGGCCCTTGATTGTCCATCCGACCATGCTGGACGTTGCTTTCCAGGCCTCCTTTCTGGCGCAGACCAGCCCCGGCGATGAGCAGCTGTGGTCCCTCCACGTGCCGACCTCCATCAAGTGCGTCCGGATCAACCCCGAGCTGTCGGCCTCGCTGCCCACGGCCTCTGTAGAGCTGCCTCTGTCCGCCGTTTTGCATGAGCCTGAGTCCATCTCACTCCACAGCAGCGTGGATGTCTTCACCGAGAACAAACGCGAGACCTTGCTGCAGGTGGAAGGACTGATTATGAAGCCCTTCTCCCCTGCCACGGCCGCCGACGATCGTCCTATGTTCTCCACTATGGAGTATGGTGTCGCGGTCCCCAATGCAGGTGTCGCTACTGGGCATGAGCACCCAACTGACAAGGAGGTCGTGCTGGCGGGGGTTTGCGACCGGGTAGCGTATTACTATTTGCGCGCCTGGGAGGCAAAGGCGGGTGATGAAGAAGAGAGATTCCGCCATCTACTATCCACCTTTGTGGGCGGACAGCATTCATCGATGACAGAAGCGTGGAGCAGCGATGAGGAAAAGGATATCCAGGCGCTGATCAGCCAGTATCCCGAGAGCACCGACTTGCAGCTCCTTGCGACTCTGGGAGACAGCTTCTCGACTGAGACCCTAGCTCAGCCTCTCCTCGACGAATGCTTCAGTCGCGGTGTAGGGTTTGCTCGCGCGAGCGCTGGCCTGGCACGGACAGTGCAGCAGATCTCTCACCGGTATCCACATGCGAAGATTGTCGAAATTGGTAGACTATCTATCCCTCCCGCCGATGAAAGTGCTGAAATGCTAACAATGATATCAGGAGCTGGACGCGGTCATACCACCGAAACTGTGCTCAGTGCCATCGGTGATGCATTCTCATCCTATACATTTACCGATACCTCCGATGACATATTCGGCACAGTGGCCGAGACCTTCCAGGCCCACGGCAAGAAGATCGATTACAAGGCCTTCAATCCAGCCAAGGCGCCATCCGCGCAAGGATTCACAGAACATTCCTATGATGTCGCCATCCTCCCCAACAGCATCTATACAAGCTCGTCGCTTCAGACAGCACTGGGAAATATCCGGCGTCTGCTGAAGCCCGGCGGCTATCTCGTTGCGTCAGCGATCACGCACGAGCCGGTTCGGGTCCAGGCCCTGCTAGCCGGCGTCTCGCTATCATCAGATGATCCGAGGGCATCTGTCTCAACCTGGCACAGCGCATTGCGCAACGCTGGATTCTCCGGAATTGACACGATCAGCGCCGAGGCAGATCGACGAGTGTGGCCCGTCTCCGTTCTCACGGCGCAGGCGATCAATGACCGGACCCAGCTGCTGCGGAAACCACTGTCCTCCTTCAAGGGTGGATTTCGTTTGCATGAAGTGGTTATCCTTGCAGGCAAGTCGTGGGAGAGCTCCCGCCTGGCTGAGGAGATCTCTGACCTGGCGGGACGATTTTGCGACAAGGTCACGGTACTCGAGGAGCTCCCGACCGACGACGACGAGATCTCACCCATGGCGACCTTCATTTCGCTGCTGGATCTTAGTGAACCCGTGTTCGAGGAAATGAGCGAGGAGAAGATGGAGGGACTGAAGTGCCTGTTCGAGTTGTCCAAGAATATCCTTTGGGTTACACACAATGCTCGGGCGGGGAGCCCGTATCATTACGCTAGCATTGGATTCGGACGCTCGATCGCGTACGAGATGCCTCACTTGATGTTGCAGTTCCTGGATCTGGATGAGGTAGAGGATGTCGTCGCGAGCTCGCGGGTGATCACGGAGAGCGTCGTGCGTCTGGCGGCGCTGGTCGAGTGGGAGGACAAGGAGATGCTTTGGTCCCTGGAACCTGAGTTGTACGTTGAGAAGGGTCAGGTCCTGGTGCCCCGAATCCGGCCCAACGATGAGCAGAATGCTCGAATCAACTCGCTTCGACGCCCAGTAAGCGAGGTTGTTGATCCTCGTCAAGGCACGGTGCGGGTTGTCCCTCAGGCTGGTGACGGGGCGTCCTTGGTTTTGCGGAAGGAGCCTTGGGATAGTAGTCCCCTGGCGATGCAGATAAGACAGTCCACTTTGCATGCTCTCGCTGTTACAGGTGAATCAATGTTGTTTGTCGGCATTGGCACCAAGGAGGCAACAGGCGAGACGGTCATTGCCTTGTCTAGCACGAATGCCTCTCGCAGCGTTCCCTTGGTCTCCCTTCCTACTAATATTGCTGATCTCGACCAGAGCGCTGGGCTTCTAGCTTCCACGGCCAATCACCTTCTCGCCGCATCAATTCTGGCTTCCATCCCCGCCAACGGCCATCTGCTCTTGCATGAACCGGCTCCTGATGGCTCGCTGGCTTCAGCCTTGGCTTCCCAGGCTGCGGAGAAGAACGTCCGGGTGACTTTCAGTACCAACAGTGCTACCACCGGAGACGCGACGTGGATCAAGCTGAACCCCTGGACACCGGAGCATTTGCTCAAGCAGCAATTGCCAGCGGGACTAACCCATTTCATGGACCTCGCGTCTCCGGAGAGTCAGGTCAGGAAGTACCTGCCTTTGGGATGCAGGCCCATCAGCGTGCATGATCTGGCTCGTGCTCAAGCTACCAATCATTCTCCCGGTGACGACAGAACTGCTCTTCTTGAGTCCCTCAAGGGAGCGGTCAGTAGGGCAATAACAGCTACTGCGACAACAGCCTCGGGGTCCACAGCCCAGACAGCCGTTTTCCCTAGTCAGATCAGAGACCTAGAGCTTCCGTCCTCTCCCGTCAGCATCATCGACTGGACGGTCGAGGCCACTGTACCAGCTGAGGTGCGCCCTCTCGACGCGACCCGCTACTTCTCGCGAGATCGAACATACCTTCTGGTTGGCTTAGCCGGCCAGCTGGGTCAGTCGATCTGCGAGTGGATGGCTCGCCATGGGGCTGGCACGGTCTGCTTGACCAGCCGGAGTGCGAAGGCGGACCCGGAGTGGCAGGCAGCCATGCAGAAGCTCGGCACGACGGTTCGATTTGATGTTCTGTAAGTACTCCCCTCTTCCCCTAATTCACCCTCGAAACATGCACGACTAACAGCGTACAGGGATGTGACGAAGAGGGAGCAGGTAGAAAAGCTTGTCTCCGAGCTCGGCACCACTTGTTCCCCGATCGCAGGCGTCATCAACGGTGCAGCAGTCTTCAACGACATGCTCTTCTCGGAGATGTCCCTCGAGGTGATGGAGCGTGTCACGCAGCCGAAGATCATCGGGACCAAGAATCTGAACGAAGTCTTCGGGACCACGCCGCTGGATTTCTTCGTGGTGCTCTCCTCGCTCACCTCGGTGATCGGCAACAGCGGCCAAACCAACTACACTGCCGCCAACGCGTACATGACGGGCCTTGTTGGCGAGCGACGGAGCCGGGGACTAACCGGATCATCGCTGGAGATTGGCCGGGTGGCGGGGATTGGGTATATGGAACGGGCAGGCGACATTGCGCGCGAGCAGCTGATTCGCTTCGGATTCATGGCGATCTCGGAGACAGATCTTCATCAATTGCTAGCTGAAGCAATCCATGCTGGAGCGCCAAGCTCGGCTCTGGCGCCGGTAGTCACCACGGGATGTCGGACAGCACGCGACGACGAGGAGGTTCCCGTGGCCTGGTTCCACGACCCGCGGTTTTCGCATAAGGTGATCGAGGCCCGTGAGCAAGGCTCTGCGAGTGAGGGCAAGAAGAGCGCCCTGCCAGTTCAGGAGCAGTTAGCGCAGGCGACGAGCAAGGATGAGGCGTTCAAGGTCCTCAAGGACTGCTTCGCGGCCAAGTTGGCGATGATCTCGCGACTGAGCGATGATCAGGTCGGCCACAACATTCCGCTGGTGGAACTGGGGATTGACTCCTTGGTTGCGGTCGAGGTTCGGGGTTGGTTCCTCAAGGAGCTCAAGACTGATATGCCTGTTCTTAAGGTGCTGGGAGGGGGCTCAGTGGCCGACCTGTGTCAGCAGGCTTTGGAGAAGCTCCCGGAGACTCTGCTGCCAAACCTAGGGGGGTCTGTTGCTGCATCCCCTGCGACAGTGTCGAAGCCAGCAGCCGCCCCTCCTGCACCTAAGAGCGAAGACTCTAGTGCCTCGTCCGCGGGGCCCTCATCAGGAAGCCGATCTCCCTTGGAGACCCCGTCCACACCCCCAGTGGGAGAGGAGGCAAAGCAAGTCAACTTGTCGGAGGCAGCGGAGAGAGCGGCCAAGTTCCAGGAGGGAAAGCAACCCGATTCTCCCGCGTATGTGAAGAGCGAGCTCGTATCGTTTGCCCAGTCGCGCTTCTGGTTCCTGCGTCTGCTCATTGAAGACCAGACCACCTTCAACGTCTGTTTCTATTATCGTATCACCGGCAACCTCCGCGTAGGAGACCTCGAACGTGCCGTGCGTCTCGTCACCAACCGCCACGAATCCCTCCGAACGTGCTTTGTGGCCGATGAAAAGGAAGCCGATCTCGCGCATCAGAAGGTCCTCCGTCAATCGGTGGTCCGGTTGGAGCGAAAGAAGATTGATCGGCTTGAAGAATTGCACGCGGAGTATGCTGCAATGAAGACCATCCCCTTCGACATCGCCAGTGGGAAGACACTGCGTCTCATCCTCTTAACCCTGTCACCCACGGAGAACTACCTTCTCTTCAACTACCATCACATTCTCATGGACGGTGTCAGTCTTCAGAACTTCTTGACGGATCTGGAAAAGGCATACCAACGCCAGCCTCTCGGGCCGCCGCCTCGCCAGCTGCCGGATTTCTCTCGGAGCCAACGGGCTGCATTCCAGCAGGGCAAGATGAATGAGGAGGTCACCTACTGGCGCCAGCAGTTCCCTGACGGCCACCACCCGGTCTTGCCGCTGTTGCCTGTGGCCAAGGTGAACACACGTGCGCCCATGAAAGCCTTCAATGTGAACCAGGTCCAGTACCGCCTGTCAAAAACCCTAGTGAACCAAGTCAAGGAGCGCGCCAAGGCCCATCGATCTACAACCTTCCATTTCTACCTAGCTGTCTTCCGGGCGATGCTCTTCCGCTTCACCGAGGCAAAAGACCTGACCATCGGAATTGCCGACGCCAACCGCAATGACAGTGATGTGATGGGCACCATCGGTCTCCTGTTGAATCTTCTTACCCTGCGGTTCCAAAACGAGTCAACCCAGTCCTTCGGGGACTGCCTCGCAGAATCTCGGGACAAGGCCTACGAAGCGCTGCATCATTCCCGCGTCCCGTTCGATGTGCTTCTGAAGGAGCTTAACGTGCCCCGTTCGGCGTCGTACAGCCCGTTCTTCCAGGCCTTCTTTGACTATCGCCAAGGCCACCAGGAGAAGCAGCAGTTTGGAAACACGGAACTGGAAATGGTGGAGCTTCATCCGGGACGGACGGCGTATGACATGACTCTGGATATCACGGATAGCTCTGACAGTGCGCTCATCCTCTTCCGGACTCAGGCCGGACTGTATAATCCGACGGCTACCCAGTTATTGCTTGATACATATGTCCATCTTTTGGAAACCTTTGCTGAGAACACATCCTTGGATCTGGGAAATGTGTCTTTGTTTAGTGACGAGCAACGGAAACGCGCAGTGGATGTTGGACGCGGTGAGTCAATATCATAAACTACGAATGTATCGAAAACTGGCACTAACTATCATTGATAGGGCTGGATCTCAAATCAGCATGGCCGGAAACCCTCCCCCTTCGCATTGACCAGATTGCTGCTACAAACAGGGACCGGATTGCTCTCAAGGATGGCCACGGACGGATACTAACCTACGCCGTCATGATTAACCGCATCGAGGCCATCGCCGAGGAACTGCAGAAGTCGGGCGTTCAAGAAGGTCATCGGGTCCTCGTATTCGAAGATGCCACAGCAGACTGGCCCTGCTCAATGCTTGCCATCATGCGCCTGGGGGCCGTCTATGTTCCGCTGGATCTGCGAAACCCTCTGCCGCGTCTGGCTGATGTCGCCGCCAACTGCGAACCAGCCGCCATCCTGGTGGACAACACCACGGCCAAGGATATTGACCAGGTGAATGTAACCCAGGCTAAGGTGGTCAATGTTTCGCACGCCAGTGTGAAGCCCAACAAACGAGTACCCAATGTCTCGCGCGGTGATGCGGTGGCCGCCATCTTGTACACGAGTGGATCAACCGGTAAACCCAAGGGGATTGTGGTCAAACATTCCGGTCTGCGCAACGAGATTGAGGGCTACACGACCCAGTGGGGCCTACGCGCCGAACGTGCCCTACAGCAAAGCGCCTTCACCTTCAACCATTCCTCGGATCAGATCTATACGGGCCTGACCAACGGTGGGACTGTGTACATCGTACCGTGGAGCAAGCGGGGAGATCCGATTGAAGTCAGCCAAATCATCCAAGAAGAAGGCATCACTTACACCAAGGCCACCCCAGCAGAATACGCCTTGTGGCTGGACTATGGGAACGCCAACCTGCGCAAAGCAACAAACTGGCGCTTTGGCTTTGGAGGGGGTGAATCGCTGACCCCAGCGCTTCTGCACCAACTCGCGGCACTGGGCCTGCCGCATCTGCGCTTCTTCAACTCGTATGGGCCCACGGAAATCTCCATCTCATCCACTAAGATGGAAATCGCGTACCGCGAGAAACAGCCTGAAGGTCGCATTCCCTGTGGGTATTCGCTGCCGAACTATGCAGCTTACATCCTGGATGAGCAGCAAAAGCCGCTGCCCGTTGGCATGCCCGGAGAGCTGTGGATTGGTGGTGCAGGAGTGTCGCTGGGGTATCTGAACAATCCCGAGCTGACCGACTATCACTTCTACCCAGATCCATATGCCACCACGGAGTATCTCGCTCAGGGCTGGACACGGATGTATCGGACCGGCGACATTGCGCACTTGCAGGCTGACGGAGCCATGGTGTTCCACAGCCGAGTCGCCGGAGACGCACAAGTCAAGATCCGCGGACTGCGCATTGAGCTCGGTGACATCGAAAGCAACATCGTGAAGACCTCCGACGGGGCTCTGCGTGAAGCGGTAGTGACTCTTCGCGATGGCGACCCTCCTCTGCTGGTGGCTCATGTCGTCTTTGCCCCGAACCATAACATCACTGACACGGAGGCATTCCTCGACCATCTTTTGCAGCATCTGCCCGTCCCTCAGTACATGGTTCCTGTCATGGCCATTCCCCTGGATCGCATGCCGTTGAGTAACCATTCCAAGGTTGACCGGAAGGCCCTCAAAGCACTCCCTCTGCCGCGGCGTACCGTGTCCTCCGATGCAGTGGATGTCCTCAGCGAGACAATGCTCCAACTGCGTCGGCGTATGGGAAGAGGTCCTCCACACGGAGGAACTCGGCCTGCAGATTGTCCCATCGACCAGCTTCTTCACCATCGGGGGAAACTCCCTTCTCGTCGTCCGCCTACAATCCCGCATCCGACACCTGTTCAACGTGACGGTGCGGCTGGTCGACCTCCTCGAAGCCAGCAGTCTCAGCGCCATGGCCAAACTGATCGAAGAAAGCACTACAGTCAACGCAATCGACTGGAAGCACGAATCCGCACTTCCACCCGATTCGACGGCACTCTCTCGCTCCATTACCTCCGCCCAACATCCCCTTAAATCCACCGGCTGCGTCATCCTCGTCACCGGCGCCGCAGGCTTCCTGGGCAAGCATATCCTCACCGAACTGATCTCCCAACCCCACATCCGGCAA